>NC_068981.1:177772098-177784756 GCF_001194135.2 Octopus bimaculoides | reverse complement strand
GTGTATGTATGTGTGTGTGTATATATATATATATATATATATATATATGGGAGAATGTACGAAAAAACAACAACAGACGAGGACAGGTGGTGTAAACAACAAAAGGATGTATTAGTATGACGCTCGGGAATACGGAAAGTCTTTAACGTTTCGAGCTACGCTCTTCAACAGAAAGAATACGGAGACAAGGAGAAAAATACGGAGAAAAAAAATTGAATAGTGTTCGGTCAACGGTCAATCATAGCTATGGCTGACCGTTAGAGAAGAAACACAGTGGCTAGGGAGCTTATTTATATATAAGAGTGGCAGCAAAAAGGCAAGATGGCTGCCAGAAGTGAAAGCCATGCTGGTGGTCTCTTAGAACAACATAGAATACACAACAGCTCAGGACACGAGCCAACTTTAATGAGAGACAGTGTAGATAGAATAGGTAAATATTCATTGTGGATAAGGAAACAAAGCCAGGGCAGAAATGGAGAGAGAGGGATGACTTAGATGGGTTTTACACAGTGACAAAAGGAGAAGAGAAGGAGCAAACAGTAAATTAGATTAAATTAGATTAAGACAGATTGGAGTCGACAGGGTAGAATAATGTATGGATTAAAGCGAATAAAGAACAAACAGAACCAGTTTATCTGTTCATAGCTTTTGATGTGCATGAATTATAACAACAGTAAATAATTAGAGAGGGGTCAAGCATGATCTTTGGATGTTGTGTCTCATGGAGGGGATGACAAGTGATCAAGATTTGCTGTGCTTGAGAAGATATGTCAAACCAAGTGAAATCATAGTTGTGGCCAGTGCCAGTGACATGTAAGAGGTACCTATGCTGGTGACACGTAAAAGGCATCCACTACACTCTTGGAGTAGTTGGCATGAGGAAGGGCATCCAGCTGTAGAAACCAAGCCAAAACAGACTGGGACCTTGTACAGATCTCTGGCTTACCAGTTCCAGTTAAACCGTCTAACCCATGCCAGCAAGGAAACTGGATGCTAAATGATGATGATGATGGTGATATGTGTGTGTGTGTGTGTGTGTGTGTGTGTGTGTGTGTGTGTTATTTGTTTGACTGTTTAAAGAAATTTGTTACACATTTATCCAACATGTATAATTTTGTGATTCTCATCAGCAAATGAAACATGTGTAATGGAAAATAAATATTAAAATATTACCAGAAAAAGTTTTCAGCTTCTCGTTTTGTTATATGATAACGCTGCAAATAATATTTGTAGAATTTTCAGCTCTAATATGTAACTCACATCAATACAACAACAACAACAACATACTATATTGTAATACTGGAATAAGCAGATGTGCTCAAGAGGACACAGCTTGGATTTTTCTATGCTGACATAATGTATATATACAGGAGTGGCTGTGTGGTAAGTAGCTTGCTTACCAACCACATGGTTCCGGGTTCAGTCCCACTGCATGGCACCTTGGGCAAGTGTCTTCTGCTATAGCCTCGGGCCGACCAAAGCCTTGTGAGTGGATCTGGTAGACGGAAACTGAAAGAAGCCTGTCGTATATATGTATATATATATATATATATATATATATGTATGTATGTGTTTGTGTGTCTGTATTTGTGCCCCCAACATTGCTTGACAACCGATGGTGGTGTGTTTACATCCCCGTAACTTAGCGGTTCAGCAAAAGAGACCGAAATGATAAGTACCAGGCTTACAAAGACTAAGTCCTGGGGTCGATTTGCTCAACTAAAAGGCAGTGCTCCAGCATGGCCGCAGTCAAATGACTGAAACAAGTAAAAGAGTAACTGAGTAAAATATATATATATATATACTGGGTGCCACATAAAAGGCACCCAGTACACTCTGTAAAGTGGTTGGCATTAGGAAGGGCATCCAACTGTAGAAATCAAGCCAAAATAGATTATGGAACCTGGTATGACCCCTGGCCTTGTCAGTTCCTGTCAAGCTGTCTAACTCAAGTCAGCATGGGAAACAGACGTTAAATGATGATGAGGGTGATGACGATATTTTCATATATATAAGAAGCTTACTTCCAAACCACATAATTCCAGGTTCAGTCCCACTGCATGTCACCTTTGGAAAGTGACTTTTATTATAGCCTTAGGCTGACCAAAGCCTTATGAGGGGATTTGATTGATGGGAATTGAAAGAAGCCCATCATATATATGTGTGTGTGTTTCTTTGTGTCTGTGTTTGTCCCCTCCCCCACATCACAGCTTGACAACCGGTGTTGATATGTTTACATCCCCGTAACTTAGTGGTTCAGCAAAAGAGACTGATAGAATAAGTACTAGGCTTAAAAATAAGTCCTGGGGTCAATTTGTTTGATTAAAACCCCTCAAGACATTGCTCCAGTATGGCCGCAGTCAAATGACCTGAAACAAGTAAAAGAGTTAAAGAATACACACACATGCACACACATGCACACACATTCACACACATATATAAATACAATATATATCATCATCATTACCACCATCATCATCACTTAATGTCCATCTTCCATGTTGGTGTGGGCTGGATTGGATGGCTTGACAGGATGTGGTGAACTGGAGGATTGCATCAAACTCTTGGTATCTGCTTTGGCATAGTTTCTATGGTTAGATGCTCTTTCTAATGCCAGTCTCTGTACAAAGTGCACTGGGTGCTTTTACCCTGGCACTGATACTTGTGAGGTCACCAGATAACTCACAAGACAAGACCCCTCAACTAAGTGGCGGGGGCAGCTGTATCGAGGGACAGTGACTTTAGATACATACATACATACATATACATACATACATACATACATATACACACATATGCATATACATACTTGTGTGTGTGTTTTGTATGTATATGTGACATGATGATCTCTGAATAAACTAGAGATAGATGAATGGCTTGTGAAAGCTGTAAAAGACATGTACAGGTGTGCTGTCAGTAAGGTGAGAGTTTGCCATAAGTGAAGTGATGAATTTAGTGCGCAGGTAAGCGTTCACTAAGGCTTGATCTTCGGTCCATTTCTATTCATCATTGTCCTCCAGGCCATAACAGAGGAATTTAAGACTGGCTGCCCTTGGGATACTGAATGCTGATGATCTTGCTCTCATAGCAGAATCTGTAACAGAATTAGAAAAGAAATTTCAAGTGTGGAAGCAAAATCTAGAATAGAAGGGTTTAAAGTTAACTTAACAAAATCCAAGGTTTAGTAAGCAAGAAAACAGACAAGAGCCTAACCACTTTCAGGTAATGGCTTCACTGGATATGCAGGAAAGGTGTAGGTAGGAATTCCATATGGTGCCTAGTGCAATGTATTGATGCTTAAAAAATGCAGTGGAATCACCAGAAGGTTAACAGAGAAAGTTGTGTTGTATGTGGAAGTGGCACAAAAGCCGTAAAGACTAATGATATATAGGAAATTTTATTTGCCAACAGCACTGGAGGTTCCCTTGAGGTAGTGAATGATTTCTGTTACCTAGGTGATTTCTGTTACACAGGTGACCTAATTAGCTGTGGAGTAGGCTGTTCAGGAATGAAGTTGCTAGAATAAGGACAGTTCAGAGAACTATTACCTCTATTGGCATCAGCAGGTCTCACTCTCCATGTGAATGGTAGATTATATTATGCTTGTGTATATACAGCAATGCTACATGATAGTTAGACATGGGCTCTGGATGTAGAGGACATGTGAAAACTAGAGAAGAATGAAGCTAGTATGCTCTGTTGGATGCACAATATCAGTGTGCATACAACAACAATGTACTGAG
Source organism: Octopus bimaculoides (assembly GCF_001194135.2). Taxonomy (NCBI): domain Eukaryota; kingdom Metazoa; phylum Mollusca; class Cephalopoda; order Octopoda; family Octopodidae; genus Octopus; species Octopus bimaculoides. The sequence goes on along the minus strand of NC_068981.1, from coordinate 177,781,013 downwards.
AGGAAATTTAAGCACAAGAGGAATCAGATATAGTGTGCAAGAGAGAAGACTGTTTTGGTTTGGTCATGTGATGTAAGTGGATGAAGACAGCTGCACAAAGAAGTGCCAATCTCTTAAAGTGGATGGAACTTGTAGAAGAAGGAGACCCAAGAAGACATGGGACAAAGTAGTGAAATCTGATCTTTAGATGATGAAACTTACAAAGATGACAAAAGACCGAGTTGATTGGTGATTTGCTGTGCTTGAAAAGACACGTCCATCACAGCAGAAATGATATCCTAAAACCATCTTGGTTATGCTTGTGCGTGGGGTCTCTGCCCTACCTCCTCTCTCTCTGCTCTGTCAAGCATTTCCCCCACATCTCCTAACACTCAACATTTTTCTGTCTAGGGTACTACTCGGATGCTGTAATCATTTGAGAGCAGAATAGGCACATACTACATCCCTTCTCTTCCAGTTACCTCCCCTAAACCTCTTCCATTTCTCATTATCATCCCTGCCCACACTATTTCCACCAATCACCTACCTTTTGCACCTTCAGTCATTGCTCCCCTATTCTATACTCCTTTCTTAATATCCCTCTTCCCTGGTATCACTCACAATGTCCCCTCATCTGCTATCACACCCCCACTAACCCCTATAACTCTCACAACTACTCACTATCTGCACCTCTACCCCTGCCTTTCCCCCTCTGTACCACCCACAATCCATTGCATCTTGAGATGCTCCAACTTCTCACCATCACTCCTGTCTTCTTTCCAGCTTTCCATCTAATCCCACCCAGTCTTATATAATGCAGGGGTAACCTTGTATCTCTATTACAAAACATCTGGGCTTCTTCTTCCATTACCTTCTAGCCTCTCAACACATGGCATCAAACCATCATCTTCCGATTCTCAAACACTTTTAATCACTTCGTTTAGTCAAAGAGGTTTTTTCCCCTTTTTCTTTTCCTTTCTCTGCATTTTGTCTTCTCTCGTAAGTTACTTGATAACCTTTGCTAGTGCCAGTGGTACAAAAAAAAAGTACCCAGTACATTCTGTAAAGTAACTGGTGTTAGAAAGGGCATCCAGACATAGAAACCATACCAAAACTGATGTTGGGGCCTAACATGGCTTTATGGTTTGCCAGATCCTGTGAAACCATCCCACTCATGCCAGTATAGAAAATGGATGTGAAATGATGATGATGCTGATGATGATGCTGATGACGACTATGATGGTGTTGTATATCTTATATATATAAATGTGTAAACACATACAAACACAATCATACACACACACACACTCGCACACACACACACACACACACACACACACACACACACACACACACACACACATACATGTCACCAGCAGCAGCATTTAACATCTGTTTCCTGTTGAATCATCCTTTTACCCTTTAACATTCAAACTGGCCATATCAGGCCAAAATATCTAACCTGTTTATGTCGAAACTGACCAGATCTGGGCTCTCATCTCATCCCTACAATGTCATTCTAAAACTAAACAATCACATCATTGAAATCTCAAAACTACAAGATAATGCATGATTAATTTAAACAATACAAATAAACAAACATTACATTTAACAAAATAATCTGAACACAAAAGGGTTAACATGTTGACCAGAGAAAGAGAATGATTCAATGGGATTCAATGGGTCAGAGGACAACACCTTTGTCCAGTGTCTTACTTTTGGCATGGTTTCTACAGCTGGAGGCCCTTCCTAAACATGAATCGCATTTTTGACCCCAGTGCTATAGAGATTTCTTTGCTGTTGGCAAATCTACAAACCCCTCTCGAGACTAGTGTTGTTGTTGCTCAAATACTCAAATTGTTAACCAGCCACTTCAAGCCATACAGGGTCCTTTTTGGGGTGCCAGCAGTGTTGGGGGTCATCTTGTATCTCACAAAGTGAAAGAGAGCCCCTCCCTCCCCTATGATGAATAGAATGGAATAGATTTATCATTCTAAGAGGATGACAGTGGAGAGAATAGCAGAGGGATTGGCAGTAGGTTGTGAGTAATGGAATAAACAGAGGTGTGGTGAAGGGAAGGTAGAGGAATTATGTCAGGAATGAGTGTGATGGAGAAGTAAGGGCATAATGATAGGGATGATAGGTCGGGTTGAGTAGTGGACTCAGCGATGGGGTAGGTAGGTCTGCTTGTCGTGTCTATATGGGTTGGGCAGTTTGTCAGGGTCCAAGAAAGCACTTATAGGAGTTACACTGGTTTATCATAGAAAGTGGATTGTAGGGGATAGACTAACAGAGGTAGTGTTAGGAAAGGGGATAACAAGAGGGAAAGTGAAAATTAGTGCCAGAGAGTCAGATAGGGGATAAGAATGGCGAAGAGGGGTAGTGTGGGGCATGGAAGGAAAATAAGATAACGAGTTTTATATATATCTTCTTCTTTTTCTTCTTTTACTTGTTTCAGTCATTTGACTGCGGCCATGCTGGAGCACTGCCTTTAGTTGAGCAAATCGACCCCAGGGCTTATTCTTTGGAAGCCTAGTACTTATTCTATTAGTCTCTTTATGCTGAACCGCTAAGTTACGGGGACGTAAACACACCAGCATCGGTTGTCAAGCGATGTTGGGGGAACAAACGCAGACACACAAACATATACACACACAGACACACACATATATATATATATATATACATACATATGATGGGCTTCTTTCAGTTTCCGTCTACCAAATCCGCTCACAAAGCTTTGGTCGGCCTGAGGCTATAGTAGAAGACACTTGCCCAAGGTGCCACACAGTGGGAATGAACCCAGAACTTTATTACCACACAGCCACTCCTGCACCTATATATATATATATATATATATATATACATACATACACATATATAGCTCCTTGAGTAAGAGAGATACACACACACACATACACACACACACAGATAAATAAGGTGATTCAAAAGTTACAGTTGCCACTGTGACATGGTGATGTGTTTGATGAGCTAATGTGGTCTTATTGTTGACCCAGAAACTGCACATTGCATCACATGGACTGATATTCAATGTTTAAACAATCCTTACAATCCTGGGATTGTGTGTAAAAGAACTGTTTGTCAAATGAATCATTTCCTTTTAGATAATAGCTTATGTAATTCCTAATCGTACGGATTTCTAGTAATCGGTAAAATGTACATTAGAGATGTTAATTACTTCAACTATATATATGTTTTACTTCATATAACAGGTTGCATCATTACAGAAATATTTTTAAATTTACATTGATTATATGTTCATCAGATCTGATTATTAACATTAATTACCTCTGAGATATAGCAAGGGTGAGTTCTTTTCATGCAAGCTGTGTCTTTATATTAAATGATTTCAGACATATAATTAAAAAATTTTGACATTCTGAAATATTTAGAAGACAAATTTTATGTAAATATTTTCCCATGATTTGTAACTATTAATTTATTTTGTTTTAAATGGTTTGACAACATATATTTCAACATTTTAGTGCTGGTTGAATAGTTCTGCAAATGTACAGATTTTAATGAGCTATTAGAGATGGTGCTCCCATACCTGAAAATCTTTCCTTATATCTGTTAGTCAGCTATAAATTTTTGATGTACATTTACTTGAAACATAGAAATTATAAATAGTTATTCAGGCGAGACTGTGTGGTAAAAAGCTTGCTTCACAACCACATGGTTCTAGGTTCAGTCCCATTGCATGACACCTTGGGCAAATTTCTACTATAGCTTCAGGCTGACCAAAGCTTTGTGAATGGATTTGGTTGATGGAAACTGAAAGAAGCCTATTGTATATATGTATGTGTGTGTGCGTGTATATATATATATATATATATATTTATGTGTGTATGTCTGTGTTTGTCCCCACTTGCCATCACTTGACAACTGATGCTGGTGTGTTTATGTCTGTAACTTAGCAGTTCTGCAAGAGAGACTGATAGAATAAGTGCTAGACTTACGAAAAATAAGTTTCTGGGGTCGATTTCTTTGACTAAAACCCTTTAAGGCAGTGCTCCACTATGGCTGCAGTCAAATGACTGAAACAAATAAAAGAATAAAAGAATAAAAGAATTGATGGCAGAATGTAAGTATATCTTAATGGCAAATAATATTTGAACATAATACAGTTAGGGATGAAACTCCATATCTTAAAAGTAACCCGCAAAGAGATCTACTTCAGCTCTGATAAGATTACATATCCACACTATAAAATAGTAAGATCTGCTCAAAGGATGGGCTGACGGAACCATCTCATTCATTGGTCATCCTCCTCCCTGATAGTTCAAAAGCTTGTACCAAAAGACAGCTAGTCGGCTCTGGCTGCTGGAACTGAAACTAACATGACTCTGTTGGAAGTAGGACTAGAGGGTGTGGGCCAAAACTACATGCCTTTCCCCTCCATGGGTCAGTTGAAGCTTAGATTGTGTCTTGTGAACCTACCTGCGAGAATTTAAAGGGAAATTTGGTAGGGTGGTTATTAACCCGCTGACATTTGTTGATGAAGCATCAAAGAAACCAAAGAACAAAAGGTCAAAGAAAATAGAAAAATATGCACTCAATACCAGAGTTGAAGACACCTCCAAAAGGAAGGGGCTCTGCCATGTTGAAAACGGTAGAAGAGTCGGGGGCCGAAACCAGACGTGGTTCCTCCTGTTGATGTCCTTAGCCACTGGATCCTATAAAGGAGCTCTTGAGGTAGTGAACCACAAAATGTGGTTGGAATTCCATTCCTGCTCTCCACACCCCCAACACCCACACTCTATTTATCTACCCAGGTTCTACACTCGTATTCTTGTTACTTGTGAGTATAACCTAGCACTACACTACCTCTCTTCTGCTCTCTCTTCCACTTTTGCTGTTTCCTACTCTCTCTCTCTTACCTTTGGTCACACTCTCTCTCTCTTCTCTTATTTTCCCTCTGACTAGGTAACTAAGTATCTCTTTACATCAGCACACTTGTTCCTGGCCTCTTTCTTGTACCTCTCTCTCATTCTCTCTCTCTCACTGGGTAACCATGTACCTCCTCTATAGAAAGACATGTATTTCTGCTTTATTATTTCTTTGTTACACTCTAACCTTTCATCATCTGATACTGGATCACCTCCTCTGATGTGGCAAGACACCTGCTTCTGTCTCTCTGTCTTTTTGTCACACTCTAACCTTTCATCCTCTGGCACAAGTTCTCCTCCTCAAATGCTCTTCCCCTCTCATAATTCCTTGTTTTACAGGTTACTTGGTTGCCCTGCCAGTGGTGGTGCCACTTTAAAAGCATCCAGTTCACACTGTAATGTGGCTGGCATTTGGAAAGGCATCCAGCTGTAAAAGTCATGCCAAAACTAACTTTGCCTGTGCTAGTGCCATGTAAAAAGCACTGAGTCCACTCTGCAGAGTGGTTGGTGTTAGGAAGGGCATCCAGCCATAAAATCTCTGTCAAAACAGACAGAATAGCCTAGGGTAGTTTTTCTACCTGGCCAGCTCCTGTCAACTGTCCTACTCAAGCATGCATGGAAGATGGAGTTTAAACGATGATGATTACTGATGTCTAACATTTAACAAACAATTTTGTAGTAGAAACAGTTGCTTAATTGACCTCAATATTTCACTGGTATTTATTTTTATACACTGTAGAAGGATGAAAACCAAATAACCCATGTAGGATTTGGACTCAGTGAAAAGAGCTATTACTTATGCTGCCATTCTTACTAACATCATAATTATTCAAAATATTATGAATGTTCATATTGGTGCAAGACTACAAATTTATAGAACAGAGATAACATGGCTCTTATGTTCCATAGTCTGGTGGATACCATTTATGAAGGTGACATATACAAGACTGCTATCAGCTAATACTGAGTTCATAAGGAATTTAATACAGCATGGTATTTACTATGGCCCTGTTCTCAGTCCAATTCTATTGCAGTAATTAATTTATTCTTGAACAATAACATGAAACTGGCTGTCAACATATTTTTACTATAGAATATGTTGAAAAATTGTAGAAAAATTCTAAAACTGGAAGAAAGCTTAGCATCTAAAGGCCTAATGTTCCAACTCAATAGATAAAGTTGTAATATGTTAAAAGTTGTATAATGATAAAGTTGTATAATGTTGTACTATTGTACAACAGAAAGAACTGCATTAATATGTATGTGATGTGAATAGATAGATGAAGAATGTCACTGTGCTATTGATAGAATGTTTCCATGGAAGAGAAAGATGCTGTTAAGTATTAGAACTCTCAGAAAAGACAAGAAATGACCAAAACATTGTGTTAGTCCTTAGAATATAACAGGTACAGTTAGATGACAGGAAAAGTCAACCTTGGTAAGATTTGAACTTAAAACATAAAAGAATGTGACTGAATGTTGTTTTGCTGTTGATTTTACTAATTCATTTAATAGTAATAAGGATAATGTTAAATTTATGAATTGTCCCCATAATCACTTGGAAAATGTAAAACCACTTAACGAAACTATACAGGGTGGTGCAAATGTAGGCTAACAGTTGTATATTTTTATTTTTACAGGACAGTGAAGCATAATGGTGGGTAAGCTGACAGACAAGGAAAGAAAGTAGATCCTAATCCTAAAGAATTACTGGAAATTCAAAAATGCAGAAACAGTGTGCCAGAAGTGAACAGAAACCTTTCAAACTTTGTTGCCTTCACAACAGGCAATTTACAAAATAAGAGACAAATTCAAAGAGATAGGTTCAATAAAGAATGCCACGAAATCCAGTCGTTCTCAAACTGTTACCACTAAGGAAAACTCAATGCAGATAGCATTGACTTTTGTGAATAGCCTGGAAATTAACACTGACCTCGACCTGTTTTGTCGTTTGCGTTGCAGTGTGGCTGATAGACTCCAAGAATGTGTCAATGTTCATGGCAGATATTTTGAGTATTTACAGGACTAACATTGTACAGTGTTTTTTAAATAAAATATACAACTATACAACTGTAAGCCTACGTTTGCACCACTCTGTATAGTCTTTATAGTCATACACTTTATAACCTGTAGATTGGTTATGAAATGTGTGAAAGTGTACGACAACCTGTTTTATAATGCGTTGTTATAAATATTAAATGCAAATAACATTAAACTACATTTCTTTACAAAAAATTATGAAATATAAAGCAAGATTAACCACAAGCCAGCAAATAGACATAGTCATGTACTATAAGAGACAAAACAACAGCAGTGTAGTGAGTGTGGAAAGGATCTTCTGTAACAGACATATAAGAATATTTCAACTTCAGTAACCACTTTATCAACTCTTTCCTCTTTGGTAATCATATTGGATTACCTCCATAAGCACCATTATAACACTGATTCCCTCAGCCCAATTATGAAAACTGATAGCTATATAACACACTGGCAACAAGCATTATTGCAGGTATGATCTAACTATGGATGAAAGTTGTTCACAATGGCTACGTTTGGGATTCAAATAAATTTTATTGTCACACCTAGAATTGAGATCAGCGAAGAATGAATTAATCTTCTTTTCATCATCTGATTTCAGCCTAAACTGATTTCACTCTATATTAGGAAGAACATTCCTCCTCCATGGATTTTGTATTCATAACAGATTAGCTGTCTGTTTCTCGGGTGGAAAGTCCAGCCAGATCGCGAAGTAAATTGTTGATATTTAGTTCAAGATCAGCCTTGATTCAGTAGCTCTAGAGTCAAAAGCATTGAAGTCATGAAAATCAGGACTACACTATTCTGGATACACTACACTATTCCATTTTTAAGACAGTGGGGATATTTGGTTGCTATTCCTAGTAGGTCATATGATTGTATAGGAGCAGGGCAATATATATTACATCAATTACATTGTAGACTGCCAAAAACTTTGTTACCTCTTCATGTAGTTTCTATACCCAGATCTCCATTAATGCAAGGGTATCATGCTGACTTTACCCAACATTACCATTAAATCTCTTTTCTATTTAAAAGCATATCTCTATGATTGACCAAGTATATCATTAAAACTTCTTTCACCTTATATGCCATAAGACCCCAATAATGTTTGGGTGGTCCTAGCAGAGTGGGAGAGAGTGTTGTCATGCATAAATATGAGATTCCTCAGAAGTGACAGCAGTATGTCATCTAGCCAGGGATCCAAGACCTCCTTCAGGAGATTGTAGTAGGCGGCTTCATTCACTTTAACCCCTTCAGGCACCCTGACTGGGCCAACAAGTCTGTCCCCAATGATACCAAGCCACAACATGACTCCTTTACCCTGTTGTTGATGTCGTAAATGCTGGTGACACTTATATCCAAAATTTGCCCAACTGTCTGGTCCGTCAAGGGTCGCCCTGGTTTTGTCAGTGAACAGAACACAACTCATGTGACGGGGAATTAAAGGAGACAGTTTCAGTGGTTCTCACACGAAAGCCATGGTTCTGGCAGATGAAAATGACTTTGCTTGTTTGTCCAGGTTTCCCACATAACTTGCATCCAATATTCCCTGAACCCCTAGCTGTCACAGTCTTGGAGGTCCCACAATCAGATAGTTTCTTCTTTGGCGAAGAGTCCTTCAGGAATCATCTAACTGTGTCCACATGATGGCCTAACTTCTCTGCAATGACATAAAAAGAGGTGTCTTTAGCACTTTCCCTGATGAGGACAGACTTTCCTTCATTGTTAAGGCCTTTTCCACAACCCCAAAACAGAAGAATCTGAGATAAAAAAGAAAGGACTCTACACAGAATAATGAAAACATAACAATGGTGTTGCCATATTGTGCAAACCAGGTGGGAAAAGTTTTATCAAAATCAATTCACAGAAAACTGAGAAATCCTAAATTTCACTCCTAAGCATGGTTATGGGTGTATGTATGTGTGTTTATATATATATATATATATATATCATCATCATCGTCATCGTTTAACGTCCGCTTTCCAT
>NC_068981.1:177765338-177771124 GCF_001194135.2 Octopus bimaculoides | reverse complement strand
GGGTCTACCTCTTCCACAGGTTCCCTCAACCGCTAGGGTGTGGCACTTTTTCACACAGCTATCCTCATCCATTCTCGCCACAGGACCATGCCAACGCAATCGTCTCTCTTGCACACCACAACTGATGCTTCTTAGGTTCAACTTTTCTCTCAAGATACTTACACTCTGTTGAGTATGCACACTGACATTACACATCCATCGGAGCATACTGGCTTCATTCCTTGCGAGCTTATGCATGTCCTCACAGCCCATATTTCACTACCATGTAGCATGGCTGTTTGTACACATGCGTCATACAGTCTGCCTTTTACTCTGAGTGAGAGGCCCTTTGTCACCAGCAGAGGTAAGAGCTCTCTAAACTTTGCCCAGGCTATTCTTATTCTAGCAGCTACACTTTCACTGCACCCTCCCCCACTACTAACTTGGTCACCTAGATAGCGGAAGCTATCAACTACATCAAGTTTTTCTCCCTGGAATGTGGCAGAAGTTGTTTTCTGCACATTTTCAGTGTTTTTTGCTCCTGTGTATAGGTATGTATTTATATGTATATATATGTGTATGTGTGTGTGTGCGCATGAGCAGCTTGCTTACCAACCACATGGTTCCGGGTTCTGTCTCACTGTGTGGCACCTTGGGCAAGTGTCTTCTACTATAGTCTCAGGCCGACCAAAGCCTTGTGAGTGGATTTAGTAGATGGAAATTGAAAGAAGCCCGTCGTATATATGTGTGTGTGTGTGTTTGTGTGTCTGTGTCGTATATATGTATATATACATATATATGTATGTGTGTATATATGTTTGTGTGTCTGTGTTTGTCCCTCCAACATCACTTGACAACTGATGCTGGTGTGTTTACGTCCCCATAATGTAGTGGTTCAGTAAAAGAGACCGATAGAATAAGTACTAGGCTTACAAAGAATAATTCTTTTAATAATTTTGCTCGACTAAAAGGCGGTGCTCCAGCATGGCTGCAGTCAAATGACCGAAACAAATAAAAGAATAAAAGAAAGAATATGGGTAAAGAGATAGAAAGAAGGATATGCTCGTTCACATAAAGTAATGTATGTCTAATTTACTTCTGCATTTCCAAAATAGACATCCATTTTATGTTTTTATATTTTTATTTTCATGAATTTATAATATGTTTAATCTTCCAAGTCATTTATATTTTGACATTGCTTCAAAACTGCAATATTAAAATATCTTCAAATTGTAATATTGCAACAATGTGTTTCCTAGAAATATTTGAGAAGATTTTGAATTTTTCATAATCTGGTTAAAATATGTTTCTTTCACTTGATATGAGGAAGCACAATATTTCTTGGATATTAATAATTGCTTTCAATTAGTTTGCCTGGGAAAAAATACACTCTCTTGGTCTCTTTTTCTATTTCTTTTTTTCTCACTCTGTCATTTACTCCTCTGTTGGCTTTCTCTCTCTCTCTTTCTCTCTCTCTCTATCTCTCTCTCTCTATCTATATATCTCTGTATGTATATCTGAATCTATCCATTCTCTCTTTTTCTCCTTCTTTTTCAATAATTATTAATTTCATATAGGAAGATCAGATTTTTATGTCCAGAATAAACTATATTAGGTTTCTAATTCTTTTCTTAGCCCTCTCTTTTCCTTCAATTACATTACCTATGGCCCTTTCCATGAGTTGCATAGGCTTCAGAATAAATAAAACATGTGATTATATTGCCCTCTGGTAGAAACAGCATATAGCCATGAAATCAGTTGTTGATTAAGCTGACACCTCTTGTCGGATGCCTGCCAAGGATAGGACAGAAAAATCAATAGAGATCTTCCATGCCATTTACTGAAGGAATATGCTAGATTGGCACTGTAAGATGAGCAGGACAATAGGATGTGATAGAGAGAGGACTAAAATTATTTACTTTAGCTAAAAGATACAGCAAATGGAATAATTTTGTGTGTTTTAAAGAAAGCTAATGATGGGTTAAGTCTTGTCTAAGTTTTCTTTTATTTTTATTTTTAGATTGATAATACTCAAAGAAGTTGTCAATATTTTACTGAAAAATCTAAAGTTTTTTTCCCCCCTTTTTATCTGATATATTTTCAATGAAATATGTTGTTTGTCTAGCAGCTAAATTACCTATTATAGGCTTTTCACTTACTTCCACTAAAATCTAAAATTTATCTTCTTCCCGCATATTATGTTTCTAAACTTCTGATCAACATGTTTAGAATCATTCATTCAATATGTCTAGAATTTTCTGTTCAATTTGAAATCTTCCATTCAATGTTTCTAGAAGCTTCTATTCTAGCATATCTAAAAACCTTCCATTCTATATTTTTAGAGACTTTCATATGACGTCTGGAATCTCCAATTAAAACTGTCTAGACTTTTCCATCTAAGTCAACCTGATACTCCATTTATCATATCTAGTACCTTACATCCAACTAGTCAAGAATCATCTATTTGGTATATTTAGAAGCTTCTAACCAAAATATCTAAAAACCTTTTAAGTCTAAATGTTGCTGGGAGTCATAAAGGTAAACATTTATAAATTTTCTAATGTGTAAAGCACTCAAATAACAAACACAGCACTATGTTTGGATGAAAAATACTATCTGTGTCTATAGAATAAATAGAACAATCTGTTTTTATTGATGAGAATCAAGAATGCTTGAATTTTTTTACATTACATCTATGATTCCTTTTCCATTGCTGTAGAATGGTATTAACAAGCAAATAAATAAACACCGTTAAAACTAATATTTGCTGTCTCTAGCTATAAAATCATTTTGGTCACTTCTATCTGGATATCAATATGATTTTTGCTCCTAATCCTGGCCACTTTTGCCCCTTGTTTTAGAAGTAAGGCAGTTATATAACTAGCATTTGGTTTATCAAGCAGAGGAAAAAAGATATCAAAGATGACATTTGTAGCATCTAGACTTTCACTGAGAACTTTGGGGTCAAAAGTCAAATGCTTTAAACATCAAAATATGATCTTGATGATGATGATGTTAATGACAACTTCAATAATGGTGACAGCAGTGGCAGTGGTAACAGTGGCAGTGGTAACAGTGGCAGTGGTAACAGTGGCAGCGACAACTACAATGATAATGAGGTTGTAAGTTGTTGTCTGAAACATTTTGACCATGAGTAAAACAAATACAAAATATTCATGTTTCAAGCCATGAAAAGTTAAAGTTACATGACTCAAGAAATGCAAATACATTCTTAATACTTATCATAACATGATATAAAATGTCATCAATAACAAATATATTACTATTATAACAATATCAATGCGATGTTATTATCGTCACTATCACCTACCTTATCAAATATAGTCAGCAATAGCTCCATTATTGATGCTAAATACCATCACCTGCTTCACTATTATTGATAAGAGTGAAATATTAAATATTTGTAGTAAGGAGAATTGTTTTGTTTTTTCAAAAGATTAGAATATTGATTTATTATGGAAACTGACAAATGTTTCAACAATCATCAATTCAGCAGCATGTAATTTGAAATGACGATAATGTTCATAGTGACACCAATGTTTTTTAGTGTTATTGGACTGTTATGGAACCAAAAGGCCATTAAATGGATAAAAATTTATTGAAAAATTTGACATTGACTGAAAATTTTAAAAGCCAAAACATTAGATTTAATATTGAGTCAAAGAATATACTCATCATTTTAAGATCTTGGATTTTAAGAAGTATAAAGAACAGCTATCTTCAGATAAAGATGAATTTATTATGTCCATACCTCATAAAATAAAGGCAAATCTTAACTTCTTTAAAAATAAATGATTATCAGTTGAATATGCTATGAAATATTTAGTGTTAATTTTAAAGTTGGTTTTGCAAACTTTAGTAAGACTAAGTCATGAAATAATGAACAAGTTTACTATTTACATATTTTTATTGCTGAGAGATGTAACCTGTAGGGATTGGTTTATTTATAATGAAATTTTACAGCTAATAATAATGAAATTTCAAATTTATTCTTCTCTTACATTTATCACTGTTCTTCTTGAATTGTGAGGTCGTCCTTTATTCAACTGTCTGGCTTAGTAACTGAATTCATTCAATATGTATTATGTTTATAAAGACTAGCAGCTTTGTGATTTTGTTGCATCATCATTGCAGCAAAAATACTTGACAGATTCTGAGACACAATATTGATTTCTAACTTAGGCACAAGACCACAGAATCAGAATAAAGAGGAAATAGAATGCTGTGACTTTTATACATTTCCCAAAAGTATTAACGGTGTAGGGAAAGTGAAGTAGTTTTGATTTCAAATCACAACTAGCTTACAAGCTTGGCTCATAAAGAAAAAAAAAACCTTCTTCTTACTTTGTAGAATGTTATCAAAATAAAGTAGTAACAACTCTTTAAATCCAAGAAAAATGATATAAAGAATAGAATTCAAACTTAGAACATTGGATCAGTAAAATAGACTCTCATAAACAGCCACTGATTATGAGTTGTGCAATCCTTTATTGAATCCAATTTACATTGAGTTATTCAGGTGTTTTCCTAAAGGAAAATGGTAATCTATTAGATACTTTTACATCATTTACAAAGGTGGTTAAAAAAAACAAGATAAGAAAGCTACATAAATATGAATCCTTGAAAATGGTGTGCATGTATGTATTTATTTATGTAAGGGTATGTATATGTACATGTATGTATATATATATATATATATACATATATATATTATAGTTTTTGGAAGAATATGAAAAAATAAGAATGAACAGTCTTTTTGCATGAAATCCTGTACAGCTATATAGTACTGTAGTTTTTTTAAAATAAAAACTAAAGCAGTTAAAAATTATCAAAGTAACAACATGTCATATTGAACACATCAAAAATATATTCCCTTGAAACATCTGTCATTAGTCAATCAAAGAAAACCCAGATTTTTTTTCACAGCATCTCTCAATTACACTTCATACACATTAGATTCTGAAAACAGAACCGGTAAGAGTACACAATTATGTTTGCATCCATTTTATTCATCTTACCTACCATTTATTTATCAACTTATAAACTTCTTTTTTTTTTTTTTTGAGTTTCTGTGTTTTGTCTTTGCTTTTTAAGTGCAAAGAATCTTTTAAAGAAAATAGAAATATTTGATTGATCAAAAATCAGTTACAAATACTCTCAGAAGAGTTTGGCTAATGCATAAGCTCAGAATTCTTTTAAAGCAGTAAAAGTAAGTTTATATCTTGTCATCAGAAATATGTTGATGTCATCGGTACTTATCTAGATAGATTATTAAAACTGGTTATTTTTAACGTACGTTTTACTATTTTTAACTTTTAAGCAAAATATCTTATATTCTATATTGATTTGCGTACATGGAAATAAAAGTAATACATGTTACTTTGGGGCTGTGTAACATTCACATGAACACACACAGTCACAGACACACACAGACACAGACACACACAGACACACACACACACACATTCACAACACACATAGATCCACATTACACACATGCACACATATAATTTATTGGTGTATATCAGTTGAAATTTGCTTTTTCATATTATTTATTTATATATGTATATATATATTTGTTACTGCATTTAAATATCTTTGTATTTTGTGTGCATATGAGATTGTTTAAGCGTATATACGCATGCGTGTGTGTGTGTGTGTGTGTGTGTGTGTGTGTGTTTGTGTATGTGTGTGCATGTACATCCACGAATTATTTCTTCAATTTTAGGCTAGATGTCTTTAATTTTAAATACATGCTGAGATATATGCATATATATATATATATA
>NC_068981.1:177752171-177764432 GCF_001194135.2 Octopus bimaculoides | reverse complement strand
ATATATATATACTCACACATGCCTACACACTTTTGCAAGACCCCATTTAAAGATGTTTTATGTTGGAAAATCTGACAGATTTATGAGATACATAGTATGTGTGCATGTATATGTATGCATATGTGTGTATGTGTATGCCTATGTATATGTGTGTGTGTGTGTGTGTGTGTATGTGTGCACACATGCACACACACACACATATGTATAGTCATACATACATATATATATAAACACATGTACATATACAGAAACATATATGGATGTATGCATGCATATAAAGATCTATGCGGATATATGTATGCATTCAAGAATCTGTATTTCTCTCTCTGATTGATTGGTAGAGAGAGACGTAAGTGTAGACATGAAATGTATATATATATGTGTGTGTGTGTGTGTGTGTGTGTGTGTGTGTGTATGTGTGTAGAGTGTGTAAACATGTATGTAGTGTACTCCACATACTTATGTAAATAGTGTATGTTACATATTTATGCATGGGCATATAAACATGAATGTGTGCATGTAGACATACACACATTCACAGACACACACATCACATGCACATGCTCATATACACACATATATGCATTTATACAAATATATGCATATATATATATATATATATATATATACACACACACACACACATTTATTTATGTGTCTGTGTATGAGCATGTGTGTGTATTGTGTGTGTGTATATATATATATATATATATATATATATATATATATATATATATATATATATATATATATATATATATATACATACATGCTTACATACACTCACTCTCATGCACACATTAATACACTAACATACATAGATGTATATATGGGTGTATGGTACATTTGAATTGTATGTACGAATATTACAGTGTAGATATTTCATGGTTGTCACTAGTACTAGATTCCTCAATACAAAGGTAAAATGAAATACTAATCTCATTATATATTGATTTCTTTGGTCTAAAAATGCACACATTTTGAAATTTTCAATGACTAACTTTTGTTTTTATTATCATTTTATCTTTTTTTCATTTTTCTTCTATGTTTTTTTCCTGTATTTTTTAAAACTTATTTATTGGTTTTTATATTTACTCCTCCCACCTCTTTCATTTTGTGTAAATGTGCAAGCATCCTGAAGCCATTTTTAAAAAGCAACATTGATTTTGTATCATTAGAATGTGACAGATTTTTTTTTGTTTGCTTGTTTACTAGTCTGTTTCTTTCTCTGTGTATTAATATTGGTATGACATCAGAGATGTGTTTTGAAGGTATCAGGGATCTTTCACAAGCTGAATAAATAAAGGTATTAACAAAAATTAACAGAATATATATATATATATATATTGTTTTACATAACCACAAAAATAATTAATCTTTATAATTTGTTTGTCTGATTGGAAACTATATTTCAAATCACTATGGTGTTTTTCGAAAATATAAAAACTGAAAGATAATTGTTAATCATGACAAAGAGATATAAGATAGGCAAATTGCTTTGACCTCCCAGAATGAAGAAATTTTTTATAAAAACATTGAGTGTTATTACCAGTAATTGTCAAATAGTTATGGATTTTAGTACACCAACATAAAAAGAATTATATCATCATCATTATTGTTGTCATCATCGTCATCATTATCATCATTAGTATCATCATTATCACCACTGTCATCATATTCATTGTTGTCATTATTTTTATTGTTATCATCAGTGTTGTCATCACTGTCATCGTCTTCATCATTTTAAGACCACCTTCCATGCAGGTATGGGCTGGACAGATCCTCATAGTCCAAATCAGTTCTTATTTCCAGTTACTATCCTCCTTGATGACTTGGATGGCCATGTCCTGGTTTTAGTCACATTCTAGTATGGTATCTTTGGCTACATGCCTTTTCTTATGCCAATGAGTTCACAGTGTATTAGGTACAATTTATCATGGTACCAATGTGAGAAAAGTTATCATGTCCTCAGAAAGACTAAAGGGGCTTCTCTAGCCTACATTGCCCTTGTTTGTTCACCAACTACTGTACATGGTGTACTGCATGTACTTTATCATGGCACCAACACGAGAGAGGTTGCCTTGTCTTTTGTAAGACAATAGAGTCTTCTCTATGTTGTCTTTGTTTGAACAAGACAAACGTGATTGAGTTTGAGGATAGAAGACAGATGGCCAAGAGGGTGAAAGATATAATGGGGTTGGTGAACTAAGTAGTAGCAGTAAGAGGACAGTAGGAGAGAGAGTAATGGAAGTGAAACAATGATAGCTATATGTTGGTTGTTGAATAGAAAAATAGCAACAACAGTGTGAAGAGGTAGCAACAGAGATGGGTGATGGTAAGAGAGAGTGAATGATGCATAACAGTAGAGATAGGTAATAGTAACTGAGAGTGATGAATGTCAATGAAGTGTGATATGGGGAAGAGTGAAGGTAATGGTTAATAGTAAAGAAGGGTTATGGTAAGGAATAATGAATACCGATAACTCTGATACCATCCCATGTTACACAGGCATCATGATGGAAGGGAGGTAAAGTATGATATAAAGGGTGATTGTGAGGAAGGCCCAGTGTTATCCTTCGATACACAGGCTGTGTAGTACAGTGAATAGTAGAAAGGCTGAAGCAGAAGGTGATAAAAAGGGTAGTAGATAAACAAGAGACCCAAACTCCATCATTATTACCACCATTTAACAACTTTTTGCTATATTTGTACTGGTGCATGAATCGTTACCAAAACTCAATGTCATTTCATATTAGTCTTTGTCATCTCCTTCATAAAACAGCATCTCGACATCAGACTTGTACATTACATTTTATGCTTTCCTAGGTTTCTCTCTCTTCCGCAGTTTACATTTACTTCAAGTACTTGGCATTCTCTATACAACTGAACCTCCTCCATACTCTTCACAGGCCTCTTTCTTATACACAACATCTGATTCCTAAAATCTATATCTAGCTTTTCTCTCAGTACCTTTGCATTCTATTGTTCATGTTTTCACTGGAGGAATTAAAATGATTAAACACAGAAGAGCATACATACACATCTATCTATCTATCTATCTATCTATCTATCTATCTATCTATCTATCTATCTATCTATCTATCTATCTATCTATCTATCTGTGTGTGTGTGTGTATACATATATCATCTACTGCATCTCCTGCTCTCTCTGTCCTTCTCTATACATCAGGCAAACGAGACCCTGCTTAGCTGACTGGTTTGCGAAACACCGCTGAGACATCTGACTCAGCAATTACATCCCGGTCTCACACCATTTCCGCTCTACCAGTCACTCTTTGCAACACCTGTCTGTGTTTGGATTGTTCTTGCATAGGGGCCATCCTGACACCTGTCTGCACCGTGAACAGGGATTAATCTTCTCTCTTTGCTCCTTTGTGCCACATGGGCTCAACTCTCCTTCCCTCTTCATCTAACCTCCTCCCCTCTCCTCTCTTCCCCTCACATATACTTCCTCCCACCCACCTCTCCTCTGTTGCTCCGACTCCTACTTCTTCTCTTCACTCCTGCTCTCCTTCTCTCTTCTCTTCACTCCTACCCATCAAGACAGGCCTTACAAGTTAGAGCTATCTCGTCACCAACCTGCCTACAGGCAGCCTTTTGATAGGTGTAAAGTCACTTTCTCATCAATCCAAGGTAATGATGGGATTTGGTTTCTCCATTAGGTATTTGAACAACCTTTTTTTGGAACAACATTGCTTACCAATATATTTGGAAATGCTTAGAAAAGTTAACCCCAAAATTGCTTATAAAAATCTAGTTAGTTTAGTGCAGCTGGCATATGTCCATACTACACTTGAAATGATAGAGTTAGTAATGCTAATGCTAGCCAACCAATGGGACTTAAGATTTCTTGTTGGAATGTTTACATATTAGCTGATAATGCAGGAGCTTGTCTTGAGCATAAAACAGCCATTCTTGCTCACAAACTACAAAAATATTCAGTAGATATTGCAGCACTCTCACAGACTTGCTTATTGGGTGACAGTCAGGTTATAAAACTAGGTGCAAGGTATACAATATTCTGGAAGGATAAATACGGACAACATATGGAAGTGAGTGTAGGATTTACCATTAAAAATGAGATAGTGTCAAAGTTGACCAACTTACCAAAGAGTATTAATGAGAGAATAATGGCTCTTCACTTAAAATTAAGAGATTATTGCTATGCAATAATTATAAGTACACATGCACCAACTCTAGATATCAGTGAAAAGTAAAACTCAAATTTTAATGAAGCTTTAAAAGAGTTTGTGTGATATAACTAATTCTGATAAAATTATTTTGCTTAGTGGTTTTAATTCTACAGTTGCCACTGATTAGAACACATGGTGATATCTTGGAAGTATGGGGTTGGGAACATGAACAATAATGGTTACTCTTTCAACTTTGCATAGAGTAGGACAGGTAAGAGTTTTCCAGGGCTCAGATCTCAACCCATTCCTATTCACCTTATTCTCTCACTAACTGAGGAATTTAAAACTGGTTACTCTTGGGAACTGCTGTATGATTATCTTGTTCTTATAGCTGAATCTATTGCAGAATAAGAAAACATTTTAATGTAGAAGTAAAACCTCAAATCAAAGGGCCTTAAAGTTAACTTAGCAAAAGCCAAAGTTCTAGTAAGCAGAAAAGTAGACAGGTAAATGGCCATGTTCAGTATGTAGAAAAGGTATTGGTAGAAATTCCATACAGTGTTCCCAGTGCAAACTATGGACGCAAAAGGTGCAGTGGAATTACATGAAAGCTAACAGAGAAAGTGGACTTTGTTTGTAACAGATGCATAGGAGCAATAAACATTGAGAACACATTGGAAATAGATTTTCTCAAATGTCCAGGAGGATCCTTAGTGGTAGTAGACAGTTTGTTACCTAAGCAATGGAATATGATGTTCTGAAAGTATAATTGCTAGAATAAGAACCAGATGGAGAAAGCTCAGGGAGCTATTACCTCTGTTAGTAATAAAAAAATTTCCCAGAGTGAAAAGTAAATTGCATGATGCTTGTATATGAAAACAATGCTACATGGTAGTGAAATGCAAGCCATGAATGCAGAGGCCAAGTGAAGACTAGAAAGAAATGAAGCTAGCATAGAAAAATTGGGCAAAAAGGCATCAGTTGTTGACTGCAAGAGAAAAGACTGTCCTGATATGGTCATGTGATGTGGATAGATCTGTTCTGGTATGGTCATGGGATGTGGACAGCTGCATAAAGAAGTGCTAATCATTAAGTGTAAATGGAACTTGTGGAAGAAGGAGACCCAGGAAACATGGGGCAAAGTAGTGGAAACTAACCTCAGATTGTTGAGATTCATGGAAGAAATGACAAGGGACTGAGAAAACCCATCCATCTCAGCAAAAATGAGGTCCTAAAAGCATGTCATTTATGTCTGTCCCCCCACAAAATCCAATTTGTCCCTGTCAAATTTTCCTCTATCAATCATCTTTCTAATAACCATCACTCCATCACTCTTTTTGGTACCACTCACTCAGATGATGTAAATATATAACTTCCTTCAGTGCAATCAGTTATCCCTCTTCTTTGAACCACTTCCTCAACCAACAGACATTCTTAATATCACTCCTTACGATTTTATTTTCTACTGAATGCCTCTTCCCTCCCCTTCTGGAATGCTCTTTCATATCTTCCTTCAATGGCCAACCTACTATCTTTTGTTCCTTTCTTACTATTTCCACTCCTACATTTCTCTGACCTCTACCTCTGTAACTGTGCATCCCTCTCTCTTACCTCCTTGCTTCAAATCATCTCTATATTTCTCATCTCTCTATGGTTTTATTATACTGCCACCCTCCATTTCCCTTTCTTTTGTATTGCCACTTATCTCCACCTCTCCCTCTTTCTGACCCATTCCTATTTTCTTCACTTTTCCACTTAACTGTTGTTCCCCATTAACCATGTCCCCACCCGTGTTCCCTGTTCACTGCATTCACCTCTATCTCCATCTTTAACCATCTGTCACTCCCCTTTCAAACTCTCACAAACTTACCTACATACCCACCCTTTCTGATTCTTTCTTATACTCACGTTGTACATCGACACTTCATCACATGCTATTTCTTTCCTCAATTTCCTGCTAGGGTAGCCATGCATCTCCTCTACTGTAAGACAACTGTTCCTGTTCTTCAATCACACTTTACTTTAATCTTTCAACCCCTGGCCATCTCCTTCAAATACTACATCCCCACACAGTTGAGAGTTTTTGTCTTGCAAATTACTTGGTGACCTCAATAGTGCTGGTGCCACAAAAAAAGCACCTAAAACACTCTGTAGTGTGGTTGGTGTTAGGAAGATTATCCAGCCACAGAAACTATGCCAAGGCAGACACTGGAACTTGACAGTCCTCTAGTCTGTCAGGTCCTCTCAAACTGTCCAACCCATACTAGCATGGAAGACAGATATTAAACAATGCTGCTGACGATGTGGTTTAGTAAAATGTACAGTCAGTACTAGTTATATGCTATGATTCAATCAAATTTACAATTAGTACTAGTTACAAAGTGTGGTTCAGTCAAGGTGAAAACATAGATGATGCAGTCAAAATTACATTTAGTACCAGTGATATATACTGAGATTATGTGAAAAGGCATTTCATTGTTAGTAAAATGAATCAATATTTTCTCATGAATATTGAGTGCGTAGAGCAAACAGTTAAGTTGAATCAGTCAACCTGGTTCTCAATATTTGTTGAAACCACTTTACTCTACTAATACTGAAATCAATGTAACAACATCCCATTCTTCAACTTTTATAAATCTGAGGTATTATGCATTGTTATAAATCAATAGTTTAGTTTGACTAAAAGAGAATAATTCATTGTTGAAGTTAAAATGTTGCTAAAGAATTTTGCTTAGTTCAGAACATATTTT
The DNA here is from genome assembly GCF_001194135.2 of Octopus bimaculoides. Taxonomy (NCBI): domain Eukaryota; kingdom Metazoa; phylum Mollusca; class Cephalopoda; order Octopoda; family Octopodidae; genus Octopus; species Octopus bimaculoides. Next base: position 177,757,528 of record NC_068981.1, on the reverse strand, counting down.
GTTCAAAGGCAAAACTTTAAAGTTAGAGTCACACTGGAATTACTATTCTGAAGATGATGTAGTATTTAACATGTTCTTGGGTTAAATTATCATAGAAGTAGGCAGTGCCCAGTTTGATGCTTGATAGTACAGCAATAATTTTTGGAAAATGAGAACCATTTGCAGCGATAACTGCCAAGATTGGTTTTGTAAAGGATCTGAATTTCTAACACAGAAAATTGCTACATATATCTCTTGGTATGTTGTTACAATGTGCCTTGTACTATTTTGTGTTTCTTGTGGGCACTGGTGAAAGAATTGGTGGGTTTTAACATGGACACTCTTTACTTTGCTTTCAATCTACCAGCTATGGAACACCTCTTAAGATGTCCTCTGATCCAAAAACAATGTCCTCTACAATCTACACTAAAGATGCAGAGAAATGTGTTCTCTTTGGGTGAACAAAGTTTAACTAAATAAGTAGCGTAGTCAATAAAAATAATTGTTCTGCATAGTTTTCAAGTGACCCCTCTGGGAAACAATTTAACAAAAATACAACTCTAAACAACCTTTCTGATCTTAACCAGAAAATACCCCATCCCCAAACAACTGCTAATTTTGCACAAAGCTCAAATGAGTACCGAAATGGTATATTGCATCCACTTATGGGATGGTGCAACTGTTAGACAAAATATATTTGAACCAAAATGAAAATCCTCTGATTTGACAGGCAAAGACTCATTCATCAACACTTTGCAGCTTCTTACCCACAGATGAGTTGTTTTCTTAAGCTGATGTAGAGCATTGCCTGTGAACACATAAGAAATGAACCTTAGATGAGGACCTTCACTGCAGATTAATTATCAAACTGGTTGACAGACAAGGGACTGCTGGTTAAGCAGCAAATGAGTTAATCATCTACAATGTGAGAGAGAGCATGATCCACCATTTAGGCATGGGTCTCATTTGCCACCTAACCAGAAGTCCCTTTTCTGCTAACCAGTCAATAACTAGTCTGCAGTAAAGATCCTCATCTACCGTTTGTTTCACATGAGTTTACGCGCAATGCCCTGCACTGACCTCTATTTGTCTGAATCAGACAGTGGTATGTGTTGTTTGTACCTCAGTCGCATGTGCCTCTACTTAGGCCCACTAACACAAACATTTCTATTCTTTCCATTATCCACTCTTTGTTGCCATCAGGTCCAAAACTAACCACTTTTCCAAATCCTTCCTCTCTACAACAACAGTCACCTGGAATTTCATTCATATGCATGCTTCTTTTTCTAAAACAATGGAAACAGTAGTGAAAAACATGCTTACATAGATAAAAACTTTAACCTTCTATTCTGTGATTATCTTCATTCTACATCTTACCCAAGTAGAAAGTGTATATATATAGTACTTTGGGATCCCATTTTTAGATATTTTACTGACTTGCTTGATGAAGATGTTTACTTAGTTGCTCAGATCTTGTGATGTTGCCATAAGATATTAAAATTATTAATACTGCTAATCATTTAACATAATGCTTCAATGCTGGTTGTATGTTGTGTGGATATGAAGGACTGCTTGACTTATTTTGTTACCTTTTACTTTCTTTTACATTCTTTGGTTTATATACTGCATTGTTGCAGGTATTGTCTTTTGAAGAAACCATTTGACAGATTTTTTTTTAATAGATATCAGCATTTTATTGAATATCTGTGCTCTGATGCTTAAATAATTTGAGAGATGTTGCAGTCTGTAAATTTGATTTGGGTCTCTTTATAGAACTGGTTTTGTTGGATTTTCCTGTAATTTAAGTGTTTGTTTGTGTCTGTCTTATTGATATGCTAGCATGTTGAAGTGATGATGGGAGAGTTGTTTAAAGAGAGTTTTGCAAATAGTTCTAGTAGAAGGCTTAGGAAATAAAAATTATTTAAGCCATATACTTATGCCATATGAAGCAAGTTACAAGTAATTGTAGCTTGCTTCATGTGGTGCAACGTGTAATGGGAACCATGCAACACACACACACACACACACACACACACATACACACACATCATACACGCATCACGCACACATGTATGCATGCACATATGTGTGTGTGTTTGCCTGTGTTGGGTGTGTGTCTGGAGAGAGAGAGAGGGAGAGAGAGAGAGAGAGAGAGAGAGAGAGAGAGAGAGAGAAAGAGAAAGAGAGAGAGTGAGACAGACAGACAGACAGAGACAGAGACAGACAGACACAGACAGAGACAGACAGACACAGACACAGACAGACAGACAGACAGATAGACAGGCAGATAGACAGAGACAGAGAAAGAGAAAGAGAGAGACAGACAGAAAGAAAGAAAAGAGAAAGAAAGAAAAGAGAAAGAAAGAAAAGAGAAAGAAAGAAAATGAGAGAAAGAAAGAAGGTAAGAAAGAAAGAAGGTAAGAAAGAAAGAGGAGAGAAAGAAAGGAAGAAGGAAGGAAGGAAGGAAAGAAAGAAAGAAAGAAAGAAAGAAAGAAAGAAAGAGGAGAGAGAGAGAGAGAGAAATTAAATGAGAAGCTATGATATCCTCTTGGGTGCTCTTAGTCTTTTGTCAATAATGTAACTTGTTTATATTTATTAAAATTATCTTCTGTAATGGTTTCTGAGAGGCATGATGATGTAGTTGAAATATGTGGTTTAATGGAGCTGCATACGTAATTTAATCATGATATAGGTATATGCTGTTCAAGTTATTTATCATTGGTTCTAAATTAAATGCATGTATTTTCAATAGTTTATTGTGTGCTAGAATGTTTTAGATACTGAATGTTGTTTTCTTTTGTTATTCAATGTTGTTTTGTAAAGAAACCTTTTAGTTTCTACAATCAAATTCTAAATAGAGGAAATGAAAATATTTTCCTATTTCAGAATTTATATATCTACACTTGCTTGTAAATTTACAACTTTTTACAGAGACTGAACAATAAAAAAAAATATATATATTTTCTCTATTTTCAATCCTTACAATTCACTTTTAGTGATAAGCTCATATTTATAGTAGGGTTTTAAGTAGCTATACTTAAAGCCCTAAAGAATTATGTAAAATTATTTTATTATAATTTTAAAGCTTTCTCTTGACAGAAGAATCTATTAATTTTAAAGACACTTTCTGATATGTTGTTTGTTTACATCAGAATTGCTAATATTCCCTTTAAAACATGTGTAAAAAAATCTTACTATTTTCTCTATCATCAAACAATAACTTACCATTCTTCCTATCCAATAAGCAAGAACTCACCATTGCCCACCAACAAAAGCCAATCTTAGTCTGAGACTTTTCAGGGTGTCAATCAGTTCCTGTATTTCACTTATGACATTTTCATTTCAGTGATCGTTTCCCACAATAATTACTTTTTTTTTTTATGGTAATCAAAGTCTAAAAGTAGACATAAGACTTTGTTGCTCAGGTTTTCCCAATAATATCTACACAAAATTCCATAATGATTCTCTTTGTAACTTTATTTCTGGGTTATACGAGCTTTGTGTAATGCAGTAAATCTTAGTGATTTGCATAACTTATTCAATTTAACCCTTTAGCATTTATATCAGCCATATCCCTCCCAAATATTCTACCTACTTTATGTTCAAGCTGGCTAGATCCTGCCTTTCAAACTTATCCTACAATGTCATTCTAAAAATAAACAATCACATCATTGAAATTTTGAAGCTGTGAGATAATGCATGATTAATTCAAGGCAATCCAAATAAATAAGTATTACATCTGACACTGTTAAGGGTTAAACATATTTGCCTGCAGCTGTTGTTGTTTAGCCACAAAGTCAGCCTAGACATATGATCAAAAGACTTTCCATCCATGACAATCCAATCTTGTTCTATTCAGACTACATTATTTTAATGTATTCTTCCTTGTTCAAGCTGAAGAGAGAACTAGCGGTTAATTCTAACAGATGAAGGAACAACAAAAAGGCTTCCTTACTGACTTATAGTTGTCCCTTACAATGATCACACTGAAACATCATCATCATCATCGTTTAACGTCCGCTTTCCATGCTAGCATGGGTTGGACAATTTGACTGAGGACTGGTGAACCAGATGGCCACACCAGGCTTCAATCTGATTTGGCAGAGTTTCTACAGCTGGATGCCCTTCCTAACTCCAACCACTCCGAGAGTGTAGTGGGTGCTTTTACGTGCCACCGGCACAAAAGCCAGTCTGGTTGCAATAAATGAATAAAGAGTAAAGCCATTGATAATATGCAGTGATAAGTACAACAAACTAATTTTAAATATAATTTAGATATTACATTAATTTACTCCATATTGGATCAGAAAATGGCTATTTTTACATTTGCATAAAATATAACAATGACATCTTCCAGTTTTATATATACAACTATAAAAGGCAAAAATTTAACTACTTTTATTTTCTGCATTTATGGATCACACATTGAAGAGAACAGAATTATGGGATTTATATTTACACACAGCCATTATGGATTACCACAGAGGATTTTACCACGGATGTATATTATTTCTTCAAAATTTTTAGCACAAGATTGTACCAATGCATATCTACACCAGTAACTTTTTAAACATCTTTAAACAACATCTTTTTCGTATATTTTTAAAAAACATTCGATTGACCACATGGAAATTCACCCTCTTTCTCTCTGACGTGTGGATGTATTACCTAATAATGATTATCAATTTTAGATTCCATTTCGAAGGGTAATACATTCATGAAACGATCGTAAGATATTTTAAACTTTTAAACCTTTTAAACAATCATACTTTCTATATTTATACATCTATCTATGAATACAATATTATTTTAGACGTATATCTTTTGTGATGATTTTTTGATATAATTTTCCTGCTCTTATTTTATAATATATATACATATATATATACATATATAGATAAAGCAATTAAGAGTATGAAGACCGGGAAAGCCCCCGGCCCATCAGGAATCACTGCAGAGATGCTCAAAATATTTGGCAGTGTTGGCTACAGCCTAGTCACCCGTATTACGAACCAGGTGTTACACGAAGGAGTCATACCCAATGACTGGTGTAGCAGCACTATAGTCAACTGCTACAAAGGTAAAGGTGATGCTTTAGATACAAATAATTACAGAGGCATCAAGCTGTTAGATCAGGTTATGAAAGTTATGGAGAGGGTCATAGCCCAACTAATTAGGAAGCGAATCAATTTAGATGCGCTGCAGTTTGGGTTCGTGCCAGGTAAAAGCACTACTGATGCCTTATTTCTAGTGAGACAGTTGCAGGAGAAATACCTAGCTAAGGATAAACCTCTGTACCTGGCTTTCGTTGACATGGAGAAAGCCTTTGACAGGGTCCCCCGATCCCTTATCTGGTGGTCAATGAAGAAACTTGGGAT
>NC_068981.1:177749215-177749817 GCF_001194135.2 Octopus bimaculoides | reverse complement strand
ATATATATATATATATATATATATATATATATATATATATATATATATACACACATACATATAAATACACACATATACAAACACATACACACACACATACATTCATGTGTGTATATTGTATGTACATGTATATATCAAACAAAACAGCACATTTTGAATTCCGTCTTACATATGTTTCATTAACACAGAGTGGTTAGTGGTTGCTTAATGTAAATTCCGTAATAAAAACTTATTGTCAAATTAACATACAACAGAGTAGAAGGAAGCAAAGAGGATACAAAATGTTGCCAGAAAGGCTGTTAATATAGACATGTCAAGTCATTTTCCGATTACCAGTTTTGTTGAGACTTCTTATCAGTTGTATTTCTTTGATGCTCCAACTGCATGCATTTATCTCTGCAAACACAAACATACACTCACAGAATACAGACATACATACATACTTATATGTGTGTGTGTGTGTGTGTGTATCTTTATATACACACTCTTACACACGTGCATATCTACGTTTTGTTTTGTTTTCTACTTATACTCTGTAACACTCAAAACACAGATTTCATAATAAAGGATACAATTACAATACACTAACAGAAACACACAAG
>NC_068981.1:177744208-177748537 GCF_001194135.2 Octopus bimaculoides | reverse complement strand
GTGTGTGTGTGTTTATATCGTGTTTTAAGAGAAACATAAATCCAGAGAAGAAGCCCACTCTAAGAAGTGGAGCAGTCTATATTAATTACTGGTGAAGGCTGGTTTATAAGGTTACCCTGGGTTTTGTGCCATGAAGCATACTTTTATGGTGTATCTTCAGATCCTAAGACCTGTTAGCCTATGGCCTTGTTAAAATATGGAGGGGGGAAATGATACAGATATAATAATGGGGATTATTTCCCTTTGCTGCTGGTCTTCTGGCTGTGTCATCCTCCTTCAGTTACACCACCTGTCGACTATGAAGGTAAAAGATAGGGGTTATCTCCCACTCTCATCAGTAATCAATTTCCAACCATGGTGTAATTATCGTTAATACTGCTATTATCGCTATTATGCGGTTCTCAAAACACTAACAGGAATCTTTTGAAATGCAAGCATGGCCTGAAAATCTCCGTTCTGGAGTTCAATATGGTCCCTGGTACATGTGAGTTTTTCAGGATTTCCATGCATCTAGCTATGCATAGTTTCCAGTGTTTTCCATTTATGTATGGACCTGGACGGTGCAGGATTTTCCCTGACATCAAGTATGGAACTCCATCTTCCTTCAGTTGCCAGACATGGCTGGCCTGTGGTGTTACATATCTCCTTTCCAGGACCCAGAAGGAGGATCTGTAGTTTGAAAAACGTTTCTTAAAGGAAGGAGACAGTAGCACTACCGATGCAACTACCACCTCCAGTGGCACCACCACCAACAGCCCCAGCTGCAGCACCACCAGAATCAACTCCATTAGCAGCAACAGCAGCAACAACAAAAGCGGCACCAATAGCAGCAACAACAACGACAACTACAACTGCAACAGCAGCAACAACAGCACTGAGAGTAGCAGCAGTAGCAGCAGTAGCAGCAACAACAACAGCAGTAATAGGCACAACACCAACTCCATGCAACCAAGGAAATAGACTGGATGCACATGAACTTCCTTTAAGAAATGTCTTTCCAACCATAGATCCTCCTTCCGGGTCCCAGAATGATTGCAGTTTTGTCTTGGCTCGAGGTGTTGTTTGCTTGTTGGCACTCAATCATTCTTTCCTCTGCTTCATATTGACCTAAAGACACCGTTTTTCATCACCAGCAATGATGCAGTAAAGAAATGCTTGTTTGTATCCATGAGTAACCTGGTGTCAAGCAAGCAAACTGGCAGCCATAGAGGAGTGCTGGAGTTTGTCTCTCTTATCCAGAGCATGTGCCACCCATGTACTGAATTTCTGGACTTTACCTATCAAGTGAAGGTGACAGGTAATGGTATTATGAGAGCATCCCATCTGTTGGGCCAATTACCAAGTAGATTGGCTCAGATCCTTGTGGATGAGCTTGTTTAATCAACCTACATTGAACTAAACTAGTTAACCAACTGTGAAGTTGAATTTCCCCTCCTTGAAACATGAAAACCATTTCTGTGCAGTTCTTTCAGCAGTAATGCCTTCTTTGTAGACAGTACAAATGTCTCAAGTGGCTTTGACAACTTTGGAACCGTGATTGAAAGTGAAGAGAAGCAGGTGTTGAAAATGCTAATTTTTTCTACTTGACACTTCATTGTCATGTTTGAAATGAGATAAAAATTTATTCAAATTTTAAAAGTGACGAAGTTATAAAGGATGAATACAAAAATACAAAATAAAGCAAAAAAAAAAACACCCTAAAACAATGTTAAAAATATTTTTCAAGTTAATTCAAATAACACTAGAAAGAAATGAATGAATTTATCTGGCAATCCAATATATGTGTATGCACATACACACACACACACACACACACATACTCACCTACATATGCATACACACACATACATAGGGTGTTCAGTTGATATCAGGCACCTGACATGCTTCTGGCTTTGAGATCTTTTCTCAGCCACACACCAGTAATTGCTTCTACTATCAGGTTAAACTTAGTGGGAGACTAGACTGAATGGAGAGGAGCTGGGTGCCAATAATCATTTCCTTATCCAAGACACATGGGACATTTCTGGCCTAGTTGAAGTTAGGAGAAATGAAATGTGAGAGATGGTTATGATGAAGACCACAAATTGTGATTCATTCAACGAAGACTGAGCACCAACAAGAAGTGGGCTTCACTGTTAACAAGAACAGAGTAAACCCAGTTATCAACTTCAAACCAGTATCCAGAAGACTCATCGCCATACGTATTGCTGCAAGGTGCACAACAATAACATCTTCCAAGTCTATGTTCAAACACTTGAATATGATGATGATGCAGTCTTAGAGTTTTACAAAGACTGAAAAATTAAAATATATTAAAAAAATCATAAAGGCAGTTCTAATGAAAAACGTCTTACATGACAAGAATGCCAAAGTAGGTCCAGATGTTTGGAGATTTGTGAATGGTGAAACAAATATTTGTAGACTATGATTTTTAGTCACAAGATTACTCTAGTCAACATATATCATGCTCCTGTAACACCTGTCAATAAGCAACATGGCATGCATCAAATGGCGAAATTCCTGACCAGTTTAACTTTCTTCTTATACCTCAAAAATTCTAGTTCAGTATTAATAAGGACAAAACCAGAACCTTTCTTGATGCAAATGTTGGCCACCAAATATGATCATGACATGGAATTGATGTTGCTCAAGTTCAAGTTTAAAGAAATGAGTGAAGAATTCTATGCATTAGAATCAATGCAACAAATTGAAAGATTCAGAATCTGCAGAAGTATTTGAGGCCAATGTATGCAGCAGATTTATAGGAGAAAACATCACACTCTGACTAACAACAAAAAGAAATCACTTCTTGAATAAGCTTTAGAAATTCCAGAAAAAAGAAGAAAATGATAAAATATGGGACACTAATAACACCATAAATCTATGTGATACAAGACAAGATCTGAATAAAATCCAATTTACAGATTATGAAGCAGTTCAGCAACACAGCACTGTGAATAAGATCAGAAAGAAAATGAAGGAATCAAGAAATGGATAACAGACCAATGTGGTAACATTGAATCTAGGAATAGTAATAGTAAAGCTACTTTGGGGATACTAAAAATGCTAATAAAATAAAGCATTCTATTGCTACTGTTTGTCATTGAAGATTTGAAGATGATGTAAAGAACTCTTTCATTCCAAACTCAGTCAATATGCAACCTGGACAATGCCAGGCATGCTCAAAGATGAAAACTCATGAGGAGTGAACAATATCCTAGCAGAACACCTGAAGCACAGACGGCTAGAATTTGGATCTAGTCTTTTTCATTCGCAAAATGAGCCCCCTTTAATTTTGTTCAGATTGCTTCCAATTTTGGTATCAATGCAACTCTGAATTTTGATTACGATCAATCAATTACTTTATCTCGTAAATTAAAGAATCTGATGTTATTTAGAATTAAAGTTGGGTAATTTAGGTAATTTTAGCCAATCAACAGACAGTGAGGCATTAACAGTTCACCTGACCCCTTTAACTATGAACCTCACGCTTCCGGCACATTTGATGGAATGATCTTTGTACCACCTGAGTCAACTGCATGAAGGCAAGATGTGAAGTTAAGCCAACCTTAGAAAGGTAAGCCTTACCCTGTACTGAACAACTGACGGATGACACTATTTCTGTGTTTAGGTCAATATGAAGCAATATTGACAATATTCTTTAACTGGACCTACAATTCTTCCCCCACCCTTTCTCCCTTTTCTCTCTCTCTCTCCTTACTAGTTTTATCATTTCTCCTTCTCCATTCTCATCTTCTCCCTAAATTTCTTCCTCCTTTCTCTCACTACTACTATTTGGCCTCTGACAACTTCAGCCTCTCCTGATTATTTGTCTGCCATTTTCTGTACTCTGTCCACATTCTCATAGACTAAGGACGATGGAAAACTTTCTCACTCCTCAAAGAACTTTGTCTAAAACGTTGGGAATTCTCTACTCCAAAGAAATTTTATATTTTCTGTCTCTAGTTCTCTCCTTTCCTCCTCTCCCACCTTCTCTCTCTCTGTCTATCTATAATATATATATAGTTCTCAGTGAGATCTGGCTGCTATATCTAGCAGTTCGAACAACCATGTTGAACCATTTACCTGCTGTTCAAATGAGTGTGCAATGCATTATTTGCCAAGCAGGATTTTACTAGACTAGATACAGAACAGTAAGAAGATACTGCTTAAAGAGTATAAATTACAATTTAATCACCATTTTGGAAATATGTCCAAACAGTGTGGTGGGTCAACCCACCCTCACTAGCAGTTCAACCATCTGCCATGACTTGAATTACCCATCCAACTGTAAATTCTTCCATTTCAAGGAATTCATGCAGTCAAAAC
>NC_068981.1:177740273-177742657 GCF_001194135.2 Octopus bimaculoides | reverse complement strand
GGTCAACCCACCCTCACTAGCAGTTCAACCATCTGCCATGACTTGAATTACCCATCCAACTGTAAATTCTTCCATTTCAAGGAATTCATGCAGTCAAAACAAGCTCCCATTATCCAATTACTGTAACCTGTCTGCTGTTAGCTTCTCTCCTTCTCCTCTGTCTAGGACTCAGTCTTTTTGTCTACAGTAAGTTCCTCTCATCCTCCTTTCACACCCAGACTGCAACCCACTGTTTTATTAAGCACCTATTCCACTTCTAGGATTTCATCCTTATGTAACAAGCCTCCATAAATTCAAATACATAATTCTTAGCATGCTGGACAAAATGCTTAGTAGTGTTTCATCCATCTTTGTATTTTGAGTACAAATTCCGCTGAGGTTAACAGTTCCTGTTAAGCTATCCAATCCATGCCAGCATGAAAAACAGACATGAAATGTTTTTGCTGTTGTTGATGATGATGATGATGATGATGATGATGATGATGATGATGATATAAAATAAACATCAAGCAACAATCACTCTTCCCTGGAAACATCATTCTTCAAAACCTCTCTTAGCATTGTTTAAAGGTACTGCATTGATATTGGCAGCTAAGGCCTGTAGTTGCCTGGTCCTTTATTATTGGTACCTGCTTTCTTCCTATTTTAAAGCGAAATGGTGAAAGACTTTGGGAATTAGAAGGTGTGGAGAAAGTGAGTGCCTCTGCAGTTGACTCTCAATTTGGAGGAGTGAATGGTAGCAGTTTGCTTTGCTCTGATCTGTGGGAAGCATTTGAAGACAATGAAAACACAAATTTTGCCCAATCTGGTGATGGGAGATAAAACATAGCTGTATCTTTATGACTCAGTAACAAAGACTCAGTCTATGGAACGGCATCACACCTCTTTCTGCAAAGCCTATGATGTACAAGAGCCAGTGATTGGCACAGAAGGTCATAGTGACTGTTTAGGGGGATAATAAGGATGGTATTCTTTTTGATTTTCAGGAGGGTAGCTGTACTGTTAACAGCAAGTGATACGTTCAGATGCTTAAAAAGCTTATGAGAAGCTATAAAGTGGAGGAAAAAGTCGAACAAGATTCTGAGAAGATTCACATGACAATGCATGACCTCACATATCTTTGGTAACAAATCTGGTAATCAGAAAATTTGTTGGCTAGTTGTCTCCATCCACTGTACAGTCCAGATCTGATGGCCTGTACCTGTTTGGTTCAATGAATAGTCTTCAGGGACAACAATTTAATGACACAGATGAAGTGAAAGGGGCTGCAAAAAAGTAAGCCTAACAGTGCAAACCTGAACTTTTTCAAAAAAGATTCAAGAGTTGGGTTCAACAATGGCACAAATAAATCACTTGTGATGGAAACTATGTCGATAGTGATGATAGTGATTGAGGAAGAGTTACTCTTCTAATTCAATGACCTATGCCAGTTAAAACATTACACCCATTTCTGCATTACTTTCGGGACAACCCCCATATGTGTGTGTGTGTGTGTTTATGCATGTATGTGAACCATATTTCTAGGCTCATACATATCAATTTTTTCCTGATAAATCTCAGGAAACACCCTACTTTTTAGCCCTAAAAGGTTTGGCAACTGGGTCTTGTCCTCATTAGAACTCTAGTCCCATGATATAAGAACTACAGTTACAATTAACATGTGATAAATGTATTCCGGTATTATGGTTACACTATATATTAGTTTTACATCAAATAGACAATGATAATGTCTCACACACCATTCGTTAACAGGCAGAATTACTACCGAAGTAAACACCATCTGTTACCTGTCAGGTTAGTAATTTGGTTGACAATACTCCTCTGCAACACTACACAATGGAAACTAAACAGAGAAGATAAATATACATAATTAGTTACAAGTTACAAGTTATTGGAAACGTTAAACAATGCAGCAACCAGCTGCTGAGAGACAATATGGACTGGACCACTACCAAAGAGCTTCATGGGAAAACTGGATTCCATAAAGCATTCAGTTATGTCATGGCAGATAGGGCAAAGATGAATTTAGATTTTAATTTCCTTAATTGAGCTACCATCGTTGCTCAAAGAGGATCCAGGTATTTAAAGGAACTCATGTCTTCAAGATTTTTGTCTGTTCAATATTGAACAGAATCTTGCTCTTCCTTTCACCCTTTCAGGGTTGGTAAATAAAGAAGTAGGCCAGAGTAGTACATTGGTGAAGTTGTTAAATTATGTGTATGTGTGTGTATATCATCATCATCATCATCATCATCATCGTTTAACGTCCGCTTTCCATGCTAGCATGGGTTGGACGATTTGACTGAGGACTGGTGAAACCGGATGGCAACACCAGGCTCCAGTCTGATTTGGCAGAGTTTCTACAGCTGGATGCCCTTCCTAAC
>NC_068981.1:177739162-177739771 GCF_001194135.2 Octopus bimaculoides | reverse complement strand
GGGTGGGATGGGATGTATAGAGATGGGGGGTAACGAGGGAGGGGGTGACGATGAAGAGAGTGGGTGGAAGGGAGAAAGTGAGTAAATGTGAAGAGAGGAAGTAGGTGCCAGAGAAAGCGAGGAGAGGTGGGTGGGAGGAAGTAGGTGTGAGGGCAAGAGAGGAGAGAGGAGGAGGGTTAGATAAAGAGGGGAGGAGAGTTGAGCCCATGTGGTGAAAAGGAGCAAAGAGAGAAGATTAATCCCTGCTCATGATGAAGACAGGAGTGTGGATGGCCCCTGTGCAAGGACAATCCAAACACAGACAGGTGTTTTAAAGAGTGACTGGTAGAGTGGAAATGGCGTGAGACTGGGGAGGGGGTCATTGCCATGTTGGATGTCTCGGAGGTGTTCCGCAAACCAGTCAGCCAAGCGGCAACCTATTTGATCGATGTATAGAGAAGGACAGAGAGAGCAGGTGATGTAGTAGATGATGTTGCTAGAAGTGCAGGTGAAGGAGTCAGTGATATGATAGGGTTGATGATGGGTGCCTGTGAGGACGGTGGTGTTGGAGAGGTAAGGGCAAGTGCGACAGTGTGGGCAGGAGCAGGGGAACAAGCCAGGTTGGGAGGT
>NC_068981.1:177738730-177739152 GCF_001194135.2 Octopus bimaculoides | reverse complement strand
ATGATGGGTGCCTGTGAGGACGGTGGTGTTGGAGAGGTAAGGGCAAGTGCGACAGTGTGGGCAGGAGCAGGGGAACAAGCCAGGTTGGGAGGTTGGGTTAAGGAAGGAGCTGTGGACCAAGAGGTCTCGCAGGTTGTGGGTTCGTTTGAAGGAGGGAAGGGGTAGGTTAGGGAAGATGTGCAAAGTGAAGGGGTCAAACTAAAGTTGCCAGAAGGCTCAGAAAATGGTGCATTGGAGAGGTAGGCTGGTGGGGTGGTAGGTGAGGGGAAACGGGAGATGGGTGAGGGTGGGGCAGGTGCGGGGGAAGAGAGCAGATGCACGGTCCATGGAACGTGCTCTGGCAAGGGCGATGTGGATAGTGGTGAGGGAATATCCACGAAGGATGAAGTGGCAAGCCATGAGTTGAGACTGAGTCTCAAAGT
>NC_068981.1:177734959-177735889 GCF_001194135.2 Octopus bimaculoides | reverse complement strand
ATTGCTTTATCTACCCTGGTACTATCAACTCGGATAGCTGGTCCCTCTATTGGGTCGACATAAGGCAGGCTCTCTTTCTCCCATTCATTCTCTTTATTAAGCAATCTATCGTAGTGGCATCTCCAGACCTCTTTCTTTGCATCCTCATTTAATGCAAGCGTACCATCATCCATGCGAACACATTTCTCTCCTACAACATCACTATTCTCTCTCCTACACTGTCTTGCAACACGAAATACCTCGAGTCTTTGGTCCTCACGGCGCAGAACATTGGCAAATTTTTCCTTATCTGCTTCCCCTCTGGCTAAATAAACCTGTCGCCTAGCCTCCCTTCTGGCACATTGGTACAATTCCCTATGTAGGTGCAGGTATGGTAATGTGGTAAGAAGTTTCAGTCTCACTGCATGGAACCTTGAGACCTTGAGCAAGTATCAAGTATCCTCAACTATAATCTCAGGCCAACCAAAGCCTTGTGAATGGAAGTGTCTTAGTTCCTGTGTTTGTCCTCCACCGCTGCTTGACAACTGGTATTTGTGTGTTTATGTCTCTCTAACTTAGTAGTCCAGCAAAAGAGGCCAATAGAATAAGTACCAGACTTTAAAAAGAATAAATACTGGGGGTGATTCATTTAACTAAAATGCTTCAAGACAGTGCCCCAGCATGGTCACAGTCTAATGACTGAAACAAGTAAAGGATAAAGATAAAAGATTATATCCATTTTCTCTCAATTTATCTGTGCTCCCTTATTTCATGTGCAATTAACATTATGAACCTAGTAGAGCATGCTTGCCTTGTTTCTGTGTTTCATTGATATACAATGTCGCACTTCATACAGAAGCACTTTCAATCTGTCCTTCACTCTGAGAAAAGCATTTGTTGTTGCTAACAGAAGTAAAAGCTTCCTGAATATTTTCTATTCTTTTCTTACTG
>NC_068981.1:177730578-177731481 GCF_001194135.2 Octopus bimaculoides | reverse complement strand
AAAATCTTCAATTAGATCTTCAAAATTAATCTTACATGACGCATCTGCTTCTATAGTTAGTGGAGATAAGACATCCCAAATATTATTTTAGCAAGCTTAAAGTGATTTCCTTTGTACTGTAAATCATTTATCATTTCTTATTTCTTTATTGCCCACAAGGGGCTAAACATAGAGGGGACAGACAAACGGATTAAGTCGATTACATCGACCCCAGTGCATAACTGGTACTTAATTTATCGACCCCGAAAGGATGAAAGGCAAAGTTGACCTCAGCGGAATTTGAACTCAGAATGTAACATTAGATGAAATACTTCTAAGCTTTTTGCCCGGTGTGCTAACGTTTCTGCCAGCTCACCGCCTTATCATTTCTGTGGTGCCCCCACCTTCTCTTAATGCCCTAAGCATGTGCTTATTTTGCTCAATTGATAATCCAACGTTGAACACAGTGAGTGTGAACCTGGGACCTAATGGCAGTAAAACAAACTCCGTAGCCACTTGACTATGGCTCCATTCTCCCACACATACATACACATATATGTGTGTGCTTATGTATATATATACACACACACACATATACATTACAGCATCAATCAGACTATCAGATGTTGTTATATGTTACTGGTCACAATTTGCTTCCTTGCATTATTATAGTTTTGAATGATGCTACTCCACTGGCTTGGCAGGCAACCAACATTCCCCCTGAATGGAATGCCAGTCTGTTGCAGTGTTATCCATTTACAGCAGAGAGGGCTGGAGCAATGTGAAATGAAGTGCTTTGCTCAAGAACACGATGCAATGCTGGTTTGCAAATCAAAACCATGTAGACTTGGGATTATGAGAGCAACACCCTCATCACTAAGCTGTGCACCTTCAGATATATATATATATATATATATATATATA
>NC_068981.1:177729945-177730279 GCF_001194135.2 Octopus bimaculoides | reverse complement strand
ACACACACACACACACACACACACATACACATACACATACAGGGTGCAGTGAATAAACTGTCATCTAAATTACGCAAAAATGAAAATAACACCGATATCTCATTTTAACAGACATATTTATCAAAATTACATAAAAATATCTTGAAATACTAAAGAGTAAATTTATTCAAAAATATCCCTTTGACTTCAACCACAGTCTCCAGACGACTTCAGGATCTCCTGCAACTCTTCTGGACGGTCTCCTCATTTAAGTTGGTGAATGCTGCCATAATCCTTGCCTTCAGTTCATCTTTGGTGTTACAAGGAGTTTTGTCGGTCTCTCACTCAACTGCAC
>NC_068981.1:177727106-177729935 GCF_001194135.2 Octopus bimaculoides | reverse complement strand
TTTGGTGTTACAAGGAGTTTTGTCGGTCTCTCACTCAACTGCACCCCACACAATAATCAAGGGGGTTGCAATCTGGGAAGTTAGGTGGTCAGATGTTAGGGGTGATGTGGACACAGAAATTGTCTGACAGCCATGACTGGGTTCTCCTGCTTGTGTGGCATGGGGCAGAGTCTTGTTGCCAGACATAGGGTCTTCCAGCAGCCACCCTCATGACCCAGGGCAGCACTACCTACTCCAGGTACTTCATGTAGGTAGTGATTATCCCAAAAATCATAATATTGACTGGATGTTTGATTTTTATCACTCTTGGTACATCTCCTCAGATTACACTGTCCGCAGATTGACACCCAGACTCTCTGAAATGTTCATATTGAAGCTTCTGGTGCAAACGCCAAGCAGTACAGCATGTTGTTTCCAAATTTCTGACAGAATGAATTGCGTCATGGTGCTGTTTTTCTCAGAGACAGTCCCCAACTGAGCCTACTATACTGGGTAGTCAACAAAATCAAAAACAAACAATGTGCATGTGCGAAATTAAAAATATAAAATTGTGACAATTTACCCATCGCACCCTGTATGTATATGTGTGTGTATATGTGTGTGTATATATATAGTCGCCATGATAGATCGCTGATGACTACATTAAAATTTTTTTCTCCTTATTTTTCTCCTTATTTCTTTCTGTTGAAGAGCGTAGCTCGAAACGTTAAAGACTTTCTCTATTCCCGAGCGTTAAACAAAGGGCCTCTCCCTCAGAGTGAAAGCAGATTGTATGATGTTTATGTATGGACAGCTATGCTTTATGGCAGTGAAACATAGGTATACATATTTTCAAGACATTATTGAATCGAGCTGGCTCATCACAACAAAGAGGCAAAGACATCACATTTTTTATTAGAATTAATTCAAATAGCATTTAACTTGAAGACACTGTGACTATAGACATAGTATCTCTCTATCTATTTATCTGTCTATCTATATGTATATATGCATGTGTGTGTGTGTATATATATATGTATATGTATATATACACAGTATAATATATATATTTAGTAGAAAAGCTTAAATTTTACATATAGTTCATACTATAATTGTGCTCAACAGGTGTTTCATTCAGATAAACACCACCAAATGTATAATTACATGATTATGATACATAATTAAATTAAATTAAGTTAATTCAAAAAATGTGTTTACCAAAATGATTAGGAATGTTGTGTTAGGTTAATCAGAAAACCATTACTAGTTTAAATACATCAAGACAAACAGAAACATTGAGAAGAAGAGAAATGATTAACATAACACGACATTTCTGATGATTTGAGTAAACATAGTGTTTAATTCAATTTAATTTAAATTAATTAATTATGTACCATAAATATCGAATAAAACATTTAGTGATATTTATCGTAATGAAATACCTGTTGTGAGCTATATGTGAAATTTATGTATTTCAGCTTTAAGGCTGAATATGTTGCTCTTAAAGATCATTTTAGCAGATTATGTATATAAATGCAAGATCGTCCCACTCTGACTTACTACAATGTAATAATGTGTTGGAGTTTAATGATCCCTTATTAATTGAGTTCTTAATGTGGATTTATTCTTTGAATTTTTATACATCAATTCTTAATTTGGATATATATATATATATATATATATATATATATATATATACCTCCTGTGCAGGTGGTACGTAAAGTACACCATTTCAAGCCTGGCCGTTGCCAATACCGCCTGACTGGCCTTCGTGTTGGTGGCATGTTAAAAGCACCCACTACACTCTCGGAGTGGTTGGCGTTAGGAAGGGCATCCAGCTGTAGAAACTCTGCCAAATCAGATTGGAGCCTGGTGTAGCCACCTGATCCACCAGTCCTCAGTCAAATCGTCCAATCCATGCTAGCATGGAAAGCAGACGTTAAACGATGATGATGATGATGATGATGATGATGATATATATATATATATATATATATATATATATGTGAATGTTCAATTTATAGGAAAGATCTAGGGAAATAATTACAAGGTAGCCAGATGTCATATAAGTGTCCCAGGAATCAGTGATCACACTTGTGTGAGAGTTAATTCTGGGGGGAAGCAAGACGAATTTTGGAAAACATAGGAAAAATTGAAAATGGAGACAAACACTCAGGATGTTATCAAATCATTTATATCTTCATATCATCGACATATGTTTCGATGGATGCATTCAAAATAAATCCAATAGGATGAATAATGTGGAGCAATGCATCAATCTTATCAGGGAGGATATAAACAACAATGTGCATCAATTTGACATTTTAACAGATGTAAGAAACTCCAATATGTGACATCTACTTGTATGTATATGGCCATATACTTGGATATGAGTGTGTGAGCGTGGATGTATATGTGTGAGACAGAAAAAGCTCTGTCAGCACATGATGCAAGGATACAAACCACTAGGAAGCTACTGATGCTAGGGTTGAGAGATAGTTGAGCTGATGTGTATATATATACATGTATATATATACATGTATATATATATACATGTATATATGTGTGTGTGTGTGTATATATATATACATATACATATATATATATCATCATCATCATCATCATCATCATCGTTTAACGTCCGCTTTCCATGCTAGCATGGGTTGGACGATTTGACTGAGGACTGGTGAAACCGGATGGCAACACCAGGCTCCAATCTAATTTGGCAGAGTTTCTACAGCTGGATGCCCTTCCTAACGCCAACCACTCAGAGAGTGTAGTGGGTGCTTTTACGTGTCACCCGCATGAAAACGGCCACGCTCGAAATGGTGTCTTTTATGTGCCACCCGC
>NC_068981.1:177723800-177724978 GCF_001194135.2 Octopus bimaculoides | reverse complement strand
GCTGTACTCAAGATGTGTTTCATGATATCAAAACTAGGAATATCTGTCTCCCATTAACTTTGGCAAGTCTTCAATTTTATACTGCGTGCCTCTGTTAATAACATCAATGAAGCTGAGTGGTCTTTATCTATTAGAGTGTGGAAGTTTCTGGTATGGCCTGTTGTTTAGCACAATAGCAGTGGCCAGCAAAGCTTTCCATACAATAGTAGAGATGGTTGGAATGTTTCCATAAATCTCTTCCTTGGTCTTGTGTTCATGCCATGAGGTGTTTGAAGCTTACATGAGGAGCCTGGTGTATGGAGTCTACGTCATCTTGAAGCTCCTTTTTCACTGTCAATGTTTTGGCTCCATATAGGAGAATGCTTTCCAAACATACCCTAAAGAAGGTCAGCCTTGTTGACTTATGAAGTACTTGATTGCCAGGTGTTATGAAGTTTGTTGCAGGCACTTGAAGCTTATCTCTTGTTCTTTAAGAAAATGAATTCATATATTGTCATCATCACTATCATTGTTGTTGCCATCGTCATCATCATCTACATCATCATCATCCTCCTCTTCATCAACATAATCATCATCATCATCATTTAACGTCCGCTTTCCATGCTAGCATGGGTTGGACGATTTGACTGAGGACTGGTGAAACCGGATGGCAACACCAGGCTCCAATCTGATTTGGCAGAGTTTCTACAGCTGGATGCCCTTCCTAACGCCAACCACTCAGAGAGTGTAGTGGGTGCTTTTACGTGTCACCCGCACGAAAGCCATTCAGGTGGTACTGGCAACAGCCACGCTCAAAATGGTGTTTTTTATGTGCCACCCACACAAGAGCCAGTCCAGGGGCACTGGCAACGATCTCGCTCACATTCACTTTCCATGAAAGCATGGGTTTGAGAGCTGTCAGTCATTTCTTATTGGAAGCTAGTGCTACCATGGACTGCTGTTCATACATGTCATTTGACTTAGTTTCTGTGGATGGATGCCTTTCCTATCACCAACCTAGTTTACAGAGTGTATTGGGTACATTTTCTTCTGACCCCAGCACTAGAAGTTAACAAGTTCTTAGACAAGACTAAAGAAACCTCACAACCCTACTCTTTCTCAACAATCACTGTAGAGAATATATACATACACACACACACACACACACACACACACACACACACACACACACACACATA
>NC_068981.1:177715297-177723790 GCF_001194135.2 Octopus bimaculoides | reverse complement strand
CACACACACACACACACACACACATATATATATATGTGTATATATATATATGTATATATATATGCACATATATACAGTTTGTATAATATATGCTTCATACAACCTTCCTTTCACTTGGAAAGAGAGACCTTTGGCTGCCATCAGAGGTAAAAGCTCTCTGAACTGTCTCCATCTTATTCTTATTCTAGCAATTACACTTCCTGTACAACCTCATCCATTGTTCATTCGGTCACCTAGGTAGCAAAAATTATTTACAACTTCCAGAAAGTCACCAGGACATTTAAAGAAAATCAGTTTCCTATGTATCTGGTCTTTATGGCTCCTGTACATCTTCCACAGACAAATACTACTTTCTCTGTTAACCTTCTCATTACTTCACTGCATCTCTTGTGTCCATAGCTTGCACTGGCACACTAAATGAAATTTTGGCCTACACCTTTCCTACATATCCAGTGGGGCCATTTATTGGAAAGTTGAAGGGTCTTGTCCAATTTCTTGCTTACTAGGACCTTAGTCTTTGCTAAGTTTGCTTTAAGGTCCTTTGATTCCAAATTCTGTTTTCACACTGGGAATTTCTTTTCTAATTCTGTTACAGATTCTGCTATGAGAGCAAAATTATCAGCATATAGTAGTTCCCATGGGCTTCCAGCCTTAAATTCCCCTGTTATGGCCTGGAGCGCCCTCTCCTTTCTCCTCAACCCATCTCTGGACTAATTAAACCAGATAGCAGCCCACTTACCCTCTTTTTTTTTTTACATTTATATCTGCAGCATCAGTAATGCTTACACCCACAATGCTCATAATGCTTATATTTACAATGCCCCAAACACTTTCATATACAATGCTTCCTCACTCCCACCCACCCCCAGTAGAGGCAACAACCTTAACTCTAACATGTTTGAATGATGGTAGGTTAAAAGCAAGAACAACTGTTATGACATCTGTTATCAAACGATCATGGGAATCTTTTTTTCAGGTGCTGAATAACATCCCTCCTTCCTGTGTTACCTCCCATATCTCTTTCCCAGTTTTCAGAGTTGGCACTATAAATGTAGGCACATTGAGAGGTAGGTCTAGCGAGATTGTAGAGATGCTTGAACAGAGATGTATTGATGTATGTTGTGGACAAGAGGTAAGATAGAGAGGAGCTTCAGTCAGAGTCCTCACAGGCAAAGCACATAGGTATAAACTCTTCTGGGAAGATAACAGTGATGGAATGGGGGTGTGGGCATACTTCTTGCAGAGAAATGGGTGGATAAGGTAGTGAGAGTGTGCAATAGAGTACTTAAACTCAGGCTAGTCTTACAGAATAGTATAGCTACAATTATCTCTGCCTACACCCCACAAGCGGGCCTACCAAATGAACAGAAGGATCACTTTTATGATATTCTCCTGCAGGCTACCTTAATGATGAGTCACACTGATCTCATCTTTGTGACTGGAAATTTTAATGGGCATGTTGGACAGCAACCTGGTATCTTCCATGGTTTACATGGGTGGGTCATGGAGTTGGTACCAGAAATGAAGAGGAAACTAGGTTCCTGGAGTTCTACAATGCAAATAACCTATTGATCTGCAACACTTTGGGAAGCCAGCTAGCCACCTGATAACTTATCAATCAGGTGACTCTGCTAGCCAGATTGATTTCATTCTCATCAGACAGCAGGATGCATGGTTTCTCTTAAATACAAAGACCCTCCTTAATGAAGAATGTACTCCTCAACATAGACTAGTTATTAGTGACTTTAGACTCAAGGCCAGAAGGATGCCAAGAAGCAGACCAATCTGGAAATGAAGGACTTGGAAGCTTAAGAACTCTTCACATGGTCAAAGATTTTGGGATATCCTTACCGAGAAATTTGATGATAGGGAGGAGGAGCTACAGTCCTGTGACATAGAAGGCAGCTGGGAAAGCAGCATAGAAGACAGCTTGCTGAGTGCCACAGACCAAATCTGTGGCTGGTGCAAAGTCCTTTCCAGGCCTAGGGTAACATGGTGGTGGAACAATACTGTAGACAGGGCCATTAGAACAAAGAAACAGGCTTGGAAGGCGTGGAGGAGTAGGGGTAGCAGGAGAATGTATCAGATAACCAAAAAGGAAGCTAGGAGACAGGTATATATAGCCAAGGGAGTAGCAGAAAAGAAGTTTGTCAATGTTCAGCGACTTGAGGACCAAAGAACTAAAGTATTTCAGATTGCAAGGCAGTGTGTAAGAGAAAACCATAATGTCATAGGAGAGAAATGTGTCCACATGGATGATGGTGCTCTCGCGTTTAATGATTCTGCTAAGAAAGAAGCTTGGAGATGCCATTATGAAAGACTGCTGAATGTGGAGAATGAATGGGAGGAGGAGAGTCTGCCAAAGGTTGACCCAATTGAAGGACCAGGTACCATAATCGACAGTACCCTGGTAGATAAAGCAATTAAGGATATGAAGACAGGGAAAGCACCTGGCCCAACAGGAATCACTGCTGAGATGCTTAAAATATCGGGCAGTGTGGGTTATGGTCTTGTCACCTGCACCATAAATCAGGTAGTTCATGAAGGAGTCATACCCAATGACTGGTGTAGCAGCACCATAGTTAACTGCTACAAGGGTAAAGACAAAAATATCTATAGGGGTATTAAATTATTGGATCAGGTGATGGAAGTTAGAGAGAAGGTCATAGCCCAACTAATTAGGGAGAGAGTTAGCCTAGATGAGATGCAGTTTGGTTTTGTGCCAGGCAGAAGCACCACTGATGCTATGTTTCTGGTAAGGCAACTGCAAGAGAAATATCTAGCCAAATATAAATCTCTGTACTTGGCTTTTGTTGACTTGGAGAAAGCCTTTGACAGGGTCCCCCAATCCATTATCTAGTGGTCAATGCAGAAACTAGGGATAGATGAGTGGTTAGTAAGAGCTGTACAAGCCTTGTACAGGGATGCTGTCATTAAGATGTGAGGGTTGGCAACGAGTATAGCGAAGAATTCTGGGTAGGGGTAGGGGTCCACCAAAGATCAGTCCTCAGCCCCATCTTATTCATCATAGTTCTCCAGGCAATAACAGAACTTCTCTATGCTGATGACCTTGCTCTAATAGCTGAGTTACTATCAGAACTAGAGACGAAGTTTCAGGTGTGGAAGGAACGATTAGAATCGAAGGGCCTTAGGGTCAACCTAGCAAAAACCAAAGTTTTAGTAAGTAGGAAGGCTGTCAAACCAATATCCCCTTCAGGTAGATGGCTCTGCTCAATCTGTAGAAAAGGCGTAGGTAGAAACTCCATACGATGTACCTGGTGTAAGCTATGGACACATAAATGGTGCAGCAATATCAAAGGAAGGTTAACCGGGAAAATAGTTTTTGTGTGTGGCAGATTCGCAGGGGCAATAAACACTGAAGATGTACAGAAAACAGATTCCATCACATGCTAGGGGGAGAAACTAGAAATAGTTAATAGATTCTGCTACCTTGGCGACCAAGTCTGTAGTGGAGGTGGTTGCTCTGAGAGTGTAGCGGCTAGAATAAGAATAGCCTGGGAAAAGTTCAGAGAGATCCTACCTCTGCTGGTGACAAAGGGCCTTTCGCTTAGGATAAAAGGTAGACTGTATGATGCATGTGTGAGAACTTCCATGCTACACAGCAGTGAAACATGGGCCATGACTGCCGAGGACGTTTATTCTTGAAAGGAATGAAGCCAGTATGCTCTGCTGGATGTGTAATATCAGTGTGCATACATGACAGAGTGTAAGTGCCCTGAGAGAAAAGTTAGGTATAAGAAGCATCAAATGTGGTGTGCAAGAGAGACTACTGTGCTGGTATGGTAATGTGTTATGTATGGATGAGGACAGCTGTGTGAGGAAGTGCCACTCCCTAACTGTGAAAGGAACCTGTGGAAGAGGTAGACCCAGGAAGACATGGGATGAGGTGGTGAAGCATGACCTTAGAACATTGGGCCTCACAGAGGCAGTGACAGGAGACCGAGACCTTTGGTGATATGCTGTGATTGAGAAGACCTGTTGAGTCAAGTAAAACCAATATCGTAGCTGTGGCCAGTGCCCCCCGACTGGCTCCCGTGCCAGTGGCACATAAAAAGGACCATCCAAACATGGTCGATGCCAGGTCTGCCTGACTGACTCCCATGCTGGTGGCACGTAAAAAGTACCATCTGAATGTGGCCAATGCCAGTTCCCACTGACTGGCTCTCGTGCTGGTGGCACATAAAGAGCACCATCCAAACATGGTCGATGCCAGGTCTGCCTGACTGACTCCCATGCTGGTGGCACATAAAAAGCACCATTACACTCTTGGAGTGGTTGGCGTTAGGAAGGGCGTCCAGCTGTAGAAACTCTGCCAGATCAGATTGGAGCCTGGTGCAGCTGCTGGCTCTCCAGACCTCAGTCAAACTGTCCAACCCATGCCAGCATGGAAAACGGACGTTAAATGATGATATGAGGATAATGATGATGAGGGAACTGAGAAGCAAATCCTGATGAATTCCTACCTGTGTACAAAATTCATCTCTGTACCTATGGCCAACTCTTACTTTACTAACAGTACCCCTGTAAATGGCCTGTATTGCTTTCACAAGCCATTTGTCTATCCCTAGCTTCCTCAGAAACCACCATATCACAAAGCAAGGTACTCAGTCAAAGGTTTTGTCTACATCAACAAATGCCAGGTACAATAGCTTGTTCTTAGCTCTTTTACTCTTTACTCTTTTACTCGTTTCAGTCATTTGAGTGTGGTCATGCTGGAGCACCACCTTTAGTTGAACAAATTGACCCCAGGACTTATTCTTTATAAGCCTAGTACTTATTCTATCAGTTTCTTTTGCCAAACCGGTAAGTTACGGGGATGGAAACACACCAGCATCGGTTGTCAAGCGATGTTGGGGGGGGACAAACACAGACACGCAAACACACACACATACATATTATATATATATATATATATATATATATATATATATATACATATATACGATGGGCTTCTTTCAGTTTCCGTCTACCAAATCCACTCACAAGGCTTTGGTCGGCCCAAGGCTATAGTAGAAGACACTTGCCCAAGGTTCCATGTAGTGGGACTGAACCCAGAACCATGTGGTTCATAAGCAAGCTACTTACCACACAGCCACTCCAACACTTATACTAAATACTTCTCTTGCATTTGCCTGACTATGAAAATAGCATCCATGGTGCTTCTGCCCTGGACTAGCCTAATTCTGTTCCTAATTAATTGGGCTCTGCAACTTTTATCACCTGGTTGAGCAATTTGATGCCTCTATGATTATTTCTATCTAAGGCTTCTCCCTGGCCCTTGTAGCAGCTCACGATGATGCTACCACACCTGTCGCAAGGAATTATGTCTTCCTGAATAACCTGATTAACTATTTAGGTGACTAAACTGTATCCAACTCTACCAGATATCTGGAGTATCTCGGCATTGACCCCTGATGGGCCAGGGGACCTTCCTTGCGTTCATATCTTTAATAGCCTTATTTGTCATGCTGCTGTCAACTAGGATAGCTGATCCCTCTGTTGGGTTCACATGAGGAAGACTCCCTTTCTTTCATTCATTCATTCACTGCATTTACTTTCATAGTAGGTCTTTCACACCACTTTTTTTTCAAGATCACTAAGAGCAAGTATACCATTATCTGTCTGTACACACCTCTCTCCTACATCTTGCTTCTCTCCTACACCTTGCTTCTCTCCAACACACTGTCTGGTAATATGGAACACCTCAAGTCTCTGATCTTCATGCTGTAAGACATTGGCAAAACTCTTCCACTTTCCTTCTGCCCTTGCTAGATACACCTGATGCCTAGCTTCTCTTTTAGTTACATGATATGGTTCCTTGCTACCCACCACTCTTCCAGTCTTTCCAAGCCCATCTCGTCTCTTTTATAGCCCTCTCTATCTCACTGTTCCACCACCATGTCACCCTTGGGCTGGCGGAAACTTTGCTCCAACCACAGATTTACGCCCTTCCCCACATATATATGTATGAGGTTAAGTCAAAAATTACGCACACTCTTGTTTCTGCACTTTATTAAAACAAAAGTAGAGGTTGAACAATTACACCATTCTCTTTCTTTTTTTTGTGTGTCTGTATAAGTTTGTATATATGTATGTATGTATATACGTATGATTTAGTCATTAGACTGCAGATATGTTAAGGCACAACTTTGAAGAATTTTAATCAAATGAATTGACCCCAGTACTTTTTATTAAGCCTGGTACTTATTCTATCAGTCTTTTCTGCTGAATTGCTAAATTAAGGGGACATAAACACACCAACACCGGTTGTCAAGTGGCAGTGGAGGGGCAAACACAGATTCAAAGACACACACATACAAATATATATAGGCATATGTGATGTGTATATATGTATGTGTACATGTATATATATATATATATATATATATATATATATGTACATTTACCTTGTAGCACATCATTCTGTACCCATCTTTCTATTTATCTATTTATATCTTCATCTACATCTCTCTATCTATCCAAATCTCTCTCAGTCTCTTGCTCTCTTTCTCACTCTCTCCACATACGCACATACATACACATTCCAAAACACATGCACAAAGAAATAATGCACATGTACACATATACACTCTGTTAGAGTGATGCACACTCACACACATACACACATATATTCTGTTAAGATGATTAAATATGAATGCACACACAGACACAAAGATACATATACACTCTGCTGGAGAGATAAACACTCGCACACACAGACACAAGCACCCTGACATACACACACAGACACAAGTACACTGATATACGCACACATGCACACATACACAGACCTCCACACACACACACGCACACATGCACATACATATACACATACATATACAACATACTCTGCTACAAATTCTTTTCTTTGGAGGAACAAAAATCTGCTATCGCATGTGATAGTCAGGATATGTAGACAGATGTGTTAGGAACTCAAGTAGCTCATATTGACAGCAATACAAAGAACATTGTATGCTTTTATAGATGGCCGGTCGTCGACTGCGATCGATTTCTGTCATAATTCCGCCAGTTCTGTGCGGAAAATCGTTGATTGTATTGTCGGCAAAATTGCTCTAATATTACACAGATGGAAATGGCTGTTTAGGCAGTGTAACTGGTATTATAAACTAAGAGAGCAGATTATACATTTTGGTTGGCTAGTTTAAATTGCAGTCATTTATAACTTTGTTACTTCTTGAAAATTACAGCAAATGAATTGTCTGTGTACATGTGTGTGTGTGTGTGTGTGTGTGTGTGTGTGTGTGTGTGATGTGTTTTGTGAATCACACTGGTAAATAAGTAAATAAATATACAAACAAATAAATTAATTAATCCTAATATGCTACACACGTACAAGCAAAAATATTTGAATGTATGAATATACGATACACACACATATATATATATATATATATACACATATACACACGTATATACACTCACATATATACATATATATATATATATATATATATATATATATATATATATATATATATATATATATATATATATATATACACACACACGCATACATACATTCACACATATATGTATGTATGTATGTATGTATGATTCATAGGTGTTTGTGTGTGTGTGTGGGTGCTATGCATTCTCAGATGAATTCTCATATTCATACTCATGGAGATGCAGGCTTCCACATACACACACATACACTAAAGCAAACACAAACACAATGAGCTAAGTTTCAGTTCTGATATACACTAGTACAGAAACATTAAATTATTAATGTTGTTACATTCATACATGCACCTCTGCATATATAGACACGTGTATACACACACACTCATATACACACACGCGCATGCACATGTGTACACACACTTAGCACATACACCAACACACGGACAGAAGCATACATATAAAACAAACACACGAGCACATTCTTGTCTGCAAACACTGCTGCATGCATACACATATTCTCTCATTCACATAGGCATACAGACACTGCCAACCAGGAACTTATTCTTACCTGCAAATACACACACACACACACACACACACACACACACACACACACACACACACACACACACACACACACACACACATACACACATACACACACTCAGTCATATTCACATACACAAACTAACAGACAGACAGACACACACACACACACACACACACACATACACACACGCACACACACATACTCATACGCACTAGCACACACAAACATATTTTGCATGTTAACATATACACAAACACACTCATACCGTCTACTGCATTCATGTACCAACACACATATACAAACGACAATATGTTAGTCAACTCTTAATACATACACTTAAACACACACACACACACACACATACACACACACAAATATATCTTCATACTCATACATATATATACATGCACTGAAACCTCATTCTCACATAAACATATATGTGTGTGTGTGTATATATATATATATATATATATATATATATATATATATATATATAT
>NC_068981.1:177713298-177714687 GCF_001194135.2 Octopus bimaculoides | reverse complement strand
TATATATATATATATATATATATATATATATATGTATATATGTATATATATGTATATTTATATGTATATATGAATATATATATGTATATATATGTGTGTATATATATATATATATACGTATTTATATATGTATATATATGTATGTATATATACATATATATATATACACACACACACACACACTCAAACATACATAAACATTATTGAATTTACATACCCTTATATACACCCACAATCAAACACGGAATATACACAACACACACGCATACAACATATGATCTCATCTTCACAAGCAAACCCACTTGAACATACACACAGAGTATCACATTAAAATACATACATTCAACCATAAATACATATACATACACACATGCATACAAGCAGAAGATCACATTCTCTGCATGCATCTTCATATTCTTGTGTTAACGCACACTTACTGAACCGTATATATAACCACATATAAACTGTTTACAAACCATTAACACACCAGTACGCAAATACATAGACACACATTTGCAGATAGTTGTAAACACATATTTCAATGTGTACACATGCACGCAGTTATACTTATGTGAGCCGACACTTATAAGCATACATCCATACAAATTCAAAGGAATACACACACACACATACACGCACACACACACACACACACACACACACACATACACACACGTGCATGTATATGCATGCACACATTCAACCATAACACACAAACTGACACACACAAACACACAACAAACGCATTCCAATCATTACATACACAACCATTAACACTCAAACTAATATGCACACACATATAACACACGGAATCATACATATGTCAACACACAACCACATACATACTCAGCCATACAAACACACACCAACTGATACAAACTCCACACACACACACACACACACACATTTCAAGATGTACATACACCAATGCACAAACACACACACACATACACAGCCATGCATACACCAATATACAAACACACACACAGACACACACACACACACAGCCATGCATACACCAATATACAAACACACACACACACACACACACAAACACACACACACACACAGAGTAATGCATACACCAATATACAAACACGCACACACACACACACACACATACCAAAAGATACAAAACTTTGCACACACTCCAACACACGGACATACAAACTCACACTCCAATACGCATTTAACCATATACACCAACATACACATACATACACCTCATACATCCACCAACACATACTCGACCATACATACAAGGAGACATACAACCTCACACACTATTGCACTAATGCACTTCAATCACAATCATGATAATACAATACACACACACATCCTAACACACACAACCATATATACATTCCTACATACACACACTCAAACACA
>NC_068981.1:177707330-177713288 GCF_001194135.2 Octopus bimaculoides | reverse complement strand
TTACAGATAGGCGCATACACATATTCTCACTATTCCACCATACACTCACCAACACATACACACGCAGAAACACTAATTTACTCTCAGACACATATATATTCACACATACATACACATACTAATACACACTTTTACTCACAGGCATATACACATACACATATTCAACCATACACACACTAAAACACATAAATACACACTCAACCATAGATATAAGCTCTCAGATACACTTTCACAAGCACACACATACATCATTCAACCATACACACATACATATCTCACAGATCACACACACACATTTATACACAAGCACATACGTGCACACATACTTTTTCTCTCTCCCTCTCTCTCTCCCTCCCTCTCTCTCTCTCTCTCTCTCTCTCTCTCTCTCTGTTACACACTCATACACTCACTCATACATATACCCACATGCAATCAGCGATACATTCACACTCACACACACACACACACAGGCACACGGACACACATACACACTCAGTCATACACACAGCAACACATGCACATACTTACCCACAGACACATTACAATTATATACACACACACATTCGACCACACATACATACACATATACACATATGCTCTCTTTCTCATACACACACATACACATACACAGCCACACACACACACACACTCAACTGTACATACGCACAGACACACACACACATGTTCTTTCATACATGTTCTCACACAAGCACTCTTTCTTTCTATCACATTTATTCAATCACACACACACACACACACACACACGTACACACTGGCACACAACACCAATACACACACACACTACCTCTCTCTCTCTCTCTCTCTCTCTCTTCCTCCCTCTCTTTCTCTCTTAGACACACACACATACACATGCACACACAGTCAGATACTCTCTCATACACATATAACAGCTAACAGTTGTATTATATTGCTGTTTATCCTTATTGTGAATCATATGAAATTTGTCATGTGTTTTCTTGTACTTTAATGACATTTTGTGGTTGCTAGCAGAATCTGTATTGATCACCAGAAGATGCAATATTTCCATGCGTATTCATATGTGGAAGAGTTCTGTGAATATGTATGCTTATGTGAGAGCATCTATATACGTGTGCGTTTGTGTGTGTATTTGTGTGCATATGCCTCTGTGTGTGTGTAAGCATGTGTGTGATTCTCATCATGGGTTAATTTAAATGTTTTATTCTACATTTTTTTTGTTTCTTTGCTTGCTCATATTTGCTTGTTTTTGTTGTTGTTGTTGTGTTTAATTTTGTTTGTTCATTTATTCGTTGTTTCTTTCTTTCTTTCTTTGTTTTCTTTATTTGATTCTATTCTGACTTTTTTTTTTTATTATTTTTATTTATTTACTTTTATATTACATTTATTTATTCGTTTGTATTTTTCTGTATTTTTTGAAGAAACAAAGCTCTCCAGTGCTGTAGAAAGAACACAAAAAGTAAGAAAGAGAGAGGGAGAGAGAAAGAGAAAGAAAGAAAGAAAAGAAAGAAGGAAAGAAAGAAAGAAAAGAAAGAAAGAAGGAAAGAAAGAAAAAGTAAGAGAAAAGATGGCATATATTTGGTGAAGGAAAAATAGCTATCAACTTATGGAATTGGGTTTTGAATCATCCCCACATATTTCTTGTAAATATCCTTGCTGAGGAAATAACAGGAGAAAATAGATGAATAAATAATATAAACATGAAAAAAACACATATGCAAACATTATGTGTGTATGCATGTGTGTGTGTGTGTGTGTGTTTTACATATTGTAAAATTTTATAATTCCTCATCTTATTATTATGATTGCCAGTGAATTTTTATGCCTTGTACTGGTGAGAAAAGAGTGAAAACTACAATACTCTCGGGAATAGCAATTACTGTACTATAAACAGTAAAGATAACTACAGTGAACAGATTAGTGACTTCTATATCATTGAAAGTAGTGAATTCTATACCTATAGACATTAAAGCTATTGTAACATAGATAGACTACAATGACTACTGTGCTATTGATATTAAACTACTATACCCAAAGTAATAAAGACTACTATACAGTGGAAAGTAGTGACAGCTATACTACAAATATATATAGAGAGAGAGTTTTGTATAACAGTCTGAAAAGACTACAATACTAATGATAGTAATGGCTTGTATAATATAGACACTTTGCTTTTCATTCTATCATCCTTTTGAGGTTGATAAAGAAAGTTCCAGTGTAGGTGGTGGGTGGATGGGTGGGTGGAACCATTAGAGAATCAGATGATGAATAGATGGATAGTGCAGGGATGTTTCAGCATTATCTATCCCTGGTTTGTACGTTTTAAATCCAAAATCCTGTCTACATCATCATCATTATATGAAGTAACCTCTTCAAGATGGACTAATGAAACCAAAACATGAAATATAAAAGGTGCCAAACTCAAAAGTTCATGTCCATATTGAGTATAGACAATCTAAAGACAGAAAAGGCTCAACAGATGATGATGATGATGATGAAGATGATGACGGTGTCGATGATGATGAAGATGATGACAGTGTTGACGATGATGATGATCATGAGGAGGAGGAGGAGGAGGAGGTGGAAGATACTATAGATAACAGTAACTATCATAGTGGAGACACAAAAGACAGTATAACATAACAGTCACCACTATACTAAGTGACTAAAGATGACTGTTCTACTATGAACTATTGAAATTCATAGAATGTTGACATGTGAAAATCTCTAAGGCTATGTTGGACTTGATAGCCAGTAAAAAGGTGAATAGATCAAATCTATTCCTTTGTGCCATGTTATGTTCCTGACAATGACTCTGGACCATTCCACCTAGCCCTAAATAACTGTCTGAATAGGCAAAGCTTACTGCTGTAAGGAGAAATAGTGTATATTCTTGTTGGTTCTGAATTAAGTTTAACTTTTCTGTGGGGTATACCTCAGATTGTGATGATAGTTCCATGTGAGGAAAGGATTTTTGGTGTACCAGTTATCAAATCAGTTAAGGGACTCACCACTGATATAAATTGAAAAAACTCCTACAATTTCAATAAGTAGCAGAGACTAATCTAATTGCATAGATCAGGCATAGGCAATCTTTTTTTTGAGGAGTGGGCTACATGAGACATGTCTCATCATTGGCTTGGTTACAGTACTGAAAAATTAAAGATAATTTTTAGTTAGGATGTCATGTAAAAAGTGTCATGAGCCACAGTTTGCGCCAGACTGATGGCATAGATGATGCAACAGAATATTATGCTATTTACCATAGAGACACCTTGAAATATTAAAGTCATGCACTAAATAGGAACCAAAGATGGAGCTTGCTACATGACCATTTGACCCTTTAGAAATAGCAGCTAAATCTGTCTCTAATCACACTTCATGATCTTAAAAATGGGAAAGACCTATTCAATGTAGTGTGATTCTAGATACACTTGAAAGGATGGAACTGTCATTGTTGGAATGCTTTTGCTCAAAGACTTGGTCACTCAGGCCTGACCTAAGATTAAACACCACCAACCACAACTCTAAACACCAAATACTAAAATACTAAAACTGTAAGACATTGTACTACGATAAAGATTATTGCAGTCTTTGATTGTAGTTTTTACTTATTACAGTAAAATGTATTAGAATTGAGGTTTTACTGTCTTAAGGGTACTTCACTAAGATACAGCCAAATGTGTGTGATATTTCCCAATTATTCATATCTGTGCTACAGTATTAAGACATGTGTAACACAAGATTCTGATGGGTCTTAAGATGTGCTAGCCTATATAAAAACAAATCATTGTTTAACCCCAGCTCAATTTTGATCAAGTAGACCTATAACCAAAGTGTTCAGCCACACTCAATCTATTACTTTAAACATTCTATATTTGTGGTCATATAATCCAGATGGTAAGGTGTGATGTAATGAAAATTTCGATATTATTTCTGACAGGTCAAGCCACAGAGTACAAGTGAAATGAAAGAGTGGTTGGGCTTCAACTAAGGCATGCAGAATAGACATGCCTTAGTTGTGGAAACCTTGTCCAACCTATGGCAATAAAGAAAAGTAATTAAAATTTAGAGTCAACTCTAATAGACCAAATTTATGATATAAGCAATTCCAGCTATGACTATCTCCACTTTTATTCAGATATAATGTATCCAGCTCTACATAATTTAGTGTATCCTTCCTCTTTTAAGACAGAGTGGTGTGATTTGAGGGAAATTTGGCTGCTACTTCTAACAGACCAAGAAACTGCACTGAGGTACCCTCCTTATCTTGATGTTAAAACATTAATTATGGAGATGTGGATGTTTATCATTGTCATCATTTAACATCCATCTTCTATACTAGCATGAGCTGGACAGTTTAATAAGAACTAGGCAAGTCAGAGTGCTGCATCAGGTTCCGTTGCCTGCTTTGGCATAGTTTCTATGGCTGGGTGCCCTTCCTAATGCCAACCATTTTACAGAGTGTATCGGGTGCTTTTTGTATGGCTTTTTACATGACAACAATACCAGCAATGTCATCAAGTGACCTTTCGTTTGAGACGATAATGATGATGATGGTCATCCTAATCATCATGATCATCATCACCATTGTCATCATTATCATCTTAATGCTAATTTTCCCATGCTTATATGGGTCAGATAGAATTCATTGCAGCAGACTTTCTATGGTGGTATGCTTTTCCTCTTGCCAATTATCAACTGTTTCTAAGGTAAGTAAAATTTCCCCATAGCTGGATGTGTTTTCACAGAAGACTGGAAATGAATGTTGCCTCTTAGACATGGCAGTGACACTTATTTACAACTGAACACACACACACACACACACACACACACACACACGCACACACACACACACACACATGCACACGCACACATACATGCACCCATGCACATGCATACATGCTCTAATGCATACACACACATATACCCATGCATACACACATGCACCATGCACACACATACACACACATTTATCCAAGCATGCACATACATACACACCACACACAGACACACACACACACACATGCACCCATGCACATGCATACATACTCTGATGCATACATACACATATACCCATGCATACACACACGCACCATGCACATGCATACACACCACACACAGACACACACATATACATTAATCCTATAAGTCTATGTAATTGTAACTACTAATGGATGTCTGTAGTGGTTGAGAGCATTAATTGAGTCAGAACATCAGGTTGTATTTATTAGAATATCTGTGAAATATTTACTGTGTAGTAAACATGAGGTCATACAAATCATTATTACCACCAACATCATTAACATTTTAATACCTCAGTAAAGAGGGTGCATCTATTGCAGTAAGCAATTGGTCTCGGTGGTACTTCTATACTGTGGAGTGTTTGCGGGAAAAATCCATAAGATATTTAGTGAATATAATACCGGAATAATTTTTTGTTGTTCCCCTATACTTGTGAAATACTTGTGACCAATTCCTGCCAGTATTAGAACCAGGATAATCTGAAAGCACCATCCTAAAGCTAAGGTGTTACATAGAAAGCATTGGTGTGGGTGCTGGTGCCACATAAAAAGTACTGGTGCTGGTGTCATGTAAAAAGCACTGGTGATAGTGCCATGTAAAAAGCACCCGGTACACTCTGTAAAGTGATTGTTGTTAGGAAGGGCATCCAACCATAGAAATCAAGCCAAAACAGACTGTGAAACCTGTTAAACCTTCCAACCCATGCCAGCATGGAAAACTGACGTCGATGATGATGATGATGATGATTATATATATATATCATCATCATCATCATCGTTTAACGTCCGCTTTCCATGCTAGCATGGGTTGGACGATTTGACTGAGGACTGGTGAAACCGGATGGCAACACCAGGCTCCAGTCTGATTTGGCAGAGTTTCTACAGCTGGATGCCCTTCCTAACGCCAACCACTCAGAGAGTGTAGTGGGTGCTTTTA
>NC_068981.1:177703393-177707054 GCF_001194135.2 Octopus bimaculoides | reverse complement strand
ATATATATGATTTGGTTGCCTGAGCCCGATGAGCTATGTTCATGTGACAAACCTACAAAACTTTAAATTGTATGGGTCCAAATCAAACTCTTTTAAACAATAATAATAATAATAATAATAATAATAATAATAATAATAATAATAATCCTTTCTACTATAGGCACAAGGCCTGAAATTTGGAGAGGGGGTAGTCAATTACATCTACCCCATTACTCAACTGGTACTTATTTCATAAACCCTGAAAAGATGAAAGGCAAGGTTGATCTTGTGGAATTTGAACTAAGAATGTGAAGAAAGATGAAATACTGCTAAGCATTTTGCCTAGTGTGCTAACGATTTTATTAGTAACAAGAGCACTCAGAGAGTACAAACCTCCACCAAGGCAATACCAATGTCCTCTCAATGATTAGTCGGAGATACTTTTAAAATGAGAATATCTGAAATAAACTCGACTGCTCTCACAAACAAGAATACTAAAAACGAACCTGACCACTCTCAAAAATTAAGTAAAAAAAAAAAAAAACAGTAAAATAATCCAGAATCCTTGTCCAGTACCAGATTGATCCCAAAATCTAATCAGTTTGTGCCAGTCACGAGGCCAAATATCCCTGAAAGTATCATCTGAATCCATCCAGCAGTTCTTGAGATATTTTGTCCATGGACAAACAAGCAAACAAGCAAACACAACGGAAAACAATACCTCCGTCTTCGCTAAGATGGAGGTAATAATAATACCAATTTCATGGTTTGGCACATGACTAGCAATTTTAGGGGTTGGGTAAGTTGATTACATCGACCCCAGTGTTCAATTTGTACTTACTTTATTGACCCCAAAAGAATGAAAGATAAAGTCGACTTTGACAGAATTTAAACTCAGAATGTAAAGAGAAGAAATTTAACTTGCCTGGTGTGCTAACGATTCTGCCAACTCACTGCCTTTAATGATAATGATGATGATAATAATAATAATAATGATAATAATAATAATAATGATGATGATGATGATGATAATCCTTTCTACTAAAGGCACAAAGCCTGAAATGTTGGGGGAGGGGAGGCAGTCGATTACATCGACCCCAGTGTTTCGCTGGTACTTAATTTATCGACCCCGAAAGGATGAAAAGCAAAGTCAACCTTGGCAGAATTTGAACTCAGAACAAAGCAGCAGACAAAATACCGCTAAGCATTTTGCCTGGTGTGCTAATGATTCTGCCAGTTCACTGCCTTAATAATAATAATAATAATAATAATAATAATAATAATAATAATAATAATAATAATAATAATAATAATAATAATCCTTTTTACTATAGGCACAAGGCCTAAAATTTTGGGGGAGGGGACTAGTTGATTACATCAACCCCCAGTGTTTCACTGGTACTTAATTTATTGACCTTGAAAAGATGAAAGGCAAAGTCAACCTCAGCAGAATTTGAACTCAGAATGTAGTGGCTGACGAAATACTGCTAAGCATTTTGCTTGGCATGCTAATGATTCTGCCAGTTCACTGCCTTAATAATAATAATAATAATAATAATAATAATAATAATGATGATGATGATGATGATGATGATGATGATGATGATGATGATGATGATGATGATGATGATGATGATGATGATGATGATGATGATGATGATGATGATGATGATGATGATGATGATGATGATGATGATGATGATGATGATGATGATGATGATGATGATGATGATGATGATGCACACACACACATGTATATATATTTACATATATATGTATGTATGTATGCATGCATGTATGTATTACATGGTTGAAACAGGTCAAGATAAGAGTGAGAAAATACAGGAGCTAGGAAATGGAGTCAATAAGTTTTGCATGAAAGAATGTTATTAAAAGTTACATACAAACCAATTTGGAAAGCAGTCAAAATATTTGATACCATATCACATAAGAAAGAACAACAAAATATCAAATATAAAACCTATATAACACACCACATAGACATCAAGCTAATCTGGATTAAAATACTTCGTTTGTTGGCAGATTCAAAAAGGCCTTTTGTTTTTTTCTTTTTTGTTTTAGCTGTAGATAAGGTTGTATATCCAGAGAAGGGGTGTTCACAGATTTCATACAAAGAAATGTACCATTTTTTAAAAGTTTGGGTCTGAAATATGGAGCTGTATCCATACCCTTTCCAGGCCCTCTGAGTCCAGTGGAATCTTGGACGACCTCGCAAGCCAATAACTGCAGGAGAAACATGAGTAGAAAGAAAATTCTAGAAAGGAGGAAACTTTGAAAATGATAGTTTGTGCAGAAATGGGATGATTATAATGGAAATTAGGTGACAGCATGGATAACGAGCAGAAGAGTTAGTTAAGTTGAGCAGCCCCAGACAGAAATAGTACAAGACCAACTGGCTCCAAGGAGCACATGTGACTGTTGCAGAAAAGGAAGAATTAGGAAACAACACATTGGAACACGCTGGCCACCAGTTCCTTTAAAATCTGTTGGATAGCATTTGGGGGAATGTATTCTTGGGTGTTTGTATATGCAACAATAGCAGTATTGTCCCATATATTAGTGCAGTATTTCACTATGAGTCTCATGTGTATATGTATGTACAAGGAGGTACTGAAAAGTTCTTGGCTTTGGGTAAAAGAGAAGGAGGATCAGTTAGATTTTATTCAACATATTCCCCTCTTAGTTTCACTCACTTATTGCAACAGTCCTTCAGTTTTTCTAAACCCTGTAAAATAATTCAGAAGGTTGGGCCTGCAACCACATCTTTCATGATACCCTTAAAGCCAGGAACTTTTCAACAATACTCCCTCATATGTAAGTACATACGTCTGAATGTATGCATATACACACATTTGTACATATATATACACACACATATGTATGTATGTTCTCTGTCTCTTTTTAATTTAGAATAAATTTTGATTGGCCACTTAACTGGTGTCAAGGTTGTGAGGAAAAGCATCTTGTTTTCTTATTATCCTTTAAATCTTAAGAAGGTCTTGCAGTTTTTGATAGTCCCAAATATTGTGATCATTTGTAGTGTATGAATTAAAGATTTGCATTGTCTCCCCAAGACCACATGCATGTATGTATGTATGTATGTAGAGAGATAGATATCCCTAGCTGGTGAGTGGAGGGGTGGCTATCCTCTCAACCAATACGCTACTGTGGGTGCTGTTGGATGAAGGACTCTGCCGATGAGGTCATTCCACACTTTCTGATCCATAGCACTGACCTTAGCATGCTCAAGATCAAGGCACTGTGACTTCAGGTCTTCCTCAATTTGTTTCACCTATATGTGTGTGTATATGTATGTATGTATGTATATATGTATGTATGTACGTATGAATGTATGTGTGTATGCATGTTTGTATGTATATAAGTTTCTTTGATAAATTTCACTCACAAGGAATTTGTTTACATGAAACTACAATAGATGATACTTAGGTGCAGGAGTGGCTGTGTGGTAAGTAGCTTGCTTACAAACCACATTGTTCTGGGTTCAGTCCCACTGCGTAGCACCTTGGGCAAGTGTTTTCTACTATAGTCTCAGGATGACCAAAGCCTTGTTAATGGATTTCGTAGACGGAAACTGAAAGAAGCCCATCGTATATATGTATATATATATGTATGTGTGTTTGTGTGTCTGTGTTTGTCCCCC
>NC_068981.1:177701112-177702274 GCF_001194135.2 Octopus bimaculoides | reverse complement strand
GTGGTGGTGGTGGTGGTGGTGGTGGTGGTGGTAGAAATGATGATGCTGTTAGTGGTGGTAGTGGCAGTGATAATAGTGGTGATGATGACAATGATGATGATAGTAACAATGATGGTGGTGTGGTGGTGCTGGTGTTATGGTGATGGTAGCAGCAACAGTAGTCTTGATGATGTTAGCCAAAGTAGTAGTGTGTTAGTAGCAGTGGTAGTGTTGTGTAGGTGATAGTTCTGATGGTGGTGGTGGTGGTGGTGGTGACAGCAGTGGTGGTTAGTTACTGATTGTTGTTGATATTATTACAGTACGGTATACTAATGTATTAGCATTGTTATTACTATCACATTGCTTGTTTATGTTATCAGTGTTGCCATGCCAACGACTTTTCTTTTTTTGTTTTTCTTTTGCTGAATTGATTATTGTTGTTGTGCTTGTTGTAGTTGTGGTTATTATTCTTGTTGTTTCTCTTCTTGTTTATGAGATGTGGTACCTTAGAGATATTGTAAAGATATTTTTGACATGTAAAAAAAAAAAAAAAAAAAGAAAAATTTTAAAAATTAAATCATTTACTCAAAGCTGATAAAGTATTGAACTCACTTTCAGAATTAATTTAAAATATTTGGAAAATGTATTTCTTCCATCCTAAATCTGACATCCCCCAACACTGCCATCACCACTACCACCACCTTCCCCTGCACCTTAGTCCACCCCCACTGCATCCAAGCACTCTCCTGCAACTGCTTGGTGCAAGCTTCAAAGTCATTCTGTTTGCAATTCTGTGGGCAACTGCATGTTTTATTATGGAAATATCTGAAAAATAATAATATATAGAAACATTGATAATGTGAATGTTTATTACATAAAGTTTTATAAAGGCAATAATAAAATATTTACCACACTATGTAATTTTGCATGACGGCAAACGAATGAGCTTGTTGGTGTTAACTTTCTTATTATTTGAAAGAGATGCCCAACAAGAAGAGCAATAAAGACAGAGAAAAAGATAGAAGCGGCGGGTGGGGAGATGAAAGGAGAAGGTGTTATTGGCAGCAGTGGTGGTGTTGTTGGTGGTAGTTAACACAAACAAGCAAAATGCCTGGAGGAAAGAAGAGAATGAGAAACCATAGAGATTAAGATATACATATATATATATATATATATATATATA
>NC_068981.1:177687764-177700495 GCF_001194135.2 Octopus bimaculoides | reverse complement strand
TATGTATATATAGATATATAAGCATATGTATGTATGTATATATATATATGTATATATGTTTATATTTGTATATATATGTATGTATATATGTATATATATATATATGTATATATATGTATGTATATATATGTATATATGTGTATGTATATATATATGTGTGTGTGTATATATATATGTATATGTATATATATATGTATATATATGTATATACATATGTGTATATATATATGTGTGTGTGTGTGTGTGTGTGTGTGTGTGTGTATGTGTGTGTATATATATGTGCATATATATATAGATATATATATGTATATATATATGTATATATATATGT
Organism: Octopus bimaculoides; assembly: GCF_001194135.2. NCBI lineage: Eukaryota > Metazoa > Mollusca > Cephalopoda > Octopoda > Octopodidae > Octopus > Octopus bimaculoides. Next base: position 177,700,164 of record NC_068981.1, on the reverse strand, counting down.
ATATGTACATATATATGTATATGTATATATGTGTATATGTATACATGTATATGTATATATATATATGTATATATTTTAAATTCTTTTTTATTTTTCTTTCAGTTCAAGTTCTAAATCTCAACTAAGCAAGCAATGTTCTTTTGACACTGTTGCTGTGCAAACACACCCTTAGAATGAAAATTATATATGTGAACACACACACACACAAACACACACACACACACCACACACACACACACACACACAAACAAACACACACACACAAACACACACACACACAAAAACACACACACACACACACATATAGAGAGAGGTATCAGCATCAGTAATAATAACAAGGATTTCTTATACAGACACAAAGCCTCAGTTTTAAGGAAGGTGGGGTAATAGTCAATTAAATCAGCTTCAGTACTTGACTGGTACTTATTTTATTGACTTGCAGAAGAATGAAAGGATAAGGTCAGCCTCAGTAGGTTTCCAACTCAGACTACAAAGGGAGATAACTAAATGCTACAAACGAATTTTGTTCAGGATCTTCCAATTCTGCCAATAATAAAAATATAATAATTGTTTCTTACATAGGTAGATGCCCAGAAATTTCAAGGGAAGGGGTGGTCTAGTCAACACCGTTGACCCCTGCACTTGGGCAGTGCTTCATTTTATTGTCCCCAGTGAGATGGAAAACAAAATTCATCTTAATGAGATACATAGACTTGTGCAAATAAGAGTAGAGCAGCTATGTAAGTACTGCAAAGAATTTAGTCTGACACTCTAACAGTTCTGTACTTTCCATGACCCTTAATAATTGTTTCCAATTTAGTTGTTGTTGGCGTCCTTTTTGTCTCAGGAGACAATGGAGTTGTGCATAAAATAATCTAGTCTGGTTTTTACATTTCATGTCCTAATGCATCTCCTGCTGTGGCTGCGTAGTCCTAGCCTGGACAAACACTGCCTCTGGCAGGGGACTCAACTGTAGCGAAGGCTTTGCCTGGCTGGTTGTAATGTCATAGTTTCTTGTTGACGTCTTTTCTTGTCTTTCCATTTCTCCTCTCTCCCTCTGTCACTCCTTTGTGTTCCATCTTCTATGATGCGTCATCAATCTCTACGGTTGCTGGCAATTGCTTCCCAGTTGCTAATATTGATGTCGCAGGCCTTCATGTCCCTTTTGCAAACATCCTTGTATCGTAAGAACGGTCTTCCCACAGACCTAGTGCCTCTAGTAAGCTCTCCATAGAGTATGTCCTTGAGGATTCTGCCATCTTCCATACGACTAACATGTGCAAGCCATCTCATATGTCTTTGTGTGAGGAGTGCAAATATGCTTGGTATTCCTGCTTGCTTGAGGACATCTTTGTTGGGGACACGATTCTGCCATTTGATGCCAAGGATTTTCCGGAGGCAGCACAGGTGAAAGATATTTAGGCGACGCTCTTGGCGTGTGTATGGCATCCAGGTTTCACTGCCATACAGTAGAGTGCTAAGTATACATGCCTGGTAAATCTTCATTTTTGTGGTCTTGATCAGCTTATTGTTGTCCCATGCCCATTTGGAGAGTTGGGCCATCACAGCAGCTGCCTTGCCAATGTGTATATTGAGCTCGGCATCAAGGGATAGGTTGTAGGTGATGGTAGAGCCAAGATAGGTAAATTTCTCCACCACCTGTAGTCTGTGGTCTCCAATATGTATGTTTGGGATGTCCGATGTAGCCTGACTCACGATGTTGGTCTTCTTGAGGCTGATAATTAAGCCAAAGTCGCTACATGCTTGCTCAAAGCAGTTGATGAGCCTTTGCAGTGCTTCTTCTGTGTGCGATACCAGAGCGGCATCATCAGCAAAGAGCATCTCCTTGATCAGGACGCTTCTGATTTTGGTCTTGGCATGCAGACGCGAGAGATTGAACAGTTTCCCTTCACTTCTACTGTGCAAAAGCACTCCATCATCCAATTTAGTAAAAGCAAGCAATTTTGAGGATAGAGAAGAGAGTTGGTTATATCAACCCAGCACTTGACTGTTACTTTATTTATTGATTTCCAAAAGATGAAAGGCAAAGTAGACCTTGGCAGGATTTGAACTACCATAAAGTATTTTGTCTAATGCTCTTGTGATTATATCAGTCTACTGCCTAATGATGATGTTGATGATGATAAAATAATAATAGTCCTTTCTAGTACAGGCACAAGGCCTGAAATTTGTGGGGAGGAGTAAGTTGATTATATCAATCCTCATGCTTGACTGGTACTTTATTGACCCCAAAAGGATGAAAGGCAAAGATGACTTCAGTGGAATTTGAACATAGAATGTAAAATTGGAAAAAATGTCTCTAAGTATTTTGTCCAGTGCAGTAATGATTCTACCATCTCATTACCTTAATGATAATAATAATGGTTTCAAATTTTGGTGCAGATGTTTGTTACCCACCTTCACACTCTTTCCAAGTAAGGAAATACTGCTTTTTCCATGTTTTTTCCTTTACTGGAATTGACTGATGTCTAGTATTTCTTTTTGATTTGCAATGCTAGAAAAATATGAATTACTGTTGCTGTGCTTTTATTGTAAAAAATAAAATAAAATAAGAATAAGCCATAGCCATCTCTCAGAAGCATGTATGACCTGGTAGCATGTACCTAGTTCTTGCTAATTGTGTTATGTACCAACGTAGTTGCAAGCAGATATAGATATTCTCTTGGCTCTCCCACCCATTGATCCAGTGAAACCTCTAGGATGTGATGGCTAGAAGGAGAGAAGGTTGCACCAACATTAAGCTGGCACCCATTTTCAATGAAGTAGACTGGAGTAATGTTTCTTGTAGATTTTTGTATTGTTTTCTATGAATCTCAAAAAGTAAACAAATATTTAAAATTGTACAGTAAAAGAGGATTTTCTTAATTTTTTTCTTTTGCATGTGTGTGTGTGTGTGTGTGTGTGTTGGCTTCTGTCATTATTATTACTGTTGTTTCATTTTTGTTGTTGTTTTTTTTGTTGTTATTGTGGTGGTTTTGTTTGTGTGTTTGCCCTGTTGCTGCTTCTGTTGTTGACATGGTTGAGGGTTTGGCTGTTATTGTTGCTGTTGTTCTTGTTACGATGGTGGTGGTGTTAGTCTGGTTGTATGGCCATTTGTTGAGTTGTTACTTTGTCTAATATTTTGGCTTGAAACCATTTTATTTTCCAGCTATTTCTTATTTTCACTTGACAAAGATTTCTTACAATGTAACTTTCAATGTAACATCTCAACCCCTTCACATGTCCCTGTCTTAGAATTGGAGAGGTTTATGGCAGTGGGAGTTAAATTCTCTGCATATGCATGTTTCTGTTTTGCTGAAGTCTACTTTTTATTGGGATGGCAGGTTCTGCTGCTGCTGTAAATGATACTATCGTTGCTATGGCTGATGCTGATGTTTTAAATATTGTGATTGTTGTTATAGTTGAGGGGTTAGTATCAATGTGTCCCTTTTTTTCTCTTCTGTAGGTGGTTAGCAGTGCCACATGTGTGGCACATCAATTTTCTCCCTTCCATTAGTACAAACAGCTTGATGTTACTTTGCAGCTCAATAAGGTCAGGGATGTTTCCAACCTTTTTCTGATTTGTTTGGATCAGAAGTTCCATTCCTGTTTCCAGCCAGTTCTTCTGACATACTTTGCAAACCTCCAAGATAGTTGCCTTACCCACCTTTGTCACTGCAACTAACCATCTGATATTTTCTCTTGATGACACATCTACCACTGTCTCTTTTGTTACTTGCCAACCAATATATGTGATAGAATGAGGATGGATTCCTCATTCTTATCTGATGCTGTGAACAAGCTTGTCAGAAAGAAATCTGACCTTCATGGATCCACATTGCCTCAATTCAAGTTTTGAAAGTTACTTTTTACTCTTTTGTTATTTTTGTTTCAGATACCTCAATACTTGTGTATATATTAGCCTTTCTATCCATCAACTTTTCATGCCTATGCATCAGTAAGTCATCTTGTTTTTAGACATTTTCCTTCAATTTTGGGGACATATCTAAGGCTAATTTTCTGCTCTCATTTCATACAAATCCTCAAAACTTTCTTCTTGATTGCCCATTTTCTTTTCTATTTCATAAGTCCATTCCCACCTGATATAGTTACTGCCATTGTTGTTGCTAATGCTGTATAAGCTATATGACAGTGTACTTGGTGCTGTAATATTCAGCTGACTTGTCATTAAGCTGGTATCAAAAGTATCGTTGTTATTCATTTTCTCTTTCCCATTGGTATTGTTGCTCTCGCTGCTCTGAACTTTTTGTCCTGCACCACCTGTTGTATCACTTTTCTTTTTACAACTGCCATAGGACACAGCTCTTGAATGGTTCTATGGTCTTTGGTGATCAGGACCTGTGTGTACCTGCAAATCCCACAGACCACATGTTGCAAGCATCATCTTCTCGCTCACAACTTGCCTTTAATGCACTGCACATGTGATGATGAGCCAAGGATCTGTATTACTGCCAATGTCTCTGACTGTGCCTCTTGTGTTTCAGAATATCATATATTGGGACATAAGTCTATGGGGCAGGTGTGTTGCAGACCAACTCATCCTATTTTCTTGCCTCATTCTCAGTTGTAAAGAACTTCTACATATTCCCTTCCTTGTTCAGTAGAAACCAAAATATTCCATACATCAGCCAAGGGTTTTCTAACTGTTCCTTTGAGGGCACACTGAAAAACCTTTCTTCTTTTTGATAGGCAAGAAGTTGGTCACTTTTCTTCTTGTTCTTTCTTGAAAAAATAGTCAAGCAAAGTGGTAGATTTTGTGACATAATTGTCCTACAGTCTTTATTTATTAATTTATTTTTCCTGTGAATTGACCCATTTTCATAAGTATTTAATTGTAGGTAATATTACCAAAAGTTTCGCAGCCTTTGCTACTGTTTTCATTGTTGGTTACCACGTTTTAAAATATCATATTTCTGTGTAGTGCAAATATCTGTATTTGGTTAACTGTTATTTTATTTTCTATCTCTTTGTGAAATTAATTTTTTAAAAATTCATGTTCATATTTAAAAAATTTTCCCAAAACTTGATCAAAATTCTTGGGAGCATGTTAGCCAGATGAACAACAATGCATTTTGTAACACAAGTGAATATTTACCAAATAAAGCAAAAATATCCTAAAACAAATATTTTTTCTACCTCATGATAAATGTTGTAGGTATTCAAATATTCCAAAGAACAATGACTGTTGCTAACATTGTGTGTAATAATAATAATGATTTTTATTTCTCTCAGTAGAAACACCATAATCTGACCTTTCCGTGGAGCTATGTCTGAACATGTCCAGTTTCCTCAAAGCACAACAATAACTACAATGATAACAACAGCACCAACTACTGCTAAAAGACAAACAGTAATAATAGATTTAAATTTGGACAAAAAGGCCAGCAATTTTAGAGAGGGTGGTGGTTAGTTGATTAGATTGACCTTAAAACTTTACTGATACTTTATTTTATTAACCCTTGAAGGATGAAAAGATAAAGTTGATCTTGGCAGGATTTGAACTCAGAATATAAAAGTAATGAAACAAATGCTACAAGACATTTTTTCCAATGATGTAACAATTCTGCTAGCTTGTTGCCTGATTTCTTTTGTTAGTCAAAAGGGCCAAAGGTGTTGGTGACAGTATAAAGATGAAATACAAGACATTGGAGAGAAAGTATTAGAAATTAACAAAAAAATATAAACAGGTAATAATAAAATATACACAAGAACAGCTCCTCAGAATGGCCAGAAAGCTATCTAAAGTAATTTGAGGGAAAATCTTTATACAAACTATTTTGATGAATGAGAGACAAAACTGCTCTCTTCCAATTTCTTTCTTCTTGATTGAATAATCAGAATAAGCCCATTAGCATCATCAATCTCACTGCACGAACTCACCTTTTATTTGTAAATCACATTGGAAGCTAACTTCTCCCTTTTTACTCAATGAAATGGACTTGAGAAAAGCTACCATCAGCATATAAATGGTGGCCAACAAACTGATGCTTTAATTGATTCAAGTAATGTCACCAGTTTCATTGGTGAAAACGTTTACAAGAATTCCTCACTTCCAACATCTCGCCAATGTCTTCAAATTGGCCTGGCAACTTGGTCTATGCTGGGTATTTCTTCATCTTTTTGTAGTTCAAACATCTCCTTGTGTGTATGTGTGTGTGTGAAAAGGTGCATTTAAATGTTTTGCCTAAATTGTATTCCTCTATCATTCTAGGACATGATTTTCTTATATGATACAACCCTGTGATATTTAAATTTGGAGATTATTTTTAAAAATCTTACCATTACTAGATTTGTTCCTATGTTGATGATCCATTCCCATATTTTCTTCCCTACACAATGATTTGAAACCAATTGCTTCTAAATCTGGACCCTTTTCACAGTTTAATGAAGTGTCTTATTAAGAAATATAGTTTAAGAGTTCTTGATATCATTGAAACCTCTAACTCTCCATGCTGGGCACAAATAATTGTAGTAAGAAGTGGCAGTAGACAATTTCTTGTCATCAATTGTTTATTAATGATATCTTGTTACTGCTTTCTAGATGCCTATCCAATTTGTAAAATTGAAGACAACATATGTGCTGTTTCCTACAATAAATTCTACTGCAAACAAGATTTGAAAGCAGTGTTACCATCTGATTGCCCTTTACAATGGTGATAAGAAATACACTACATTTCAAGCTAATGGATACTTATTCCCATTTACAAGATTACCCTTTGGTCTGACCAATGTTGGAAGCACTTTTCTCATGGTATAATTAGTGATAGTAATATAAAGGATTTTGCACTTATCTTGCCAATATTATTGTCGTTAGTAAAACTATTGAAGGGCACAATGAGAACTTGGCTAAATTTATTTCAGTTACTAAGAGACTCAATATTACATTGAACAATGACAAATGTCTTTTCTGCCAAACATATACTTGTTACCTTGGATACAAAACAGAAAATAATTCGCTGCAATCTGACCCAGAAAGATTGAAATTCTTGTTGATTATGCGATGTCTAGCAATGCTAAACAACTACTGCTATTAGGTTTGTTTAGTTACAATTCTAATGAGCGTTTTCTTTCTCAGAAATTATTCAACCCACTACTAAATTCTATTTTTCTGTTGCAATAATAACAATAATAATTAGTGGCTATTAATATGCTTAAAACTTTAATAGTTAAAGCTTCACCTTTTCACTTATCTTCGTTTAAGTTTGATTATATGTTGAAATTGCTTTTGGAATTTCCATGTCTAGTGACCTTTCAGATTTTCATAAAGCCTGTTGCTTTCTTCTCCAGAACACTTTCTGGTCCTAGACAAAATCTCTCATCAACTGAAAAAAGTTTGTCTATCATAGAAGGTAATAAGAAATGGTGAACAATTTTTTTTTTTTTTTCACTTCAGTACTATTTTACTTTATGTAACAACACGATATTGAAAACCCTGCAGAATGTTACTGAGTCATTATTCTACCCTGAGTGCAAGTGCATTATGCTTTACTGGCAGCCAACCATTTGCTATAAATAGGGGTATTTTATACTTATGCTTCAGTTACTGAAATTTAAACATTTTTAACTAAGACTATTTGATCTTTGGTAACTATTTCTTGTCACAACACAAATGTTGGCACTTCTGTACCTGTAGAACTTGTCCAGAATATGCAAATCTCTCCAATAGCACTGCCTGGTCAAGGACTTAAAAAACTGTTCATAATCTCTAAAATGAAAGTTTTCTAAAAGAGACTACTTAGACTGCCTTCATTGACACCCACAATTGTTCCCAAGCCATCATCACCCATCAACCCTTGAAAGAGTTAATTTTTCTTCTAACTGTCCAGTTGGTAGAGTGCAGTGAACATCTCCAACATTCCAGCCTCAGATTGCACTTGATTCAGGACTTTTGCTTGTATAAAGAGATTGGTTGCGAAAAGAATTGTAATCATACTTGTTCACTATCTTTGTCATTATATTACTCCGTGAATCACTGCAGATGTCTTAACTTCATGTCATTAGCAACATCCCATGACCTACATGGAGAAAATGCTATCAGCAGATGACTCTCTTAAGTTCTTATTACTTCCTCAAGAAGCAAAAGAGAATCCACTGCAATATGCAATGCACAGACAATAGTATACCACTGAAGCAATGAAGGCATTAACCATTTCCAGCTGGCCTTTCACATACAGTTTCCTGTTTGTTCATTTCTAAGTAAGAGCAGCCACCCTGTCTATCACCTCTTCCCAGTTTCTCTCCCACCAGAGGTCTAGTCTGAACTAAACCTGGACATCTGAGCTTGACCTTAGGTCCCATTGCAGAAGTTATTACTGACCAGAATAGAGTTGCTTCTGCAGGATCTGCATTGCAAATCCACTATCTCATTCTGGCTGATGTTCACACCATTGTCAGCTCTATTCATCCAGTATTCATCCTTTCCTCTCACATGTATGGTTTAATGCTAAAGCCATTACTGTAGAAGTTGGAGATGCTGAGAGGCATTCCATTTAAACTGGAATACTGGAGAGTCATGTCTGCATACATGATCAACATCATAATCATGCTGTAAGACTCTTTAGAAATTGAGATGAATGATACTTGACTCTGTATGTGTGTGTGTGTGTGTGTGTGTGTGTGTGTGGTAGATGGCGAGCTGGCAGAAACGTTAGCAAGCCGGGCGAAATGCTTTGAGGTTTTTCGTCTGCCATTACGTTCTGAGTTCAAATTCCGCCGAGGTCGACTTTGCCTTTCATCCTTTCGGGGTCGATAAATTAAGTACCAGTTGCGTATTGGGATCGATGTAATCGACTTAATCCCTTTGTCTGTCCTTGTTTGTTCCATCTATGTTTAGCCCCTTGTGGGCAATAAAGAAATAAGATGGGCTCCTCTTCACAATTTTTGCCTGTCTTCTGAAATATGTTCTGTTTTGGTGTTATTCTTTTTGTTGTTTTTCCAAATCCCTCCAACTTCTGTTCATTTCCACTTCTGTTCCTTTTCCATCTCCTCTTCATTGTCAGAAGACAATGGGAAATTTCCATGCTCATGGCTCAGAAAGAGGATCTCTCAGTTTCTTGACCACCTTTTGGAATGGAGAACGAGATGATCTCTTCTAACACTTCTGGAGCTGCAGCCAGTGCCGTCTTAAGACATGGACACTCTGAACAGTTTCCCAAGGATCTAAGGGCCCACTTCTGATCTATGTACTCTGTAGTTTGCTGTCAATAGATATATAGTATAGGGCGCAGTGCATTGATTTTCCCAGGGACCTATAATACTGCTAAGATAGCTTTGGTTCCAACTGGTGGTGTACTGAGAACAGTAGCTTCTGTGGTCTGCTGGTGTTGCTCTTTGTGCTCCTCTTTCTCCTTCAGCATCTCCAGCTCTTCTTGGCTGAAAATCCTGAAGTGGCCCTCACTGCCTCATGTATAGTAGTTGAACTTTCTGCTCTACATAGCCTGTCTTTCTTTCTGCAAGCTCTATGAGATATACCTCTGGAATGGTTTTATTGTCATTGGGGTTTTCAGTTGTTATGTGGTTGGATGGAGTCTACAGAGATTCCACCCAACCACATGTCACCAAAGGTCATATCAAAACTGTATGTTTATCTACCACAAAAGTTACAATGAACCAAGTATCAACACATCTTTCATGATGACCCTCATATTTCTTCATTCCATATTTTGCAGTGTTAGTCTTTGAACATCTGTTTCACACACTAACTCAGTTTGGTTTTCCATTTTAAAAATGATGTACACAGTTCAATGTGATCTCAACCCAATGTAGTGAATCTTGTGTCACATATATCAGCCATGTCAACACACTTCTAGCCACATTATTTACATTCGACAGATATTTGTCCTCATCTTGTTTGTTGTTAACACAACGTTTCAGCTGATATACTCTCCAGCCTTCTTCAGGTGTCTTGGGGAAATTTTGAACCTGGGTTCTGTATTAATGTAAATAATGTACAAAATTCCTCACCTCTTAAATATATAAATAATGTAAATAATGTACAAAATTCCTCATCTCTTAAATATAGAACTACACTTCTAGCTGTTCTCTTGTGGGGCACCAGGTAAGTCCTCTTCATTACTCTGAAAATGTTCAAATAGATCACCTTTACAGTTTCTTGAGCTTGTGGGGTTGCTTCAAACAAAAATACTTGTTTTCATCACAGTGTTGCAGTCTCAGTATTTTTTCATTCATCTAGATGTTCCATATCCTATATTCATTTGTTGTATACCATACTTGCAAAGGACTAGGGTAGTTAAATTGCTAATGTCAAGAATACAGAATTATTTTCATTTGGACAAAATTGTATGTAACTGTTGTTGTCACTAGTTTCTTTTTTGAGTTATGTATTTTGCTTAAAAATATGTTCTTAGTTTTATTTGTGCACATGTTTAAATTCTGTGGAATTGCATCCACCTTCAGTTTGTTTGTTTTGTAAATGTTCTGCAATGACAAATTGTGTATGTGTGTTGACCAAATAAGGAGAAAATGAAATGTGTCTAAAAGTGGATTGCTTATATCTTAACCCTGCACTGATAGACTTCCAAGATGTTCTGAGACTTTCTGTACAAAATTAAATTTTTTAAATCATTCTTTGAATAGACTTTGTAAAATCTAAAGCCTTGGAGAGTGATATGAAAAACACATCTGAACAGGTCAGTTGTCAGTGGCAGCAGCAACAGTAGTAGTAGTAGTAGTAGTAGTAGTAGTAGTAGTAGTAGTAGTAGTAGTAGTAAATATTCTTTGACATTTAGGGAAAATTAACTTAGATGCTAAAGAACTTTATGTAGATAGAACATGAAAAGCAAATACAAAAAGCAGAAGAAAAGAAAAAGAAACACAGAAAACAAAGAGAAAAGAAAAACAGAAAAATATCTCAGACGGCTTAAATGGAAAAAGAAATTCCTTTTAAAGTAAAGGAAGCATTAAGACTTGTTATTTCTTTTCCATTTTGAAAATATGTTAAATATGCTAATGTTTTAAAAACTGACATTTTGCAGTAGTTTTTGATTAAAATTAATTTAACAACCTGAAATGATCTTTAAATCATATTAAGTTTGCAATAAGATGTCCTGAAGTGCATAGATAGAATACCTGCAGAGTTCAGCTTAGATCTCTCCTGCACAGCCAAAATTATAAATGAAGATGTTGATTTTCTTGCAAGAGTGGCTGTGTGGTTAGAAGCTTGCTTCCTCACCACGTCTCCTGGATCAGTCCCACTGTGTGGTGCCTTAGGCAAGTGTTTCAACTATAGTCTTGGGCCAACCAAAGCCTGAGGGTGGATTTAGTAGACAGAAATCAGCATCATCGTTTAGTGCCTGATTTCCATGCTTGCATGGGTTAAACAGTTTGACTGGAACTGGTAAGCCAGAGAGCTGCACCAAGCTCCAATCTGATTTGGCTTGGTTTCTACAGCTGGATGCCCTTCCTAATGCCAACCACTCCAAGTGTGTAATGGGTGCCTTTTACTTGCTCCCAGCATGGGTGTTTTCATGTGCTACCAGCACAGGTACCAGTTACATGACACTGGCATCAGTCACGACTATGATGTTGCTTGACTTGATGAGTCTTCTCAAGTATAGCATACTGCCAAAGGTCTCAGTCACTTGCCATTGCCTCTTCGAGGCCCAACATTAAAAAATATATACACAGACATGCAGGAAGTAAATAAACACCTTTAATTTTCAAAATCTTTTATTTAATACACAAAGCGAACAATTGAAATGTAATTGATAGGCAGGACTACATACTTTAGTATTTAGTTGACATTCCCTTTGCAGTTTTTAATTCAGAAACTCTTTTTGGCATTGAACTGATGAGCTTTGTGATTGTCTCTTGTGGGATTTCTGCCCACTTTTCATGCAACAATCGAAACAATTCATCTTTAGAGTTAAGTTTCTGTCGAGTTTTTCGTATAGCTCTATCTAGTATGCTTCAAAGATTTTCAATTGGGTTCATGTCAGGAGATTGGCTCGGCCAAAGAAGCTTTTTGATTCCATTTTCAGTCAGCTATTGTTGATTTCTTTTCGCTGTGTGGCATGGAGCCCCATCTTCCATGAATAAAAGCTCATTTTTTGTTATGTTATCATGTGAATACATCAGAAGTAGTCCTTGCTTAAGTATTTCGATGTATTTTTCAGAGTTTATGGTTCCAACACATTCGATCAGCTCAGAACAACCATTGCTGGTGACAGCCCCCATACCATTACAGAGATACCGCTATGTTTCACAGTTGGTTGGAGTTGTTTCAAATCAAATTCTTGATTGGGAAGCCTCCAGACCCAAACACGTCCACTGTCTGAAAATAATACAACTCTGGATTCATCTGTTAAAATCACTCTATCCCAAAATGAACTGGATTTTTCTGACATCTCCTTAGCCCATT
>NC_068981.1:177686419-177687720 GCF_001194135.2 Octopus bimaculoides | reverse complement strand
CAATTCTCTTCAAACAGCGAAGCTTCCTTTCCAAGGGCCCAGGTCAGCCAGGATGAGAATCTGTTGATTCTTTTCCTTGGCTTTTGAATTGCACTATAATTGCATTAACAGCAGCAAGAGGAATTTGAAGATTTTTGGCAATTTTTCACTGGCTAAGACCAGTCTCAGATTGCCCAACAATGTGACCTCTTTGAAAATCTGACAGTTCGGCTGAATTTTTTGTCCATGACATGGTTACTCTTTGCAAATGTTTAATATAATGGCACCTGGAATGAAAAAGAATAATTACATTGTAAATTCTACACCGCTGAAAACATATTAAAACGCTTAGATCAGAAATCTTGAAAATTAAAGGTGTCTATTTACTTCCTGCATGTCTCTGTATATTTATATAAGTGGATGTATCTTAGTGTTTGTCCTCCACCAACATTTGACAATTGGTGTTACTTAGCAGTTTGATGAAAGAGACTAACAGAGTCTCTTTTACTTGTTTCAGTCATTTGACTGTGGCCATGCTGGAGCACCGCCTTTTAGTCGAGCAAATCGACCCCAGGACTTATTCTTTGTAAGCCTAGTACTTATTCTATCGGTCTCTTTAGCCGAATCGCTAAGTTACGGGGACGTAAACACACCAGCATCGGTTGTCAAGCGATGTTGGGGGAACTAACACAGACACACAAATACATACATATATATATATATACGACAGGCTTCTTTCAGTTTCCATCTACCAAATCCACTCACAAGGCTTTGGTCGGCCCGAAGCTATAGTAGAAGACACTTGCCCAAGGTACCATGCAGTGGGACTGAACCCAGAACCATGTGGTTGGTAAGTAAGCTACTTACCACACAGCCACTCCTACACCTATATATATGTTTGAAAAAAAGCAACAAATATTCAATAGGTTATAGCAGTACGTACGTTTCGTACAAACTTCATTTATTCATGTAGTGAGAACACTACATAAAATGTGCAATGAAAATGTACTCCTCAGCTGCATAATGGAATTTCATCTACAAAATGACTTTCTAAAATGAAATTCCATTATGCAGCTGAGGTGTACATTTTCATTGCACATTTTATGTAGTGTTCTCACTACATGAATAAATGAAGTTTGTATGAAACGTATGTACTACTATAACCTATTGAATTTTTGTTGCTTTTCTTCAAATTTTATTCACCAAATCTCTTGATTTTGTTTTTGGTTTTTACCCTACCAAATTCTGGTGCCTCAAACATTTTAAGTACCACATTTAATCTTTTGATTAAATCTATATTATTATCCTATATATATATATAT
>NC_068981.1:177666809-177686185 GCF_001194135.2 Octopus bimaculoides | reverse complement strand
TTACTAGAAGTCCTTACTGTTTCGGGCAATTACACTTGAGACAGTTCGATCTGGTTGCCCCCCAAAAACTCTAAGCTAAGGGCATTAGATTTTTTTCTAAGAAAGCAAGCAAATGTGTATGGCAACAAAGACAAAAAATGGAGAACATGGTACGCAATTACAAATACAAACAACAAGAAAATAACAACAGGTGTCTTTTGACTGAGAACGAATCAAATTGAGCTGGCATGTATGAAGTAAAAGCCTTAAAGCAGGGACATAGGAGATGGGCATAGGAAGTGTTGGTGGTCAGCAGTCAGGCCAAGAAAGAAAGATCATGGTTGGCCGGGTATAGGGGACAGCAGGATTGAAAGATTAGAAAATATCAGAGAGAAAGGGAAAGGTACAAGGGAGATAAATGAGGGGGAAAGGTGGGAGTTAAAGAAAGAGAGGGCCAAGAAATTTGAGAGAGAGAAGGGGAGTGAGAAAAAGAAAAGAGGAAGAAAATATGAGGAGGACTAAAAGATAGAGTAGAAGTCATACAAAATTTAGATACATACCTACTAGTAGGTGAGCACAAGTGTGTACGTACGCCACTATATGTATATATAAATATAAAAACATGGAACAAAAATGCAATAGAGAACAATAAAACATTCGGACAAATAGACGATACAAAGGCAGACAAGAGGAACAACAATTAGAAGAACAGGAAAAAAAATGACGGGTCAATCGTGGCTTTCTTTCATCAGTCAAGTTTGAAACGCCAGTGTTAAAACGGGGGTAGCTGATGAAGAAGAATGTTCTCTATGTGGCTTGTGTGTTTTCTCGTCTCCGTTTTGTTTGCAATGTCCTGTACCCAGATATGCACCTATACATACAGGTGGATGTCGGTATGCACATACCTGTACGTATATATGCATATACTCATTTACTATTTGTTTTTATATATATATAATATTGCATTTTTTTTTTGCAAGATTCCTGATGTAAAATCATGCATTCAAATCATGCTGACTCATAAGGGCCTTTTTCCCAGTTTCCATGGCGTATAAATTCCCCATCTGGATGGAACACCAGTCTCTCGCAGGATTACTCATTTTTGCTAGCTGAGTGGATTGGAACAACATGAAATGTTTTGTTTAATACACCGCCTGGTCCAGGAAATGAAACCACAATCTTACAATCATGAGTCCAACACCCTAACCACTAAGCCATGCACCTCTACGAATCTTTTTAGGTAGAAATTTGGAACTACATTATCTAATGCGACCTTCCTTTATTAAAGCAGTAGGGTATGATTTGAGGTAGATTTGGCAGTTATTTCTAATACGGCAAGCTTCCATGTAGTGGCTCTCAGAGTTAAGATCTGGGGATGCTCTTAGTTACTGTAAAACTGATAGTATAAAAGTGATGGTATGATGGTTATGTTGTGTAGCCTTAGGTCAGCTCTGACAGAGCAGATCGATAACCAAAGGTATCTCAGCTATGATCATAGCATTTTATTTTCAAACATAACATGTCTGACTACGAGTGTCTTCTTTTTAAGTTAGTGGAGGTGTAATTTGGGAGAGATATGACTGCTGTATCTAGCAGGGTGGAGTATACAATCTTCTTTGTTAGATCATGTAACTATAATAGTTGAGGCAGGTATTAGTGGAGCTGATTGAGAGAGAGAGAGTGTGTGTGTGTGTGTGTGTGTGTGTGTGTGTGTGTGTGTGTGTGTGTGTGTGTGTGTGTGTGTGTGTGTGTGTGTGTGTGTGTGTGTGTGTGTGTGAGTTTGGGTAACTGGAGGAAAGAGTAATGATTGTGACTGTGATCCTAGTACCAATATTAGTAGTAGTAGTAGTAGTGGTGGTGGTGGTGGTGTTTATAGCAGCTACAGAACTAAAAATGATGACTAATATTAGTGAAAACTATATCTCACTTTTTATATGATATTATACCCTTCTGAAATTAAAAATAGTTCCTCATCTCCTGCTTGACTAGTTCCTTGTCTAGGAATGGACTGATTCCTCATTCTTGTTAGGTTTACGCAGAATTTTCAACAATTAGCCAACAATTCAGATTATCTATGTATAGACAGTTGTGGGTAGAAGCAGGGTGCATGCAGGTGAGAGAGAAGAAAAAAAAAATATTGAGAAATTGCTTTCCATGCCATCATCCAACAGCACTGCTGCCAAGAGACCACCATTTATGCCACTAAATATCATCAAACAGCAACAACAAAACAAGAAAGTAATATCTGGAGAGATATCGCTGCTAATCTTGTGAATTGAGTGACCGCCAACCCCCCAGAGTGACTTCTTTGCTTGCTGTATCTCCACTGTGGGCATCACCTGAAGTTACATGCATATAGAATTAAACTGGACTGTAGAAAGAGTGCAGTATGTCTAGCCCAGTTGTTTCCAAAGTGTATGTTACTGCCCTCTTGGTGGGAGCAGAGGAAAGATCCAATGGGGGAAGCATTGAGAAAAAGTGGGGTGATAATGGAGTGGCCAAAAGGAGATGATGGATGTAAAAAAAAACTAAATAATAGGCGCAGGAGTGGCTGTGTGGTAAGTAGCTTGCTTACCAACCACATGGTTCCAGGTTCAGTGCCACTGCGTGGCATCTTGGGCAAGTGTCTTCTACTATAGCCTCGGGCCGACCAAAACCTTGTGAGTGGATTTGGTAGGCGGAAACTGAAAGAAGCCCGTCGTATATATGTATATATATGTGTGTGTGTATGTTTGTGTGTCTGTGTTTGTCCCCCTAGCATTGCTTGACAACCGATGCTGGTGTGTTTATGTCCCCATCACCTAGCGGTTCGGCAAAAGAAACCGAAAGAATAAGTACTAGGCTTACAAAGAATAAGTCCCGGGGTTGATTTGCTCGACTAAAGGCGGTGCTCCAGCATGGCCGCAGTCAAATGACTGAAACAAGTAAAAGAGTAATAGGTTAATTAGGTTAAGTTTTAGTGAAATACAGTTGTTTTGAATTTGCTGCAGAATGTGGTCAATGTTTGTGGTTGGAACGGGGTAGGGCACTAGGAATGTGGTCTGGGTGCCAAGTGGGTGGCAGCCTGAAAAAGTTTGGGAACCACTGGTCTAGACTGTCATGTTATACTCCCTACACTCCATTACTGTATGTCTAAGTGTGCAGTAAAGTCTTGATTAAGTCAGAAAACATGATATAAAAGGAACGATAGATCTGTATGTTGTTCAGCTAACTACCTGCGTGTTGTGTTCAGTTGATTACTGCATTGGCCAATACTGATCTGGGGCTATGCAACATTAACAACATACTAATGTTGAATTCTTAATGTGGTCATTTGACCTGCTAGAAATAACAGCCAAAACTCCTTCAAATTACCTTCTTATCATCCTATTGAAGGATGGAGCACATTAAATAATGCAGTCATTAATAACACTAAAAAAATAGGATGGTCATGGCTGAAATGCTTTAGTTCTTAGGTCTGCACAATTAGGGTTGACCTGGAGCTTGAACAAAGACAATTTTTCAGTTCACACCAACAATACCACCTCCAGCAGCACCACCATTACTGACAAAACCATCACTTGTACCACCACCACCACCGCAGTGAAGTAACCTCTTTGTCATTGCTTGATTTGTTAGAAACAGCAGCCAAATTGCTACCAAATTAAGCACTACTGTCCAAGCAAATAATTTAATCTTAGACACACTTTCAGATCAGAATAAAAAACAGGATGGTCATGGCTGGAATAATGCTTCTGATCATAAATTTGTTCTATTATTGCTGAACTGGAGCTAAGTTAAAACAATAATATAACAGTAACACTTTTGCTGGCACCAGTAATGCCACCAACACCATCACTGCCACCACCACCACCAGCACCACCAGCACCACCACAAACAACAATTGAGAACAATGCAGTGCTCTTGATAGGCATATGAATTCTGTGGTGTTGGCAAGATTAAGCTATTTGATTTGACCTAAATACAGAAATAAACACATATTTGCAAATATTGAATTGAAGTCACATGATTGAGATAGTTCTAAAAAGTTTATCTCATGATTCATCCTAATTTCTTCACCTCTTATCCTGTCTTTTCTATTTCCTAGTAATTGCTAATCTATCTCTTTGATAGGTTTCCAAATTACTGTTCACTCAGAGTGAAGAATAGAAGCAGGACAATCTGTATTGCCCTTGTCTGTAAAAGCAGCAAGATTTAGTTGAAAAAAAGGAAGTTGGCTTTACTCTCCCCAACCCCAGCTCTCTACTCTCTAAACTATGATATTGTTCATATGTTAGGCTCTCCTTTAATTAGATGGAACTGGAAAGCTGAGAAATGTCTGGTGGATCAATGATTTTGATTTTAGATTAAGGATATTGCTTACCTCCAGGCAGTTGGTCTGACTCCACAATCAGTAAGCCTTTGTTGCTTTTGAGTCACTGTTTGAATGACCAAAATGTGTGTGAAATGAATCTCAGTGCACAAAATCTACTCTCAGCATTTTTTTTTTTTTTTTTTTTTTTTTTTTTTGTTTTCATAGATGCCAGTCTAAAGACATTCAAATAGCCAAATAGCAAATTTAAAAGCAGGGTGCTAATATCATCATCATTGCTGTCATCATTATCAGTATTCCCAACATTGTCTTTATCCTCTATTTTTTCCTCTTCTTCACCTCATTAACAGTTTCTTGATTGCTTTACGTCTTGGATTTCTTTTTTGATTTTTTTTTTTTTGTTTTTCATGTCTCAACAAAACCTTTAATGAAATTGTGTGTGTGTGTGTGTGTGTGTGTGTGTGTGTGTGTGTGTCTGTGTAATTGTTTAATTACACACTATTATTTATTCTGGAATGGATACTGGGATGGATATTTGCATGTATATTTTGAGTAATTAATTTACAACTGCATACTTTTTCTAACATAACCAGCAAGACAGCTTTATAATGTCTCAGATACAAAATTATTAAGATATTTTTATTTGTGACCAAGTCTAAATTTTTTTCAACAGAAATTTCAATCCTTCAGTTTCATTTATCTGTTTTATTTTTGTTATTTTCTTTTTATAGAATCCTATCCATTTTTATAGAACCCTATCCATTTTTTATAGAATCCTATCCATTACAAGATGTAGCAATCAGATTTTTTTTTTATAGTTTTAGCAGAGTTAGAAACTGAGCCCTTAACCTTTGTAAACCCTCCAAAACTGAACATCTTTAAATCGACAATTGTAGGAAAAACTTGGTTAAGGAAGGAATTCTAGAAGTTTTACATTCTAGGAATGACTGTCAGGAAAAAGAAGGGTTAATGCAGGGCCTGAAAAGGATACTGAATGTATGAAGAGAAAAGTGAGATGAGTGTGTTAGATGGGTTTAAGTGTAGATAGAACACTGACAGCTAGGTCTGAAGAGTAGAGACCATAGTAATAGGAGTATAAATGGAAGAAGAGGGAAGCGGTAGCACCTCTATAAGGTAAGGAATGGAGTATATTGTTGAGTGATTTTTTGGCAATTAGCCAACAGGCTTTTTTGTGATGTGGTCTAGAATGATTTTGTGTGTAGCAACAGTGCCATCCTAAATGTCAAAGTATATTTCCATTGTGGACCTCTTTTGAGTTTTGTTGAGAGTTAGCAGCAATCTCTTCTGGACCTAAAGAGGTAAACCAGTCTTTGTGGTAGTTTATCATGTGTTATGAGTAGGGCCGTTTTAGTAGCATTATATAGCATTTTAGTAGCTCCTGGGAAAATCACCTTTTATCTATTGACAGCAAGCTACATCATGCATAGATCAGAATTGGGCCCCTAGACCTGTACCTTAATGTGGGTTTGTTTATGAGTTGTATCAGATTATCAGGAGAGATTATCAATGATTGTGAAGTCCAGCATTTATAGCAACCAGCGTGGAGAATACACTAAAAAAAGTGATGGTCTTCAAACTGATTAATATCAATCTAACCACTAAAAACAAAAATATAACTGTGAAATTTTTAACCCCACTTTTTACCTCTTTATTAAAACAAAAGCAAAATACAGCTTGCCCCCATATAATTCCTCTATCTTCACCATGATTTTGGGCAAGTTTAAAAAGCTTAAAATCAATTATTTTATATTAAATATGCTAATTTTCCCATTCCCTTTCAATCCCTGCAGCCAGGCCACCCCTGAGAAATACTGCATTAAAGTGTTTTCCCATTTTTTTCTTTTTGGGTTTTGTAAGTAGGTATGAATTTATTTATAATTTTTTCAAAGATGTACACAGCTCATACAACATTCAAATGTATTTTCAATATCATTATATCATTGAGAAATATAAATAACTAGGCACTGAGACAGCTGGACTGTTGACAAAATGATCATTGATTTATTGTTATCTCTCAACTCAGTGGACTCTCAAGTAGTTCAGTTTACCTAACACTAGTCATTTGCTCTAGATCTGCCCTGGTTGAACAGAGTCATGATTGATCAAAGCCATATGAACTGTGATTAGCTCATCGGTTTGTATATTAGAGACTCCATTGTTCAATGTATTTTCCTTTATTTAAAATGGAAGTGTGATTTGAGGGTGATTTGACTACTTTTTCTTGTATCTCAAGCAACTGTATAAGGCATCCTCATTGGCAATATTGCTCAAAATAGTAGTCAATTATTATCTCAAAAGAGAAATGATACACTCAATACACTACACCTAGAAAATTGACAGGATGGTCACAGTTAGAATGCCTTTGATTATGTAGGAGAATTGAAATTGAGTGAACAAGCATGAGAAAGCACAGTTTACTGCTATTGATATAGAGGATTTGGTATAATTGGTTCGCATTTCATTAGTTTACACAAATAAGTTTAAATTTCCTTTTGGGTAAAACCTGTGATAGATTCACAATCACCTTCTGAAAAGATGCCTCTCAATGATTCAAAGCCATAAAAGCTTTAATAATAAATCGAAATAGGTTCAAGCAGACCTTACTAACTAAACAGAACACCTTTGAAAAGCTGTTCAAATTAAGTGTAATCAAAAAGCCGACCATTTCCAATACATCAATACAACAAAGCCTCTTTTTCTACCACCACCAATTGCTAATATGTTGGTTGAATCATAAAAAGCATTTATACACAGTCCTCAGAAAGTATATTAAGTGATAAATGTGACCAGTATATTCTGAAAAGATATGTAGATATGTGGATAAAAAGTTTTGCCCTTCAGTGCAGAATTATCATCATCATTTTACATCTGCATATCATTGCTGGCACAGATTGGATGAATTTAATTCAGCACAGTGTATCACCACTTTGTTTCATTTCTACTCTATATCTTTTGTAAGATTCAACATCCATTTTTTCGTTTTTTAGGAGGATACAGCAGTTAAGAACCAAATGCCTTGGTCAAGATACACACAGAGGAAGTTCTCCAGAACATGAAGTGTTGTTCCCTCAGCTAGTTGTCTACCCTCTGAAGTTTCTAAAATGTTTAACCCTTTAGTATTTAAACTGGCCATGTCAGGCCCAAATATTGTATCTGTTTTATGTTCAAACCAGCCAGATCCAGCTTCTCACTCTTACCCAACAATGTCATTCTAAAAATAAAACAATCACAGTATCAGAATCTTGAAGCCATAGATAATGCATGATTTATTGAAAGTAATGTGAATATAAAAGCATTACTTCTGACAGAGGAATCTGAATGCTGAATGCAAAATGAAAATACCTTTTTTCACATTCACCTTCTCATTGCAGACATGAGTATGACTATAAGATTATCGAAGTTACAGGAATATGTGGAGAGAGAATAGTTCTCATGAAAGGAAGTATGAAATGTAATATAGATTGTGAGAAATGGAGAATTTGATGTGATATTTTGTTTGCATATTCCTGTTGAAATACACTGCCTTTGTTTCAATTAATTTTCAAAATAACGAGGAACTTAATAAAATTTGTCCTGTTTAATATAGAAATGAATGTGAAGTTTTGATTGGGAGTTTTGATTTAGATCATTTTAAACAGGTTTGTATCATGGAACAAGAGGCAGCCTCAAGCAGATTGGTATCAAAAGGGTTAAAGAGTTATATTAGAGCCAGTAGATTGTGAAGAACAAAGTACGTAGTAGCAGGCAGGAGAGGCACAATATAACAACTGATCAAGAACCATATGATTTTTGGAAAGTTTATCTATGTGATTGCTTTGGAATGAAGCACAAGAAATTTGGGAACTAGAAGTCAAAGACAATACAAATCTAGTATTATGTATGTAACAATACATACACACACACATACACACACACATACACACACACACATACACACACCCACATATGATTATTCTGTTCAATAATCATTATAATTGATTGCATCAATCAGTAAAAAATGGTTAAATTTTAGAATATAATCAACGTTTTATATCATCAAGCTTTTCTTGTGTACGTTGCCAACACAAAATAGGAAACTTATAAAACTATTTTAATCAAGTCTTCGATCACACATACACACCTTAGATCAAGGTGTTAGGAGGCACTTAGCATAGAAAATCTGTAAATATTAAAAGTAAATTTATGCTTCTTGCAGAAAATCTTAAAGAACTATTCACAAATATATTAATTTAATTTCAAATTGTGTTTATCTTTAAGTTCTTATGATTAGTAATAATCCTCTCTCTTTCCTGTACGATTTGTTGAATGTCTTCGTCGTAAATTCTCAACAAATCTTTAGGCTCTGTCATAATTACCTTTACATCACTCAAAATGAGAACCCTTTCAATTATATTTAACTGTTTCCTTACAATCGTCAATAGCTTAAAAATAAAGCATAAAAACTACGGGCTAATCCCAACTTTTGTAACATAGCGTAAACGATGTATGAAATATCCGACAATAAAAATATTACTATTCCATTTATGAATATATTAAAGCAATATAAACTATTAAACCGTGTTATAAACCCTTCAAATGAATTAATAAATTTATATCCATTTAAATATGTATGTGTATTTGAGTAGTTAATGTGCCTTTACAGTTTATTTTCATGACTTTGGTATATTTTTCTGTTTGCATTGTCCTTCTTTCAAAGGTACGAAAAGTCAAACAGACCAATAAGCACTAACAGTTGAATCATACAATAAATAAATATATTTAGTTCATGGCCGTTAAAGGACAAACTTAATAAAACATCACTATGTAAACATTAAACGTTGCTGTTTACTTTTCCCTCCCACCGCTGTGACAATCGTACAAAAATAACCACCAAAATAAAAAATAAAAAATGCATTTTTTTTCTATTGAATTGTTTCATAAGAAGTATGAGGGGTGAAAAATATCTCCTTGTTGATTGATATCATTTCTCCCCTTCCTTTCTTCTTTCTTTTTTATTCCTCCCCCCTCTCTCTCTCTCTCTTCAGAAAGAAAGAAAGAAAGATGAAAAGGAAAGGAAACAGAAACTGTTGTGACACTTAATGTCAAGTGAATTGCATTGTTTGAAAAAGAAGCCTCAAGTAATTAAATATATTCACGTTCATTTATGAAAAAGAGTTATATTATCTACCATAACATGTGGCTTGCTGAATGTAAATGCTGTTTATATTGTCGTCATATGCTTCAATGGTGACAACTGTAAATAGTGGAAAGGTTTTTTTTTGCTTGAAAAACAAGAGTAACAGCTGCTGTGTGTTCAGCTAAGCTCTTACCTAGAGTTTACACCTACTTATATGAGGCATTGTACTGTGGCAGAAGAGTTAAGGGTTTTTTTTCCCCTTCATTACACATCATATAATACGGTACAAGGCAAATATATTTGTATCAGATATCTGCTGGGTGCATGGGTTAGATGATGTCTGATCTTTCTAGCAGATGAAAGTGGATTCATTCCTAGTGGATCTTGATGTTTAATTTAGTGAAAACCTGATTTATAGACAGAATAAAGAGAACAAGCTATATTGGGTAATGAGCTTTCAAAGTTTGTGTGAATAATCTCAATGGATATTCATCTCTATGTGACAGTATGCTGCCGTACAGTTAAGAAAAATGGTGTCCAATAAATCAGAAAGGAAATTTACATCAAATAATTTAGAACAAGTCTATTAATTAAGACATGACTTGTGTTGTTATTGGAATGTGAGATTTAAAAAAAAAGGTTTCTTTCTCTCTCTCTCTCTTTCTCTCTGTCTCTCTCACACACACATACACATACACATATATGTTTTTGTTATAACAAGGACCACAAAGACATCTTGGGTGAAGGATGGCTGATGAATTTTATGTATATATATATGAGTTTCCAACAGTTGTGATGGCATTAGGAGTGGTGTATTATGAAGGTCATGTCATGTCACCTCACATCATTACACAGGGTCTTAGAATGAATGTTAATGAATAACTTGAAGTGTTGGAGACAGTTGTTAAGCCTTAGATAGATGAAGTACGCAGGGAAATGCCATATGTGTTTCAGCAAGACTCAGTACCTTCTCACAAAGTCCATGTAATCTAAGAATGGATATCAGACAATCTTTATGATCATATAACACTAAAGTTTTGGTCTCCAAACTCACCAGCTTTAAATCCTGTACATTTAGAACATTATTGAAAAGGAGATCTATGGACACTCTCACAATACCAGAGCTTCACTGATGACTGTCATTGTCCAGGTGATATCTGAAATGAATAAGGACTATTTAGTGCAAGTATGTCAACAACTCTGGCCTCTCATTGACGCTGAAGGTGGATTCATCAAATAATCTTCTAAGAAAGCATATTGAGAACAAGTGCACAAATTTTTATTAAAGTAGTTTTGGTTTTTTGCTAGATTAGAGTTGTTTTATTGAATTTCTAAATATGTCCTCAAATACCTCACACACTGAATATGAATGTAATTGAGGGTTTTGGATTAATTGTAACTTTAATTTGAAAAATACCACAGGCGCAGGAGTGGCTATGTGGTAAGTAGCTTGCTTACCAACCACATGGTTCAGGGGTTCAGTCCCACTGCGTGGCACCTTGGGCAAGTGTCTTCTACTATAGCCTCAGGCCGACCAAAGCCTTGTGAGTGGATTTGGTAGACGGAAACTGAAAGAAGCCTGTCATATATATGTATATATATATATATATATATATATATGTATGTATGTGTGTTTGTCCCCCCCACCACCGCTTGACAACCGATGCTGGTGTATTTATGTCCCTGTAACTTAGCGGTTCGGCAAAAAAAAAAACCACCGATAGAATAAGTACTAGGCTTACAAAGAATAAGTCCTGGGGTCGATTTTCTCGACTAAAGGCGGTGCTCCAGCATGGCCGCAGTCAAATGACTAAAACAAGTAAAAGAGTAAGAGTAATGAAAATCATTTAGAAAAAAAACATCAATCAATTTACACACAGACAAGTCATTGGCTGGTATCAGTATGGAAAGTCCAACTGAGAAATAGTTCAATTTTTCAGTATTAATCATCAAACAGTGAAGAGGTTGATTGAAGAAGGGCATGGTTAAATGCAGAAGAGATCTGGGACACTGCAAGAAGTTTCTGAGAAGGTGAAGAGGATAGTTAAAGGATAAGTTATTAAACGTTGACTTGCAACTGTTAGAGAGGTGGTCACATGTTCATAGCATCTGTCATCACCTACCGCCTGACCATTGTGTCCTACCTCGATTTGTGGCCGAACAAGTTGGAAAGAATCCTTTTCCACTTTTTGTGGAAGGGAGGAAAGCCACTTGTAAAGTGCTCAGTCTGCTGCCAAAAACCACTAAAGGGTGGGCTAGGGATGCGTTGGCTGAAGATGCGAAAATTCACGTTGAGGTTGAAGCTTTACCTGGATGGGGAGTGGGTGTGGTCACCACACGTAACGTTCTACCTTCCACAGTTGACAACCTTAATGGATATTGGTCCATGGATCAAACAAAAACTTAGGCTGGGGGATTGGCAATTGGAGTGCCTGACAGCACACCAACTACTCTCTCAGGCGGGCAATACTGGCAACAGGAGTTCCACTGAGGATTTCTATAATGGGTTAGTGGAATTTATGTCAGATGATGTCCTGGGGAAGGCCCTGGGCTTCCATGGAAATCAGTTGATCAACCTGTTCAGGAGAACTTTTGGGCCGGGGTATCTGGATAATTACCAGAAATCCCTGGCTTGGCAGTACTACCGTTCAGCTTTGCCTGTTTGAGACAAGCTGTCAAGGCACGGAAGTGCCATCTAGCCAACATACCCGAGGTGCAAGTGGGACAGAGAAAATGTCTTGCAAACCTTTGTGGAGTGTCTGGAATTATCAGGACTGATAGCTTTTGTTGGGCAACTGTTGTCAACGAAGGGAAGAGTACAGCTATTGGCTGAGTCTATTATCAAGATTGTGCTGCCTCCTGCCCTTAACAAGGGAAGGAAGGCTTGCTTTTTCTGCATAGTAGCTATACTGAAAGAAACAGTATGGAAGATGTGCGTAAGAGGTATAGTGACAGGTACTTTTCGTCTCCAGCCAGGAGTTGGTTAACTTCTTTAGTTACCACCTTGATAGTAAGATCAGGCTGGAGAAGAGATACCAGTCACAGGATATGTTTGCGAAAAGATGCAAGCAAGTAGTGAACAAGCTGTGAGTGACTGGAACCAGGTAAGTGGGGCCAGAAGGAAAAGTAAAGGTTCGAATCTGGCAGTTGGATGTCTTTCCTTCAGTCACACATTGCAAAATTTGCAATGTTCATTAAGTTTAAATTGGAATTTTAAAAAAAAGAAGATATAATTTTTAACAGCATGACATTTATATTTCATCATTTGAAACATTTGCATTCATAATAAGCAACGTCTTCCCCCTCTATGTTTGTCTGTCCTTGTCTGTCTTATCTATGTACGGCTTCCATAGACAATTTATGAAATAAAGAAGCTTGCTTCCCAACCAGTTGGTTCTGGATTCAGTCCCTCTGCATGGCCCCTTGGGCAAGTATCTTCTAATATAGCCTTGAGCCAACCAAAGTGGATTTGAAAGAAGCCCATCATATATTTATGTGTGTGTGTGTGTGTGTGTGTGTGTGTGTGTTTATGTCTGTTTGTCTCTCCACCACCACTTGACAACTGGTGTTTGTATGTTTATGTCCCCATAACTTAGCGGTTTGGGAAAACAGACCCCTAGAATAAGTATTAGGCTTTAAAAAATAAGTCCTGGGGCCAATTTGTTTGACTAAAACCCTTCAAGGCAGTGCCTTAGCATGGCCACAGTTTAATGACTGAAACAAGTAAAAGAAAAAAAAAACAAAGGATATAAATATATATTTATATATTTTAGAAAGTTAAAGAAGTGATTTTAAATTCTCAATCGCAGAATAATACTAATAATATAGCCTGAACAGGATAAACTATCCCTATTTTGCAGAGAAAAGTGTAGGTGGCCAGCTGTGGACTCGAACTCACATTCCCGTGATTACATGTCACAATGCTTTGACCGATTAAGCTAAACTACCCACTACAAATATATATAGATATATTTATATTTATATTTATATTTATAGATATATTTCCTTTTCACAAACATTTACAGCTTTTACTGATATTGATTAAAGAAAGATGTAAACATCAGTGAGAAAACAGATCAACCAGTGCTTCTGAAATGAAATACCATGTGGAATTTGTTTCAAAAACATTGATTGGCTGCTACTCTTTTTCTTGATACTGTTTACATCCATTCTAATATCTCATCCTTCAACTGGCTGTCACTGAGTCCTGTAACAGAAACCAGAACCATTTAACAAAAAAAAAAATTCACACATGAATTGTTTTATAATATTAACATGTATGTCTCACTTATAGATTATATCTACAAAGTGTATGTTAGCCAGTTTGTTTGTTTGTCTGTTCTTATGTATCTATGTATGTACCTGCATACATATATGTATACATGAATGCATGTATGTATGCATGTATGTGTGTATGTATGCATTATTCACTGTGTATCAATAAGAGGAAATATGTCGGCAAAAAATGATTCTCTTCAAACAAAGTCCCCTTAGTTACAAATCTCCCCTTGCCATTCTTGCCATCAGAAATGCAGAGAACCAGTTAGAAATCTGCTAGTGACAATGCCATTGTTTAAAAATTACAATATAAAATAAATAAATAAATAAATAAGTAAACAAAAACTAAGAGCTGTGTAACTCCGCTCTGAAATAGTTGATTGATTCAGTATCACAAATATTATTGAGCTAATAAAAATGTCTTGATAACAATCAACAAATCCTATATCACTTAAGTTTTTTATCCCTTAATAACAGCATGCAACCAAAATTTATTCAATAATCTTTAGAGAAGGCAAGAACTAACACATGTATAACAGGATTTAATCGAAGAACTGTAGTCACCAAATTGCTGTTAAATTAGAGAAGTCCTCTTTGTCTAATGATTCTTCCTTGGAACTGCATTCCCACCTACACCTCCCTTTAACCATAACTATTGATTTGTTGCAATTTAAATTGACCATTAACCATGCTAAACTCTTCCACTCTTCCAATTATTCATATTTTATTAGGAAGACATAAAGAGAACAAGAATTGTGATTTTCCTCTTAAAACTAAGTTATAAAGAACAGTAGCATTGAAGAACTCCTTTTCTTTGAGAAATATGTTTGAGAGTGTTCAAAAGACACAAGGTGAATTTTTGAAAACTCTTGAAAATATCCTTAGTGATTAGGGTGTTGCACTCACAATCGTGATTTCTATTCCCAAACCAGTGGTGCATTGTGTTCTTCAGCAAAACACTTCATTTCACATTGTTCCTGTCCACTTAGTGTAAATGGGTAATCTTGTGATGAGTTGGTGGTCCAGTCAGGGAAAATGTTTATCTACCTGCCTAGCCAGTGGGTTAATATCATTCAAAACCTACAACAATGCGAGGAAACACATTATGACTAGCATTGTATAGGAACATCTGATAATCTGGTCAACACAATGATAATCTGGTCAATACAGTTATAATCTGGTCAATACAGTGATGTCTATCTATACATGCTGGAATTCAGTGTATGACAAAGCCATGAAGAGTTATTTGTATATTGTTTTGTCTAACAAGTGAATTTGCATATTAGTCAGTGGAGCTACAAATGTCTGTGTGCTTGTGTGTGTAAATATTGTGTGAATGATTACATTCTTGTGTAAATAGAGTATTTTATGCAGATATATGAAGCAACTTTGAAAACCAATTAAAATAAAACAACCTAGTGACTCACATTTTTTACTGGCTTTTAAATGAGATTTGTAGTTTTGTATTTTTTATTGCTCAGTTTGGAGGTCTGTTCCATGGCTCTACAAGACCTCCAAGACTGGTTATATTGATAAGGTCGTTGTTAGGTCAAACCTACAGGGAAATTATCAATAGTGAGGTGACTTGTAGTTGATCAGCTCATTCTTTGTACATTACTGGTATTAGTTTTGACTTCATAGATATGAAAAGCAAATATGACCCAGCAGAATTAGAACTCACAACATGAAGAAGCATAACATGATTAACAAATATCTATTGATCCAGAACATGATTAATAAATATCCATTAATTGTCCATTGATCTACTATTTCCATCATTCCACTGCCTTTTGAGAAATCAAAGTAATAAAGTTAGAAGCAGTAAGATACTTGCAATATGCTAATAACTTCACTAACTCATTCATAATCTACTTCCTATAATATACGGCAAGGAGGCGCAATGGCCCAGTGGTTAGGGCAGAGGACTCGCGGTTATAGGATTGCGGTTTCGATTCCCAGACTGGGCGTTATGAGTGTTTATTGAGCGAAAACACCTAAAGCTCCATGAGGCTCCGGCAGGGGATGGTGGCGAACCCTGCTGTACTCTTTCACCACAACTTTCTCTCACTCTTTTTTCCTGTTTCTGTTGTGCCTGTAATTCAAAGGGTCAGCCTTGTCACACTGTGTCACGCTGAATATCCTCAAGAACTACGTTAAGGGTACACGTGTCTATGGAGTGCTCAGCCACATGCACGTTAATTTCACAAGCAGGCTGTTCCATTGATCGGATCAACTGGAACCCTCGACGTCGTAACCAACGGAGTGCCACTAATATACGGCAGTATTAACTGTAACATATAACTGAGTCATAATCTATATCTGATAATATACTGTTGTACTATCTGTAATATAGTGAGGGCACATGACCTCGTGGTTAGGATATTGCACTTGTGATTGTTAGCTCACAGGTTCAATTCCCAGGTCCGACAGTGTGTTATATTCTTGAGCAAATCATTTTATCTCATGTTGTTCTGTGATGACTTCAACATCTGACATGTTACACACTGTGCACCTGTACAGGCAATGTCAATTTGATGGAGGGAGAGTGCAGCACAAATATTTGACCATTATAAACAGATCATCTGTGTAGGTTGTTCAGCAAGAAATTGCAGAACCATCAGTCTGGGACTTGAGAAGCTACCATTAAATTAAATTTGTAATATATCATAACTGTATCATAATCTATATCATAATAATTATACTTGCCTAAAGTTGTAGCTTTGTTGGTGGGTAGTATTTATAATATATCATGTCAGAAGGAGTCATAATCTATTTCCTACAGTATTCTGTAGTATCAGCTATAACATGTTATAATCTTCATCTACCAGTATACATTAGAATCATCTATAACTGAGTCATAATCATGCAATATATTTAGTATCACCTGTAACATAACATGAATCATTTATAAACTACAGAATAGTATCAATTATAACAAATCGTAGCTTATACCCTGCAATATACTGTAGTATCACCTGTAGCATGTTAAACTAAATCTTAATCTAGATCCTACAATATACACTGGTATCACCTGTAATGTGTCAAAAACCATAATACACAGTATAGTAATATAGCATCATCTGTAACATGTCATAATTTATATCCTAGAGCAGAGGTCCTTCACAACCAGGCTAATAGACCAGTACCAGGCCATGGATCCTTTGGTACTGGGCCACACAGGAAGAATAAATTTTAAAATTTTATTTCTATCTTATTGACTATTACAGCCTGCCAGGTGTTTTTGCATTATATATGTATCATATAACTAATATTTATGCAATATATATGTATTATAAATGTAATATCGCCTACACTTTTTTCTGCAAAATAGGGGTAGTTTATCCTGTTCAGGCTATATTATTATCATTATCCTGCGATTGAGAATTTAAAATCACTTCTTTAACTTCCTAAGACATCTCAACCCTTCTAAAAGCAAACTTCGTTTGTTTGTTTACGTTTATCGTAATTTGAATTTGTAATATATATGTATTAAATATATATTATAAATGTAATAATCAGATTGTATATTATGCACTTTATTGTGTTTTCATGTGTGCACAATCCCTAGGTTTGTGGAAAATTGTCTTGCATGAAACCAGTTAGTGGTGCAGAAAAGGTTGAGGACTGCTGTTCTAGAGTATAATATAATCATTTCAGATATAGAGTCATCCCATATGCAGTGTGTCATTAACTGAAATATAATCTACATTTTCTAGAACAGGGTAAAAAATTTTATAATTTACATCCTACAGTATAATGAAGTATCACTTGTAACATTGTTATGACTGAGTCATAATGCACAGCTTCCAGTATCACAGAATCTACATATTTACACAAGAAAATCTTAGATTAATCCTTTAGCATTCAGATTACATTACATTCAGATGTAATGTTTATTTATTTACATTATTTACATTATTTTGAATTAATCATGTATTATCTTGTAGCTTCAAGATTTCGATGATGCAATTGTTTTACTTATAGAATGACATTGTGGGGTAAGTGCAAGAATCTGGATCTGGTCAGTTTGAACACAAAACAGATGGAATATTTAGGCTAGATATGGCCAGTTTGAATGCTAAAGGGTTAAAGAATCTAAAATATTTCTTCTAAGTATACATAAGCAAAGAGTTTTTGGTAGACTACTCAACATAATGCCTTGCAGTATTTAGTTATGCCCCTTCGCATTCTGAGTTTAAATCTTGCCTTTAAATCAAGTACTGGCAGAAGGCGGCGAGCTGGCAGAAACATTAGCATGCCGAGCAAAATGCTTAGTGGTATTTCATCTGTCTTTACGTTCTGAGTTCAAATTCCACCAAGGTTGATTTTGCCTTTCATCCTTTCGGGGTCGATAAATTAAGTACCAGTTACGTGCTTGGGTCGATCTAATCGACTGGTTCCCTCCCACCAAATTTTGGTCCTCGTGCCTAGAGTAGAAAAGACTAAAGTACTGGTAGTGAATTTAATTAAAGCATCCATTCTCAAAATCAAGTGAACTCCGGCTAATTAATAGAAATTACTGTGTAGATAATTGACCTGAAACTCATTTACTTCTTGGTTCTTTGAATTTCCTTCTGGTATAATTCCTTACTGCAGTTTAAAACTTATTCCATTTTCTTCTCATTCCGTCTTAGGTTACTTATCATTATGTACATGTGACATTTATTCAACAATGACTAATATAACAATAGTGTTCATCCCAATAAAAGTTTAGAGGCAATATTGCTTTATTCATAGGCATGGCCAAGATTTCGAATGAGGAAGTTCTAAATTATTAAAATGGATCCTTCTGAATTTGTGAAAAAAAAAAACACGAAGTTAGAATAAATGTTAAGATAATAATTACATTTGCATGAAGTTGTAGGTTGGGAGGTAGGTAGTCAGCCAAACTTGTCAACACCAACCCCCAATTGCTATGTTTGAGTTACTCCAAGAGAAAAATGTAGTAGGCACAGGAGTGGCCGTGTGGTAAGTAGCTTGCTTACCAACCACATGGTTCTGGGTTCAGTCCCACTGCATGGCACCTCTAGTCTGATTTGGCATGGTTTTCTATGGCTGGATGCCCTTCCTAACACCAACCACTCTGAGAGTGTAATGGGTGCTTGTTTTTATGTGTCACCGGCATGGGTGCCATTTGCATGACACTGGTATCTGCCATGACTATGATTTTGCTTGGCTTGATGGGTCTTGGGTCTTCTTCTCAAAGGTCTCAGTCATTGCCTCCATGAGGCCCAACACTTGGAAGGTGTTTTTTGTATGCCACCAGCACAGGTGCACTTGGCTTGACAGGTCCTCTCAAGCACAGCACATTACCAAA
Source organism: Octopus bimaculoides (assembly GCF_001194135.2). Lineage (NCBI taxonomy): Eukaryota > Metazoa > Mollusca > Cephalopoda > Octopoda > Octopodidae > Octopus > Octopus bimaculoides. The sequence continues at coordinate 177,667,162 of NC_068981.1, read as the reverse complement.
GGTCTTGGTTACTCATCATTACCTCTGTGAGTCTCGAAGTTCAAAGATTGTGCTTCACCACCTCATTCCATGTCTTCCTGGGTCTACCTCTACCACAAGTTGCCTCCACAGTTAGAGATCAGCACTTCTTTACACAACTGTCCTCATCCATATGCATCACATGACCCTACCAGCGCAGTCATCTCTCTTGCACACCACATCTGATGCCTCATATGACTAACTTTTCTCTCAAGATGCTTACACTCTGTCAAACATGCACACTGACATTATACATCCAGCATACTGGTTTCGTTTCTTTCAAGCCTATGCATGTCCTCGTCTGTCACAGCCCATATTTCACTATATATATATAT
>NC_068981.1:177657556-177666799 GCF_001194135.2 Octopus bimaculoides | reverse complement strand
ATATATATATATGTATGTATGTATATATAACCACAGGGATGGCCATGTGGATGATAAGTTTGCTTTTAAATCATGTAGTCTTGGGTTTAACCCCATTGCATGATACCTTGGGTAAATGCCTTCTACTATAGCTCTGGGCTGATCAAAGCCTTATGAGTGGATTTGGTAAATGAAAACTGAAGTCCTATGTATGTATGTTTGTATCTATGTATGTATGCATGTATGCATGCATGCATGTATGCATGCATGCATGTATGCATGCATGTAGATCTATGTGCATATGTCTTTGTGCTTGTGTTATGTTTATCCCTGGCACCTGCTTGACAACTGATGCTAATTTGTTTAAGTCCCCATAACTTAGTAATTCAGCAGAAGAGATTGATAGAATAAGTATCAGGTGTAAAAAAATAATAAGCACAAGAGTCACTTTTTTTTAACTAAGAACCCTTCAAAGCAGTGCTCCAGCATGGCTGCAGTCCAGTGACTGAAACAAATAAAAGCTAAATAATATATACATAGAAGAAATTATGATAAACACAAGTTTATATCATTTGTTCCCTATATATGTTTCACCATTGTGGCTGTGTGTGTAAATTTCCACACCTACTGTAATCCCTTTTATAACATGTTTTGTATTAAGAGAAAGGCTCATGTGACAAATATTAAAAAAATTATTATTAATATTTTCATTTTTATTATTGTTTTTGTTTGCAATAAAAGGACATGTATAACAACAGCTCCAGGCAAGAATTGGATTTCCCTTGTTTCATTTGATGGAAAGCAAAGATTTTTCTTTGTTGCATTTTGCCAATGAAGAACTTAAGAACATGTGAACAACCACACCATTTACCTTCAAGTGATAAAAAATATGGTTCATCCTTGGACATTTTATTATAATTTATATTTTTGTGTATGTCGTTTACTTGTAATTTAATATAACTCCCTCTCGAAGAGTAGGAAGAAATATTAGCCACAAGCAAGGTACACCCTGAAAGAAAAGTTTGAAAACAAAAACAAACTTTTTTTAAAAAAAGGGGCAAACAAAAAAACATAACAATTAAACAAATAGCCACAGTTGGGAACACTTAACAAATTTGAATCAGAAAAGTAGTAATAGCTTTTTAACTATATTATCAAAGACAACAACAACAGCTTTACTAACATTTCAAGCCAGAGAGAAACACTAGACATGGATCATATATCAGGGGTAAAATATTGTGGAAGAGATCTATAAAAAAAGTAATCCTTGTTAGGGAACAACAAAAAGGAAAATGACATAGCTCTGTTTTACCAAAATACACATCGGAAGGAGTGTGATCTAATGCTAAAGGTGTTGGGCTCACAATCACAAGGTTGTGGTCTCAATTCCTGGACTGGGTGATGTGTTGTGCTCTTGAGCAAGGTGTTTCAGTTCACATTCCTCCTGTCTACATAACTGAAAATGAGTACCAGTATTGTGTTGGTGCAAACCTACCCTCCCTCCCTCCTGCTGTTCCATCTTCAGTTTTCTAATGAGTCAATAGATTGGAGAGCCAAGATGTCTGTCTGCTTACAGTAACATTGCCACTTAAAACTATTAGTGAAAGCATGGTACTTAGTTTGGATGTCAACTCTTGGCTTCATCTCATATTTGTCCAACAGTATGAACATGTGGTGAGTGCATTGATGATCCACAACATGTAGTGTCATGGAGTATGAGTCTGCATGGGCATCTAGATCCTAACAGCACTGTATTTTATTGAGAGAACAGAAAGGTTAATCAGACAGGCAGTGCAGGGTGGAAGGTTCACTTGCTACACTAGTAGTAATAAAGACCATTTGAGGTTCTTCTGTTCAGAAGAGGCAGAGAAAAAAAAAATAGAGGGTGGCAAACAGCAATAGAGTTAAACTATGCTACTGCTGTTTCCAAAGTTCCACAAGTTACCACTTCAAGAATAGATAGAACAGAAGCAAACAAAATTGTCAAGTAGTAGTAGTAGTAGTAGTAGCAGTAGCAGTAGCAGTAGCAGCTGGTGTTTGAAAGTGGTGTCTAACAGTGAAATAATGTAGTCAACCAGGGACTTTTCAGAAAGTATTTAATTTGGCATTAATAACTGATTTTTCTAATCATTTGAGTAACTGGTATATTCAGTAACAGGTTTTATTTTCTATCTGTATGATCACTTTTATTCCACTCCCTCTAATTTATGTTGGCTATTCAGTAGAAGGATAGACTGCATAAAACCTTATGTTGTGATTATATAGAATATGTAACCACTGAATAAACCTTTTATATCAGGAGTCAAACAATTTATGAATGATTCTATTTATGTACATTTTTATTGCCAGTTTAGGTTGGGTGATTTTTCTGAAAAAACGAAAATCAGTGTATCTGGAGTAGGTTATATACTTTTCTGTACACCAAGTACAGATTTAACTTATATAAATGAAAGCTCAGAGCCCTAACTTGAAAACAAGTCTAATCTAATCCATTTAATCAAATATTATGAAGTTTTTAATAATAATTGTTCTTATTTATTATTAAAAAAATCAGGACTACTTCAGTTTCTACTTCAGAGAAGGTTATGTTTCAGCAGTGTAGCCATTCACTCATACCAGAATTGTATAAAATGAGGGTAACAATAAAGGATAAAACTCCTTCATCAGTGATATAGGGCTGGTTTCCTAGTTTCTGTGGTGTATATATTCCCCACTGGATGGGATGCCAGTCTGTTGCAGGAATACTCATTTTTGCCAGATGAGTGGATGAGAGCCATGTGAAATGAAGTCTTTTGCTCAGAACACAATGCATTACCTGGCCCAGGAATCAAAACAGAATCTTACGATCATGAGTCCAACACCCTGACCACTAAGCCACATGCCTCCATAAGGGTAGCAATGCTATTCCCATATTTTCCTGAAAAGAAAATGGTCTTATTTAGATTATTAGGAATACCATCAATATTATAGACAGCTGTTTTAAAATGTATAATTATAATTATAAAATGTATAATTAAAAATGTATAATTATAAATGTATAATATAGAATGTATAATTATTGTGAGTTGTAAGTTAAATATTAATTAAGTTTCATTGTCAAAACGTTTAACCACATCTAAGTTCAAATGAATTTCATGTTCAGGTTCACACTTTCATAAATGTAATTTAAAACTTAACGGACAAAACAGAATTGAAGGATTTGAGGATGAACCAAAATTGATATATTTCCAAAAAAGAATTCAATGGAATACTTCAAATAATAACAGCCAAACTAAAATAAAATGGAGAAAGAGTCTGTGTTTTACTTGAAGAAATTTAAAAAATCATGAAAAATTCTTGCTGTTTATTACTTTTCTTTTTTTTTTGTCTAATATATTTGCAATAATTCTTTTTTGGAATAATGAACCTTGAAGCATGCAGAAAGCAGTAAATAGCAGCATATAAATATTAGGTTGGAAAACCCTTTTAAATAGAAAAAGTTGATGGTTGTCCATGGCACATGAATCCACATCTTCTGTAGATATATGACAGGCATTCTGCCATTGAACCAAAGCAATCTTTGGAATTCCTCTATCCATTTTAGAAACTTTATTTTAACCTGCAAGGATTGTATGCTGTTGACGTCATAAGAATTTTATAAACTTTTGAAAGAATATGAAATAATTCTTTTTTTGGAATAGTGAATCTTGAAGCATACACAGAGCTATAAGTAATACCATTGCCTATGACTTTTGCTACCCAAAAGGATTTTTCAACCCGATATTTACATGCCCCAGTTTATAGCTTTACATGTGCTTTGAGATCCCTATCCAAAAAAGAATTATTTCATGTTTTCTCAAAATCTATGAAGTCAGTAATATATTTGTGTTTTTTTTTTTAAATCCTAAACATTAGTAGAAATATCATAAAAATACACCTGATCACTGTTATTATTTTAGTTTTCTTCACAGCTGATATAGAAGAATCTACAAGATCTCCATATTTGTCTCTTAATTTTAGTTATCCAATCAGTTCCTCATTAGCCCATTACTAATAAGGCTATTGAGATTTGTAAAACAATCTTTACCAAAAATGCTGCAATTCTGCAGAAAGTACAACACATTCTGGTCTACAATAATTATTTGAAATTAGTCCTTTAGTGATGAGAACAACCATTATGCAAATGCCTAATTTGGCTAAATCTAAAAAAAAAGACAGGGGAACAACTCCAAATTTTAATCAAATCTCAAATGCAATAAGTAATAAGTCTGGTCTTTAGCAGTATGCTGACAAGTGAAGATCATCATCATCATCATCTTCATTTAATATCCATGCTGGCATGGGTTGGGTGGTTTGACCAGGGCTGGTAAGCTGAGGAGCTGCACCAGACTCCAGTCTGGTTTGGTATGGTTTCTACAGCTGGATGCCCTTCCTAACACCAACCACTCCAAGAATGGGTGCTTTTACATGTCACCGGCACAGGTGCTAGCTACACAACACCAGCATTGGCTACATGGCCTTCATGAGGCCCAATGCTAAAAAGATACTTTTTATGTGCCAGTTACATGCTACCAGCAACGGCTATGACTACAATTTCACTTTGCCTGACAGGTCTTCTCATGCATGGCATATCGCCAAAGATCTCAATCACTAGTCATTGCTTCCATGAGGCCCAGCGTTCAAAGCTCATGCTTCAGCACCTCGTAGGCTCCCTCCACAGTTAGAGATTGGCACTTCTTTACAAAGGTGTCCTTATCTATATGCATCACATGACTATAGCAGCACAGTTTTCTCTCTTGCACACTACATCTAATGCCTCTTATGCCCAACTTTTCTTTCAAGATGTTTACATTCTGTTGTACATGCACACTGACATTACACATCCAGCAAAGCATGCTAGCTTCATTTCTTTCAAGCCTTCTTATGTTCTTGGCAGTCACAGCCCATGTTTCACTGCTGTGTAGCATTGCTGTTTGCACACAGGCATCATATAATCTGCCTTTTACTCTGAGGGAAATGCCTTTTGTTGTCAACAGAAGTAGAAGCTCTCTGAACTTTGCCCAGCCTATTCTTATTCTCACAGCTACACTCTTGGAGCATCCACCTCCACTACTGATTCTGTCTCCTAGATAATGGAGGCTATCAACTACCTCTAGCTTACTCCCCTGGCATTTGATGGAGTCTATTTTCTGTACATTTTCAGTGTTTATGGTACCTGTGCATCTTCTGCACACAAAAACTTTTTTCCCAGTTAACCTTCTTCTGATATTGCTGAACCTCTTATGTGTCCATAGCTTGCACTGGGTACATCTTTTTTCTACCTATGCTTTTCCTACAGATCGAGCAGGGCCATCTGCCTGAAGGGATTTGTGATCTGTCTGCTTTCCTATTTACTAAGACTTTGGCTTCTGCAAGGTTAACTCTAAGGCCCTTTAATTCTAGACCTTGCTTCCACACCTGAAACGTCTTCTCTAATTCTAGTCGTGATTCAGCTATAAGAACAAGATCATCAGTATAGAGTTGCTCCCAGGGACAGCCTGTCTTAAATTCCTCTGTTATTGCCAAGAGGACTATGATGAACAAGAGGAGACTAAGGACTGATCCTTGGTGAACTTCTACTTGTACTCTGAATTTATCACTATACTCATTGCCAACCCTCACCTTACCAACAGCATCCCTCTACATGGTTTGTACAGCTCACACCAACCACTCGTCTATCCCTAGTTTCCACATTGACCACCAGATAAGGGATTGGGAAACCCTGTCAAAGGCTTTCTCCATATCAATAAAAGCCAAGTATAGAGGTTTATCTTTGGCTAGGTACTTCTCCTGCAGCTGCCTTACTAGAAGTATAATATCAGTGGTGCTTCTCCTTGGCACAAGACTAAACTGCATCTCATCTAGACAAACCCTCTGCCTAATTAGTTGGGCTATGACCCTCTTGTAACTTTCATCACCTGATCTAACAATTTGATACCTCTGTAATTATTTCTGTCAAAGGTATCACCTTTGCATTTGTAGCAGCTGACTATGGTACTGCTACACCAGTCATTGGGTATAACTCCTTCGTGTACAACCTGATAAACTATATGGGTGACTAGACCATAACCCACACTGCCACATATTTTAAGCATCTCAGCAGTTATTCCAGATGGGCTGGGGGCTTCCCCATCTTCATATCCTTCATGGCTTTGTCTACCACATTACTGTCTGTTCAGATTGCTGATCCCTCTGTTGGATTCACACAAAATAAACTGTCCCTCTCCCATGAGTTCTCTACATTTGGTAGCCTTTCATAGTGACACTTCCAAGCCTCCTTCTTTGCAGAGCCACTGACTGCCAATGACCCATCATCGATGCAAACATATTTCTCTCCTACCACATCACAATTTTCTGACATGCTGTCTTGCTATCTGAAACACTTCAAGCCTCTGGTCCTCAAAACACAGAACATTGGCAAACTTCTTCCTCTCTGCTTCTCTCCTGGCTAAATACACCTGTCTACTAGCCTCCCTCTTGGCTACCTGATATAGTTCCACCACTCTTCCAGTCCTTCCAGGCCTGTTCCTTTGCTCTAATGACCTTGTCTGCAGCATCATTCCACCTCCATGTCACCCTAGTTCAAATTGGGACTTTGCACCAGCCACAGATTTGGTCTGTGGCACTCAGCAAACTGTCCTGCAGGAATTCCCAGTTGCCTTCTATGTTACAAGTCTGTAGTTCCTATTCCTTCTCACCAAATTTTTCAATTAGGGTGTCCCTAAATCTCTGACCATATAAAGGATCCTTAAGCTTCCAGATCCTTCTTTTCCAGATTGGTCTGCTTCTAGGCAACCTTCTGGCCTGAAATCTAAACTCCTCAGCAATGCAAAATCTAACGCAGTGGTTTTTAATATTTTTGACTTTGTATTGCACTTGAAGTTAAATAAAAAAAGATCACTAGCATACTTCAAGATCAAATAAAAAGAAATATTACTAACACACTTCACAAAAACTCTTTTGAAATTAAAACTTATCTTAATATATAGAAAACTATTACTTGTCATGTTTCATTAATCATTCTTGCATATAACAAAATTATGAATAACACTCTTTTCAAGATGTTCAAACATTAATATAGATTTCCTACAGCCTTAAATTGTTTTAAGAAATACACGGTGCACCTATATACAACTTGCTATACAACAGTGTGCTGCAATACACAACTGATTATGAACCACTGCTGCAGATCTTATAGGCTGATTATATCATTTCCAATGGTTATTCAATTTTTTTATTCTGCCTGTTTTAGCACTCAACTAGTAATTAACAAAAGCTGTTTAGTATCTGATAATTGAAGAAATTGATATTACACAAGTAGTTCATCACAAATATTAATGCATAGAATTAAAAACAAGAATAAGCATGACTATTTCTATACATCTCTTCCTTTTTTTTTAACTTCCTTGTTTTATTGCAGATCCAGCATGACTCTGTTTTAACTATAAAACTTTGTTCTTGATATTGTACAAAAATATAATGTTAAGTATTTCCCCAGCTATTAACCTGTTAGTCTATTTTCCCTTTCTGTTAATATCAATAATCCTGCTGACAGCTGTAACTGAAGTCAATACAATGTTTATTGCTTACGCAAAAACTTCTCATATTTCTCCATATGCATTTTGGTGTGTCTGTTAGTAAATAGATAGAAAATTATTCTAGTATTCTAAAAAGTATGGATCAAAAGTGCTCTGAGTCCTCAAACCATATCTAATCTCTAATAATGCTTGATATACTTCAGAAAGTATATTAAACACTCTTAGCACTGAAGTCTCAAACATAGTTGCTTGAACTGCTAGAAACATCAACTAAATCTCTTTCTAATCACACCTATCTTAATGGATTAAGTGACCCATTATATACAGGTTGGTCATAGGTGGACTAACTTTGATCAAAAGTCTGCTTGAATGGTAACGGTATATAACATCACAAATCTCAATGATCCCATTGAGTTGATATATATTCATCTAACTCATGCAAGCATGGAGAAACAGATGTAAAAATGAACAAACAAATAATTAACAAAGCTGCTGTTTGACCCAGGTCAGCTCTGCTCCTGATTTGTGATCAAAGGCATTCCGGTTATGGTGAACCTGTCTCTCCCTACTTCACAACACAATGAGTGAATCCAGAACTACAATATCCAAGTTGTGTTTTCTTTTTAAACTGAGTAGAGGGTGATCTGGTTGGTAACAAGTTGAGTGATTGTGTAGAGGTTCTTTCATTGGTAAAGTAAAATATAATTAATATACATGCAACATATGACTTGTCCCAATTCTAAAAGATAAAATATATATATCTCTAGAGAGTCCAAAGTCTCACAGGGTTACTTTAACTATAGTTCTAAAGCATTAACCTCTTCATGACATTATTTCTCACAAGAATATACTGCCCATTTCTTTTGAGATTAATTTCCAATATAATATAACTAACACATTTAATAATGTATTTTCATTTTCATAGTTTAATTATGAACAGTGTTATCTATGTGCATCCCAGTTTTTTTAATTCAAACATAATATCCCAGGATGATGTAAAAGGCAACTAAAAGGATTGGTCTCAGAAAGGACATCCAATTATAAAACTGTGTCTCAAAAAGTCTGATCCAACCCATACCAACATGGACAAGCAGATGTATAAACGATGATAATGATGATAATGAAATTTGACCAATATAAGCAGTGTCTGATGGGTAGTTTATTAAATGTACCAGGACCATCTTGGTAGATTTATTATCAAAGGGGTTAAACAAATGGAAGATGCATCTATTTCTCATTCTACAACAGGTAACATTTCCAGAAAATGTTTTACATTTTCCCCACATCTAAGTAAACTAGCTCATTTGAAATTATATGTATATCCTATCCAGTTATACAAGGAAACTCTATCAGTAGATGTTAACCAAAAGTTTGCTTTGTGGTTTATGTTGGATACAAAACTCACTGAATTTACTGTTATCTACTGCTGAGGTTTCCTTTATATGTGGACAAGATATACATCAACATCATCATCATCGTTTAACGTCCGCTTTCCATGCTAGTATGGGTTGGACGATTTGACTGAGGACTGGTGAAACCGGATGGCAACACCAGGCTCCAGTCTAATTTGGCAGAGTTTCTACAGCTGGATGCCCTTCCTAACGCCAACCACTCAGAGAGTGTAGTGGGTGCTTTTACGTGTCACCCGCACGAAAACGGCCACGCTCGAAATGGTGTCTTTTATGTGCCACCCGCACAAGCCAGTCCA
>NC_068981.1:177642451-177657144 GCF_001194135.2 Octopus bimaculoides | reverse complement strand
CCTCATCCATTCTCACCACATGTCCATACCAGCGCAATCGTCTCTCTTGCACACCACAACTGATGCTTCTAATGTTCAGCTTTTCTCTCAAGATACTTACACTCTGACGGGTATTCACATTGACATTACACATCCAACGGAGCATACTGGCTTCATTCCTTGCGAGCTTACGTATGTCCTCAGCAATTACAGCCCATGTTTCACTGCCATGTAGCATGGCTGTTCGTACGCATGCGTCATACAGTCTGCCTTTTACTCTGAGTGAGAGTCCCTTTGTCGCCAGCAGGGGGGGGGGTAAGAGCTAATCCTAAATGCACTAGTTTACTTAGATGTGAGAAATATTTAGAACTGGGAATGTTATTTGTAATAGACAAGCTAGAACACTCTATAGAATATTTAGCATTATCGTTGTTGGGACTCCGTCGCTTACGGCGTCAAGAGTTCCAGTTGATCTGATCAATGGAACAACCTGCTCGTGAAATTAACATGCAAGTGGCTGAGCACTCCACAGACACGTGTACCCTTAACGTAGTTCTCGGGGATATTCAACGTGACACAGTGTGACAAGGCTGACCTTTTGAATTACAGACACAACAGGAAGTAAGAGTGAGAGAAAGTTGTGGTGAAAGAGTACAGCAGGGTTCACCACCATCTCCTGCCGGAGCCTCGTGGAGCTTTAGGTGTTTTCGCTCAATAAACACTCACAATGCCCGGTCTGGGAACCGAAACCGCGATCCTATGACCGCGAGTCCACTGTCTTAACCACTGGGCCATTGCGCCTCAACTTAGCATTATCAACAATGATGATAACAACAACAGCAATAACAACAATGGCCTCACCACTTCTCACATCACAAACAACCTTAAATAAAATACTCAGACTTCATCACTTAATAAATGCACTCAGTAATTTCTCAAAAATCAATCACCAAAAACTACACATAAAAGGTGGGGAACACAAAACAAAAAAAATACATTCCCTTACCTAGATAATGATTTTGAAGCAACCTTTCCATCAAACACAAGAAAAGCTATGGAGAAACCTGAAGTCTCAAGAACATCAGGGCTAGAGAAAATCACAAACATAAACCTAAATCATCTAAAGCAGTGGGTCCCAAAGTGGGCAGTGGAAAGATTCAGGGGTGCATTAAAGAAAAGTGGGATGATAATGGGGTACTCAAAACAGGGTGATATGTGTAGGTTTAAGTTTTATTTATGAAATACAATTGTTTTGAATTTGCTGCAGAAAGTAGTCTATATTTGAGGTGGGTGGGGGTGCTAGGAATGTGGCCTGGCTGCCAAGGGAGCAGCAGCTTGAAAATGTTTGAGAACTACAGGAATCAGTGGACTCACCAACATCTACAACTATCTGTACCTGCACTGTAAAATTCGCATAATATAACACTTCAACAACAAAACCTCCTACACAACCCATTCTAGCTACCATCAGTATCAGTAAAGATTTCAACTTCACTCCATTTTTGTCCAACAATATACAAAATATTCATCAACTCCTTAGAAAACATAACATTAGCTAACAAACTACTTGCTTGGTTACTGAGCTTATGTTTTGTACTAAAATAACACTTCCAACCTGTTTTGTACTAAAATAACACTTCCAAAGCTTGTATTTGCTAAATGGAGTACCATAAAGATGTCTTTTCAATTGTTCTTTTCAACTTATACTGACACAACTTTCCAATACTTCTCAGAATATACACACAGTCTCATATACACATTACATCACATTCACTTTTTCTTACTGTTCTACAAATGCAACCACACTATAACCCTACATCAATCACCTCAAAAACTTGCTCCAAAACAACAGACTTGCAAAGCAGCATTTCATAAATCTACTGACTTTCTTTACCAGCAACACCAGAGAACATCAAATACAATCAACTATCACATTTATTGACAACTCTCTCTCTCTCTTTCTCTCTCTCTCTCTCTCTCTCTCTCTCTCTCTCTCTCTCTTTTCTCTCTCTCTCTCTCACACACACACACACACACACGCGCACACAGAGGAGACAAAACTACTAGGAGTTACATACAACTCCACAATATTTATAACATGCATAGGATACACAGTGAAAGAATGCAAAACAATACACAAGCATATTTAGAGCATTCACAAGTACCAGATTTGGTCATCTGGTCAACTAAAAGAATCAACAATAATGGTGTACAAACAATACATTAGATCCTTCGTGGATTATGCCATCCCTGTCTAGGCTCCAAATCTCTCCACCATAAACTGAAATAAACTACAAAGTGCACTAAATAAGCACAATGATTATATCACACTTTGTACAAATAGCACATCCATAGACCTGTACAAGGAAGAAAAAGTACTAAAAATGAAAGACCTGTAGGACATATAAGGGGGATAGTTTATTACCAGGGGAAATTTCAACCCTTCTAGATCCTGCCAAGACATAAAAAATACCCTTTTATTACAAAGACACCCAAACAACACCCACTAACCATACTGAAAAATATGCTTCCCACTCAACCCATGCAAAACCAAAAAAAAAAAAAAAATTAAACAAAAAGAAATACATGCACAGAGAAGTAGCTTCAGCATTAATGGCTGCATCAGCCGCAATAATGTGCTGCAAGGAGCAACACAAGCAACAAGTACAGAGAAACAGCAGGTGTCTTGTTCTGACAGTCTATTTCTACTCATCTCTACAGTGGCTACCACCATAACCTAGAGGCACTCAACAATGGATTGGACAGTGAAGGGGGTGCAATATGTTCAGACTGCCACATTACATCCTGTATGATTCATTACAGCATGTCAGTATGATTCTCTGTTAGATAGGGGCATAGTATAACTGGAACAGCACATTGGTGGATCACAACCAGCTTTTCATAGGATTTCTTGATCAGAGATAATCTGGGATTTCACAGTAACAACAAAACAAAAGTTAATGGTTTAATTTCATAAGCATTTAGATATTGAACCCCTACATTCCAACTGTATAGAATTTATTCAGTTTTCAAACATACTTTACTTCATTAGTCCAATACCTTAATCGCTACAAATTCAGCATTAGCTTTCCCAGATGAATCATTCATATTTAATACGCAGATACATTGATTAAACAGATTCAGAATGTCAGAGGATTATCATTAATACAGTAATTTAAACATGTTTGGGAATAAACAAATAACCAGCTATTGTTATCTAATCCACTATATTAGTTAATACTTCATCTCTTCACAAACTCCAGTGGTCAATAAGGCCAGGGTTTAGCACTAGTTTCTGTACTGTTAAGTGAGCACAAGTTAAATATCCTTACACAAGATGCTAATCACTAGCAGATAACTTGCCCCTAGAAGACCATCACCTATTCTCTAGTTTCTTTTTAAGTAGTAATTATTGAAAACTTACATCTGAATGTTCTAGAACAACTAAATGAATGCAATAACTGATATATTGTCTAATCTTCTCACATTACTATGGTAACAGTCGCTAAAGTTAACATTGTATTGACTTCAGTTATAACTGTCAACTGGTTTTATTGATAATATGAATAAGACAACATTGATAATAGTTTGAGTGAAGAGAGGGAATACTTTATGTTTTTGTGTATGTATAATGCCAAAAGCAAAGTTTTATACTTAAAGTAGAATCATGCTGGATATACAATATACCAAAAATTACATAACAATAAATATTGTCGATGCTATGGTCTGGCAGTTTTCTCAGCTAAATTGCATTGTAACTTGGTTTTCATTCTCCTTGTTCACTAATGTATTTGTGAAAGACATAATCTTCATAATTTCCCAGTTTTCCTCTTCAATAAATGGGAAGTTTCTTAACTATGAATAAAACTATTATATAAAATTGAATAATTTTCATTTAAAATAGTTTTGCAAGGATTCCTCAAAACTAGATTTAATTACTTTTTTGTTTACTCATTTATTTTTGTTTTGATGTTATTTGTTTAAACATAACTTTAGTCAATATCACTTGAACAATAATAATTTATCAATGAAGCCCTATTATCTAAACATTTTAATGAATGCTATACAGTAAAAGCTGGTAGAATAGTTACAATACCAGACAAAAGAGTGAACACTGAAGTTTGTATGTTTGGATATGCTTGTGTGTCCGTAGGGAAAACAACTATCTGAAATTTTGGAACTATAACTGGTACTGTATACTGTGTCTTTAGTTAATTTACTTAGCTTTCAAGTAGCCAGTCCACTTTGCCATAAATAAGCACCATGGTGAAGTGTGCATTAATAATGGTTTCAAATTTTGGCACAGGCCCAGTAGTTTTTGAAGGGATGGGGAAGTCAATTATATCGACCTCAGTACTTGACCAGTACTTATTTTATTGATCTTGAAAGGATGAAAGGCAAAATTGACATTGGCAGAAATGCCAGAGACATGCCTTAAAAAAGTTGAGGGCTGCCTCACTTCCAGTAGTCTTCCATCTTCCATCACACAGATCACCAACCTGGAGTTTCTGAGGGCTTTATTCAGCCACACTAGATTCAATTTTTTTTTTTTTTGACAGGTCTTGATTTTAGTCCTGCTGGGTTTCCAGAAACTCTCTTCACCAGGAAAGCCTAGTGGGAGTGCTGATTTTGTCATTGGCGGCCTGACCAATGTAACATTTTACTGGATTCCATGTTACCAGTAGCACGCATGAAAGACCTCACAAGTGATCCAATACATGCATGCATGCACACACACATGCAACATACACATGCATACATGCATACATACATACAATGAGTATATCCTTGTTCTGCTGAAAGAGACAGGGTTGTCATGCTCCCATGAAAGAATATTCTTAAATCTCTATTCATGGAGTAACACATGTATATTGAGAAGAGTTTATGTTGAATCTAGATGGCCTGTATTTTGATGGCTAAAGAGGAAAGAAGAATGGTTTCATCAGTGTAGCAATATGCTTTGTTTGAAATGACAATAATTAGGGGTTGCTAATTTCTAACAAAGCAGTGTGAAAGGCATAACCAAACTTGAGGTACATCAGCATGAATAGCGTGGGTGAAACACAATTCCATCAGTGCATACTGCAATGATGCAATCTGACAGGGAGCTTCCAATTCAAGAAATGAGAGCTTGATGAAGACCATACTCAAACAACTGAACAAGAGAATTCTCATACAAGATATAGTTAAAGGCTTTGACTATGTTAAGTGCAATAACATTGCTTTCACCAATGTTCTTAAGTGGCTGGAACTACTGGGTTCACTGTCCATGACCTTTTAGGCAACCTTCAAGGCTGATGAGGAAAAGGAAGGCAGGAAAATATCCTTAGATTGGAAATCTGGCTCAAATGCTTGCAACAGAATGGACTCCACTAAAGGTACTTAGGTGCCAAATTAAGTCAACTACCCAAATTGCAGGTAACTGATAGTCCCATGATGAACGATATACCATTTAAATAATTTCAAGAAGTTGACTGTTCCAAAAGAGAAAGATTACCATTGTATGTAATTTGAGCGAGCTCACTGCTTTATAGCAGAAAGATATATTACTGTGCAATTTCAGGATTCTGATTAATCCAAAGAAGAACACTATATTTTCTTTTGGCATTAGGAGTTACAATAACCTCACATGTAATAATGTGGGTGCAATGATTTTGCATTTCTGGATATTTACACTGAAATGGTTGAACTAGGAACACAGTAGCCTAATAACATTGCTGGCAAGGCCACCACGCAAAGCTATATTCATTATAGGGTTAATAAGCTAAGTGATGTGATAGTATTGGCATAGTTCTAAGTAGACGTATTGCAACTATAATGTCAGAATAATGCATGGTACAGTGATGGTATTTATAAAGTCTTTTGAAAAGTGCTGAGGATTTCATATTTTATTTATGGCAGAGACCAAAATCTTTTGTAAAATTTTCAATACCGATTGAAGAAAACAATGAGGTTATTCTCAAAACCAGAGATTTGTGCTGAATATTTACAACAGAGTACACACTGCTAAGCCACTCATTAACCAGACAGGTGGTGGTAAACTAGGATGGATTAAGCCTAAAGTTCAACCAAATTAGTTTCTCTCCTGGGTTTCCACACAGTTTCCACCTGCCACATTTCACTCACAAGGCTTTGGCTGGCTTAAGGCTACAATAAGAAATATGTTTGCCTAAGGTTCTCTACAGTGAAACTGAACCTGAAATCATGTAACTGCAAAGCAAGCTTCTTAACTACATAGCCATGGCTGCACCCATGTTGAACCATGTATCTCATATAGACAAGGTGTAAAATAAGAGTTAAATTATTTGGTAGATGGAGTTCTAGTCCTTCTCAAATAACATTCTAGGATGATTTTAAATTATTCATGACAAGTGAATTGAGACAGGTAGAATTAAGTGCCTAAATACATCACGGAAAATCTGTACACCTAACTGAACTTCTCTAAAATGTTATTCATTCAGTCATTTTGCTCCTAGTTTGGTGTTAGAAAAGAGTGAAGCAATTTGAATTCCTTATACATTCTTCATAGATAGAGAAATTATTACTGAATATCATTAGGATCAACCTGCTACATGTCTGCCCATCCTATGCAGATCTGGGACAGTGCCAATCTTTTATCAAGTTGTTCTGTATAAACAAGCGAAAACTGTTGTTGTTATAGATGATGGTGGTGGTGGTGATGGTGGTGGTGGTTGAGGTGGTGGTGATGGTGGTGGTGGTGGTGGTGGTTGAGGTGGTGGTGGTGGTGGTGGTAGTGATGATGATGAAGGGTGGCAGTGGCAGCATGGAGGGTTTATTTTAGAAAATATGTTTAGCAGTATCAGCAGCAGCACCTCGACCACTCCATAACTATCATCATCATCATTGTTGTCATCGTCATGATGATGATCATCATCATTATCACTACCACCATCACCACTGCCACCACATCTTCATCATCATTAAGATCTAGATGCTAGCACATGTGATTCTCATTTTGAAAACAGTAGTGGGGACTTTTAGAGGGAAACTTTACTGCTATTTTGAGAAATTTAAGTAACTAGACAAAACTCCCTTTATTACCTCTGACCCAGAGTTATTTAGAGACAAGAAATTTATAAAGGAAGGAAACCCACAGAGCTCTTCCCAGTTATTTTTTTTCTGGATTTATAATAGTGCATACGGTTAAGAAAAATATTTTTCTCAATGAATAAAAAAAGATGTTAAAAATTTGCATTATTTTCATGTTGCCTTAGTCATGATAAATAATTTGCTTTTACTGCTTACAACTATTTAGTGATAAATGAATAAAATTACCCCCACCACCACCACCACCACCAAAAAAAAAAAAAGAAAATAGGGTATATCTAATATACTTATGGGATCTGGCCTGGAAGACAATTTTTAATCTATTTCACATTTGGCACTTGTATTTCAAAGTCATGTTGAGTCAATGGGACACCATTTTGGGGTGTTATTTATCCTTCATCCAGCTTTGTGAATAACAAGAATTAATAAATTTTATGTAAGAATATATATTTAATCTTGTACAACACATGGTTTTGGATTCAGCCCTACTGCTTTATGAATAAATTTGGCAGGCAAAAACTATACAGAAACTCATTGCGCATGCATGTGCATGTGTGTGTGTGTGTGTGTGCATGTGTGTGTGTGTGTGTGTTTGTGTTTGTCACTGATGCTTTTACTTTTTTACTTGTTTCAGTCATTTGACTTCGGCCGTGCTGGAGCATCGCCTTCAGTCGAGCAAATCGACCCTAGGACTTATTCTTTGTAAGTCTAGTACTTATTCTATTGGTCTTTTTTGCTGAGCCATTAAGTTATGGAGACGTAAGCACACCAGCATTGGTGGTTAAGTGATGTTGGGGGGACATACGCAGACAAATAAACATACACACACACACACATATATATATATACATATATACGACGGGCTTCTTTCAGTTTCCATCTACCAAATCCACTCACAAGGCTTTGGTCAGCTTGAGGCTATAGAAGAAGACACTTGTCCAAGGTGCCACGCAGTGGGACTGAACCCGGAATTATGTGGTTGGTAAGCAAGCTACTTACCACACAGCCACTCTTGCGCTTATTTGACTGTTTGACAATCAATGTTTGCTTATGTGCCCAGAGCTTCGAGGTTCAATACAAGATCAACATAATCAGTACCAAACTTAAAATGAGTACTGGAAACAATTTAACTAACTAAACCCTTTAAAGTAGTGCCCCAGCATGGCCACAGTCCAATGACTGAAAGAAATAAAAGACAAATAAAAGAGAAAAAAATAAAAGAGAAAAAATGTTTGAGAAATACACTGTAAGATACTACAAAAAATTTGAATTAATTCTATTTGGTATAAAAATGCATCTTGGTCCACTATAATTTGGGGTCATAACCTCTGAAGGGAAACTCTAAAGGGAGAGGGAGAGAGAACCTGTATGTCTAAGAATTGAAAAATTACAATTTCAACGTAGCCTGATTTTTCCTTCTCAAAGCCTGATCTTTCTAGAACGCCATCTTTGCTCCGCACCACTAACTTCCTAAAATGTTGAAACTAAATATTAATCTCATTCAGTTATCCGTATCTGCTAGTGTAGGAGTGCCGGATCTCTAAAACAAATGATGTTGAAAGAAGTTGGGTTTTCCTGCTGAAGCCAATTCCATGTAGGTGGTATTGATGATGATGATCGTCATCTGAGACTTGGATTATTGTTTTTGTTTATTTATGTATTTATTTAGTGCCTATTATGAAGATTGATTTCTTACTACAATTGAAATAATTTAATAGCAATAGTAAAAGTGATAACATATTATTGAAAACTAATATGACAGATATTCTGAAGAGAAAACAGACTAATTTTGAAATCTCATTGTCAGAAACGAGTTGAAATCTTGACAAGCCTTTCATCTTTCTAGTTCAATTAAATAAATATAAAGTAATTAATATTGTTATACAATTTAGTGTAATTGATAAACAGTAATGATTCACTGCATTCAACTAGCTCCATGAAGCTGTTATTATTACATATAGATCAAGGCTACTCATTTATTTTATTCTAAGAATATATATATAGCACTTAGATTAACTCTCTTAACCAGCTTCCATAAATTATCAGAAGACTATCCACCCTCAACGACCTTACAATAGAAGAAACTCTATGGTATCTAACTCATAACAGGAAAGTTTACAGTGTTGACAAATCTCTTCTACACAAATCAATCAGAGTGTTTTCCAGTTATCTGTCTGAATTTTCATTTGAAGCATTTTTACTACACCGTCATGAACAATTGATTTTTTCTTCTTCTTCTTCTTCTATCCTGCTTGGTAACAGTGAATAATTGAAAGCAGTGAGTTGCGAGATGACAAGGAGGAAAATGAATACCTGAATGGAATGCTATATTCACAATCGCATTAATTCCTCTTTCTACTATCATGAAATTTGCTATTTATTTTGTTATGCATGTCTTCTAGCAGTTTCATTTCCAATAATTATTTCATTTTGTCCACCAGCTGTCATCTATGATTTTCATACCATATGCAATACACAGTTACAAAGCGTCTATCTAACAGTAATGGCATGCTAATAAAACCAACGTACAAATAATGCCTGTCTTTTGTGAATTACAATAATTTAATCTCATGTTTAGCAAAAGATAGCCTCACTTAACAGACTTGCCCGACATTTAGTTATTCCTTCCTATGAGTTAGGGGTCAAAATATTAAAACAGAGACATGTCACTATATCTGAATGAACTTCATACATGTGTGCGTGCGTGTGTGTACGTGTGTGAGTGTGTGTGTGTGAGAAAGAGCATGTGAGCTTGTGCATGTGTGTGTATGTGATTTCACTTTATATACAATATGGAATAAAGAAAAGAGCATGAAACTAGGAAGTAATCAAAGTCACGTCCTCCAGTCTAACATCTAAGTACAGTATTAGTATGCTTTTGAGCTCATGAGAGAGAACTCTATGTAGCCATTCAACATAACAGCCAACTCCCCAAACGAATCACAAACTATTGTCTTAAACAAAAAGACACATGGATTAATGTAGTTCTATATAGAGTATTCCTGAAAACAAGATGGGTTGGTCATAGTTGGAGTGCCTTAGAGAATAGATTTGCTCATTCATGTTTGACTTCAGACTAAACAACACCACCACTAGTACGCTACTTGTTCACTAATCTTTCACTAGCTTAATGAGTTATTCCATTTGTTCCATAAATATTCTCCAATTATATGTATGTACATGATAACATATATAATTACGCACACACACACACACACACATATATAAATATATATATTATAATAAATAATATATATATGTGTGTGTATATGTATTTATATATATATATCATCATCATCATCATCATCATCATTTAACGTCCGCTTTCCATGCTAGCATGGGTTGGACGATTTGACTGGGGACTGGTGAACCAGATGGCTACACCAGGCTCCAATCTGATTTGGCAGAGTTTCTACAGTTGGATGCCCTTCCTAATGCCACTCCAAGATTATATATATATATGGCACGGGGACCAGAGGTGTTGGCATTGACCATGATTGGATGGCACTTTTTACATGCCACTGGCATGGAAGCCAGTCAAAGTGGCACTGGCATCAACCCCGTTTAGATGGTGTTTTTTATGTGCTACCAGCATAGGGCTCACAACTACAATTTCCATTGGATTTGATTTTGATATTGTTGTTGATGTTGATGTACTTGACTCAATAGGTCTCCTCAAGCACGGCATGTCGCCCTACGATCCAAGATACTTTTGGTTATGCAACACTGGTGTAGGTTACAGCTTTGAACTCACTTTATTTGCAGAGTCTTCTCAGTCACAGCATATCTCCAGAGGTCTTGGTCTTTTGTCATTGCCTCTGTGAGGCCCAACATTCGTAAGTCATGCTTCACCACCTCATCCCATGTTTTCCTAGGTCTCCCTCTACCCTGGATTCCTTCCACTGTTTGGGAGTGGCACTTCTTCACACAACTCTCCTCATCCATCCGTAGTAGATGACCATACCAACACAAACGTCTCTCTTGCACACCACATCTGATGCTTCTTATGCCTAACATTTCTCTCAGGGCGCTTACACTCTGTTGTGTGTGCACACTGACATTACACATCCAGTGGATCATGCTAGCTTCATTTCTTTCGAGCCTACGCATGTCTTCAGCAGTCACGGCCCA
Organism: Octopus bimaculoides; assembly: GCF_001194135.2. Lineage (NCBI taxonomy): Eukaryota > Metazoa > Mollusca > Cephalopoda > Octopoda > Octopodidae > Octopus > Octopus bimaculoides. The sequence goes on along the minus strand of NC_068981.1, from coordinate 177,645,966 downwards.
TGTTTCACTGCCGTGAAGCATGGCAGTTCGCACACATGCATCATACAATCTACCTTTCACTCTGAGCAAGAGGCCCTTTGTCACCAGTAGGGGGAGGAAAACTGTTGTGAATTTTGCCCAGGCTATTCTTATTCTAGTGGTAACACTCTCTAAGCATCCACCCCCACTACAGACTTGGTCACCTAGGTAGCGGAAGCTGGGGACTGGACATCACCAACTATATAAACAACATGAAATACATAGACAAACAACTTAAATACGTAAACAACGGGAGAAAAAATGGAAAACAGGACAAGTAAACACAGAGAGACAACCCTTCATCAGTTGTCAGCTGTCTGTCTACTCCTCATTTCGAGCATTCAATGACAATATGAGTCTTCAAAGGCAGTTGTTCCCATAAATTCTAAAATAAAACTTAGGATTTATGGAGGGTCAAAGTTGGGAACAAAAACAGGACAGTGGAGACATACAAGGAAACCGAATGAAAATAAACATGGAGGGTCGTTAGACCAGAACGAGAGGAAAATAGTGAATGCTGAGAGAAATAATTTCCTGAGAAGTGCGGAATTCAAAATTAGTTCCCACCTATCTGAGATCTTCCAGATGCTGACCTTACCCAAGAGGAAATCAACTATCTCTCCATTTATGTGGGATTCTAAGAAAAATGTTGTAGTGCATGGCCATCGTTGGGACATACATACAACAAGTTTGGAAAATCTTTTAAAATAACATGACTTCTGGTTCAGTATATACTTCTGGTTCAGTATATACTAGATTATCAATTCCTTCTCTTTCTTGTTGGTCATTTTATATACACATAACAAAAGAATGCTGTGCATTTTGGGATGCATGTCAGTGAAGGCATATTCTTTCAACATTGAAGATATGTATTGAATCTGAAATTAAATTATCATGCCAATTATAAACATTTAACATACCAATATCAAACAAATAACTGGGAAAATTTTTAAAGCCGATCCTAAAGGCAGCATTGGTAAGATTGAAGCAGAGACATGGCTGTGTAGTTAAGAAATGCACTTGTCAACCACATGACTTCTGGTTCAGACCCACTGCACAGCACCTAGGACAAATATCTTCTATTGTAACCCCAGACCAACGAAATACTTGTGAGTAAATTTGGTAGATCTAAACTAAGAAGACCATCGCGTGTAAGTGTGAGTGCGCGTGCACCAATCTAGCTGGCTACTTGAATTTGTGAATGAAGATGGAATGTGGAGTTGGGAAAACGATAGCGGTTATATGAGTCTTCAAAGTCGAGATCAACAGTACAAAAATGTTTAATCCGTGTGTTGAAAAAAAAAAAAAGATCTATGGTATTGGATATCAAGCCTATAGAAGGATAATTATATATTGTTGGTGGATAAATGTCGTTGCTAAATACTCTAATGTGAAATGAAACTAAGACAGATGAAAATATGGTTAACCTCCAGTGTTTGACCCGAGCAAAAGAATGAAAGAAAAATAGTGTAATAGGTGCAAAACAACATGTAGTAAACGAATGTGAAAAAAAATGCGCACTGGCGAACAGTGGTGGCGTGGGGAGGGGGGCTTGGAAAATTCACTGGCTCAAGGTGCCATGCAGTGGGACTGAACCCGGAACCATGTGGTTGCGAAGAATATCCATTTTCTTGGGGGGGAAAAATCGGATCGTGTGAATTGCCCTGGTCCTCCTCCCCTTTTTGTTTCTTTATCATCACTGTCGCATGTCCATATTCAAGAAATGGACTATGCACACAGTATAGATTCTTATTTCTATAACATCACTCTCTGTTAGTAATTTTTTTTTCTCGTAACAATTTAAAGGTATGTTAAAGATAATTTACTTTAATAACATGAATTGTCTGTATAAAGAATCAAATAAAATAAAAAATTAAAAACAGTGGAAAGTTTATAGGTGCTCCAGCATGGCCACAGTCAAAAGACTGAAACAAGTAAAAGACTAAAGAGAGTACTTCACACTGCGGAAACACGCTAAAAATCCGTGTAGATATTAATAAGGAACTAATTTCATGATTTTTATATATCACAGATCAGAAGTTGATCCAAGCAATGATACGTTTCAGCATGCTTGTTTTAAAGTTTCTACTAATCGCATTTTAACTTTAAACTTTATTCCCAATATTATCAGTGGTGATAAAAATATTTGAATCTCTCGTATATCATTGATAGAAACAGCAGAATATCGGGAAAAAATCATTTCACTGTTTCTTTACGTTCTGACTTCGAATCACACAAAAGGGTCAACTTTATTTCTTCATTTTCCCAGGTCAATGGAATAAGTATCAGTTAATTACTGGATCGATATAGTCAACCCCTACAATGAGTCACTGTACCTATATTAGAAATCAATATCGTATATCACAGTACAAAGAAGCGCAAGACAATAGAATGCTCACTTGTACGTTTTACTTCTTTCGGTGACTAATTTGACATTTATGAACCTGAGTTCATATTCAGTTGAAATTCGGACCCATCTTTCATCCTTACGGTATCAATAATAATATAAGTAGTTCTATTAGTAGTAGTGTAACCCCTAGTCAGTCCTGATCCAGCAAACAGATCTATGATCGAAGACGTTCTAGTCGTGATATCCTACCTTTTCTATTTTTTTTTCTCTCTCTGTCGGTGTATTCGTGATGACATTATCCGTTGTATAACGTAATTACATGTAGTGTGATTTTTCGGAAAATGTGGTAAAGCGACCATGTAGAAACCCCTTTGTTGGTTGGCTCTTAAATACTAGTAATATACATAAAGTTGATTGAATTGATTTTACGGTCATTCCCACGAAAATTCATGGAGAGCATTGTCAAAACATAATATATTAAAAGTCGAAAGTTATTCTACATAGTTGCTTTCGGCACAAAGTTCCACGTCTCAATGAAAGAGAAAAGTCGAAGTTTTTAAAAATATATTATTCATAGTGGATTACTCGTCCTCGTCTGTTCTTTCTCACTGCGCATTAGAAATTACTAATTACTTTTATCCACAAATCACTCAATGAATATTATAAGTTACCAATAAATATTTATCGCACAGTATAATTTTGTTATAAAATTGAGAATAAAGTTTATTTACGGTTAAAGGAGATAAAACAACAAAGCCCCACCGAAGTTAATTTCCTCCAGGGCATTTGACATTCGAGAAATGGCAGTCATAGATGATCCATTGACCGTACGTATAGCTTTTCATTGGTCTCTTAACCTATTTTGCTATATATGCTCATTAAGAAACGATGTTAATAAAGCACCACTCATTCCGCATTTTAACCTGAGTTTCTTCTGAGCGAATATCTGCTGCCCTTGTATAGTTTGTGTATTGATGCTCTTATCGTTGGACATAGCTATTATTTGTGGCCTAACTAGCGTAGGATGCCTATCTATGGGATATTAAACGCATCATTGATGATATCCATTCCGTTATAATGGGCCAAAGTGTTTCGCACGTGCAATTAAAGATCTCAATCACGCAGAATTTTCCTACATATATATATA
>NC_068981.1:177641683-177642277 GCF_001194135.2 Octopus bimaculoides | reverse complement strand
TATAGATACATACATATACATACATACATGCATACATGTACATACATATACATACATACATATATATATATATACATATATATATATATATATACACATACATATATATATACATATACATGCATACATACATATATATATGCATGCATACATACATATATATATATACATTTTTTTTTTATCTAGTTTCAGCTCACCAGCTGTGGCCATACTGGGGCACTGCCATTTGGTGTTGCTACATAATTTTACTTCACAAATGCTCTTTAGGAATTGACATTTGGTGCATGAGGGAGTTTCATGCTGCTGCACTCATCTGCACCACCTGTCATGAAGATGGTTCATCTGGGACACTTGACAGAAAGAGGTCCAGCTTTATATTGAAGACACCTACATCCACCCCATGCAGGTCTCTCAGGTCCTTTGGGAGGATATTGAAGAGCTGTGGACCTCTGAAGCCCAGGCTATTGCAGTATCTTGTCCTACAACTTGATGGCAAATTTGGAGTCCTTGGCACTATGCAGTGGTACCCAGTTCTAGTATATGTGTAGCTCTCAATGCCAAAGTATATATGTGTATATATATATATATATATAT
>NC_068981.1:177630234-177639321 GCF_001194135.2 Octopus bimaculoides | reverse complement strand
TGTGTGTGTGTGTGTGTGTGTGTGTGTGTATGTACATTCAAGTAAAGGTTATAAACTTCATTAAGGGATAATAAATCCAATGAAAATACTGGTTAGTTACCAGTCCACCTATAAGGTAACCATATAAACCATGGTTCATATATTTATATATTTAAAGAATAAGGAGAAAATGGAGAGGTAATTAATAAAATATTATTCATTAATTATAAAAAAATATAACAACATCTCTGACAGCTGTTTCGAGTCAGTAATCTTTAGATAATTAATTTATAAAATTAAAATCATTATAAGATGAATCTCTTCAGAGGTAGTAAGGATATACCAATTAAAAATAGATGTTGAGTTAACGGCTATAAACCGTTAACGGTTGTCATATTTTTTACAATTAATAAATAATATTTTATTAATTACTTCTCCATTTTCTCTTTATTCTTTATATATATACATACATATATACATCCACACACATACACACGTGCATGCACTGATTTACATGAGTTCCATTTTGCTTGTTTGTTTATAAAACCAAATCGATACATATAGTTGTAGCCAGTCGTTCACACAATGCAATTGTAAAACTATTATTTTTCTATTTTCCCTGCTGCCAATTTTAACCCTGAAAAAAGGTTCTGTCCAAAACGTTGGGCATTTTATTCACCATGGCAATTCCACTGCACTCTTTCTCTCGGTTTTTCCAATTTATGTGTTGTGCAGATGCAGACCACCATCAGTCTCCTTAAATGCTGTTTTATCCCATATATATTATATACGTGCATACTTAAACACACACACACACATACATATAATAGGGCTGAGGAAAAATACCCCTAGGGGAACAATTGGCAATATTCACACGATTGCTTCTTATAAATGTAACGTAGTGAGTTGAAAAACTTCGTTTAACTGAGTTTAATGTATGCTATCAGTAGACTAAGATATCTTCTAGATTTGTTTTTTAAAGAAAATCCTTAAAATATCCAAGGAAGATAATGCCAACACTGTCGGCCAAATGAAATTTTTGGAAAATAAATATTGTGCAGATGAGAGATGATTATATTTCTTAAGATTTTTTAGATTGGCTGGATTAACTAATAAATTTCAATTGGCTATTATTGGAGTTATCTCCCTTGTTAATTTGCTAGAATTTTAGTCTACTACGTGCGTGGATAATCTTAACGGAAAATTTTTTTAACTGTCTATATTATATATGTGAGATTCTACTATATTTTGGTAATGTCATTTCATAGATTAATTTATCAAGAGAAACTGATATTCAACAATATTAACTATCTATATTACATATGTGAGATTCTACTACATGGTTGTGTGGTAAGAAGTTTGCTTCCAGACTACATAGTTCCGGGTTCAGTCTACTTCGTGGCACCTTGAGCAACTGTTTGCTACTATAGTCTCCAGCTGACCAAAACCTTGTGAATGGATTTGGTAGACGGAAACTGAAAGAAGCCTGTCATATATATGTATATGTATGTGTGTGTCTTCATGCTTGTGCTTGCCCCCCTTCCCCAATGACCTGCTTTGGTTTGAATACATCTCTATAACTTAGAATGGACAGAATAAGCCCCACCCTTTAAAACAATAAGTATTGGGTTGATTTGTTCGACTTCAAAGTGGCGCCCCAGTATAGCCACAGTCCAATGACTGAAACAGGTATGTATATTTAGTTCGCAGGATGCTCTCCTAAAAGATTTCTTTAGACATGTTGATGTATTTATGTTGAGGTGGGGGTAATAATTTGAAGCAGGCATTGTCAAACTTTTTTGAGACACTGGGTGCATGAGACATGGCCAATCATTAGGCAAGCCGCACTACTAAAGCAATTGAAGGTAATTTTTCATTTGGCGTGCCATTCATAAAGTCTCACGAGTTGCAGGTTGCCAATGACTTGTCTAAAGACAAGCAAGTCTCTAACTGTAAATCAGAAGCTGGAACTTCTAAGGAAGTTAGAGGTAGGTGCTTCAAGCTAGCATAGAATATGATGCTAAAAAGCAAACAGTTTTAGATAGAAGGAAAGGTAACTGGCTGCGTTTTTGTTTTTTTAATATACTCTTTTACTTGTTTCAGTCATTTGACTGCGGCCATGCTGGAGCACCGCCTTTTAGTTGAGCAAATCGACCCCAGGACTTATTCTTTGTAAGCCTAGTATTTATTCTATCGGTCTCTTTTGGCGAACTGCTTAGTGACAGGGACGTAAACACACCAGCATTGGTTGTCAAGCGATGTTGGGGGGACAAACACACACACATATATATATACATATTAATATATATGACGGTCTTCTTTCAGTTTCCGTCTACCAAATCCACTCACAAGGCTTTGGTTGGCCCGAGGCTATAGTAGAAGACACTTGCCCAAAGTGCCACGCAGTGGGACTGAACCCGGAACCATGTGGTTGGTAAGCTACTTACCACACAGCCACTCCTGCACCTACACTGTTCATGCAAATTCTAAATCATAATCTGTTGGTGCAAAGAAGTATAAGAGAATGGCAAAATGCAAAAATCTTGGGGATAATGAAATGGTTTAGTCATCAATGATCTTGTAGTAATAACTTCCTTAGTACATACTGTCGAGCTAACCGGGCATTATGGGCATCAAAAATTTTGAAGTTAGTGTTGGGTAGTTATAGCGATTTCAAAATTGTCATAGAATAAAGTAAAAAATTACCCATGTGAAGCAGACAGTGTATCAATTAAAAAAAAGCAAACCACTCAAGAGATTATATAATCTAAATGAGAAAGGCTCCTAATTTCCCAAGAGTGTATTTGAGGATGTTACTGTATCGGTGGCCCCTATCCTGGAATACCAAAAGTTTTTCAGAATGGATCCTCTTTGTTGTACATTAAGTAAGAAACGTTTCTTTGGCATTGTGTTGCACGAACGCAGGCAGACGGTATGCATCAGTTGAAGTCCATGGTGGTGGTGGTGATGGTGGTGGTAGTGAGGTCAGCGTGACCATGAATTTTGAAACAAATAATGAACCAGTTATGCATTATTATCATTCTTAGAAATTAAGGATGAGCAAACATATTTTTAATGATTTTTTTGTTGTTTTTTTTCTTCTTCTCCAATTTCATTTCTGAAATACTGCTGATTAGGTGAAGGCATTACTAATTTTGGAACATGCACTTACTCAAGCAGGTGGTCACCAGCTTGTCAATGATGATGGTAAAGTACGGTGCATGATCTTGTCACTCAAATGTTTTTTTTCCGCGATCCAATCAATGAATATAGTTGTTGCATGCAAGAGATTATACCATCAATGATTTTGGATGTTGTTCTCATGATGATTGAAGAGGACATTATTAGGAAAGACAGACAAGGACAAAGAACTCTCAGTAGCATTTACAACTATAACGTCAAGTGTGCAATATTTCATTCAGCAGACGAATGTTACAGAAGACATCAGAACCTGACTAGAAGACTCAAAGGATGACTGTGGTTACAAGTGTATTAACAGAAGACGAAATAGCTGATGAAGTTCTCGCATAGATGACATCGGAGATAGTGAAGATGATGAAGAAGCCCCCAAATATCTGTTATACGAAAATATTTTGGTAATGTCATTTCATAGATTAACTTATCAAGAGAAACTGATATTCAACAATATTATCTACATCTTAGAGGCTTAAAGGGACTCACTATCTACAAACAGTATCAGTAAACTTACCTTATTCTTCAAAACAATTTACCCCAAACTTGCTGATATTAGTTACCCACCGGCTAATTGACTCAGTCTTTCTTCAGTCATCTCAAAAGTCTACGAACTGGAAACAAGAATGAGGGATTATCATAGGTGTTTAACTCATAATGACTAGTTTTCTTCTTCTCTCCTCTTCATTTAATACCATATAGAGCTTACTACTCATTTGTCAACTTTTCAGGTGCCCCAGCATGGCCGCAGTCTAATGATTGAAAGAAGTAAAAGAGATGAGCCATTTTGATGTTCCCAGTATTTTCTGTAATTTTTTTGTTTGGTTTATGAGGTTCAATGTGCAGTGTATATATATCCTGTTTCGTGTACATAATTCAATATAAGTAACGTCCCTCTGTTAACTCAGACGGTCCGTTAATATGGGCACCCTGTCAGTACAGTTTATTGAGTTTGTTACACACGCCGCTTTGCAACTACGTGATTTCAGGTTCGTTCCAACAGTGTGGCACCTTGGGTAAGTGCCTTCTATTATAACTTCACACTGAACAATGCCCTCTGAGAGAAAATTGATAAACAGAAACTGCACGAAACCATCGTGTGTGAGTCTGTGTGCGTATGAATGATTTAAGAGAACACGAGCTGAGAGTAATAAGGGGACATTAGCCTGAATATGGATAATAAAGATGAGTAAATGTACATCAAATGCCATATGGAGATAAATTCTTGGTTCATTGAAATTATCTTCCCTTCAAGAGAAGAATAAGCAATTGGTTGCAAAACGAGAAGCAAAGATCATCTCAAGAATCAAGAATTCTCCGAAATTGATATGTTATAAAGGAAATGCTAGTCTGGTTTCTACAGACAAGGAGACAACTATGGATACGTGTATCTGCTTCAATAAACATCATCAACACAGAAATTATTCTACCTTTAACTCTAGTGTCTATACAAAGAGTAGAAAATATTTATGGGACTAGAGTAATTTACATCGTTTAAAAACATGAGCTAAAGAAGTAACTCAGAGTGGTCAGAGGCATGAATATAAACAAAACGTGTGTGTTGGGTTGGTGAGATTAAAAACTAAATTCGGATATAAAACAGGAATATGACGGATTAGAAAAGCTGTCAAGACACTACCTACATAAAGGAGAACCAGAGTAACGCAGACAGGCATAGAGAAAGAGTCAAATTGGCAGAGTCGTGAGCGTTCGACAGGTTGTTTTGCAGTAAACGTTCTGGCGCTCTGAGTCGAGTTCAAATCCCATTGAGGACGACTTTTTAAGGTCGACAAATGAAATTCCTGTGCTGAGATAGATTTTTCTCTTTCTGTCTATCTGTCCTTCACCCTTTCTTTCTCGAAGAAATCAGCTGAGTGGAATGCGTTCAACCAGGCCACGTTTCAGAACGCATAAGACACGCCGTATATCACGACGGAGCACCTACGACGGTAGGCCCAAAGCCCATGTGTGTAGGTATATATATATATATATATATATATATATATATATAGAGAGAGAGAGAGAGAGAGAGAGAGAGAGAGATGACTGATAAATAGGTATGTAAGAAAATAGGTGGAATGATAGATGAATAGATATATAGAGATAAATAATTGAACAATATGTAATCTTTAAAGTAGATGAACACATGATATACGGCAGAAGAACAATTAGCAATCGACTTTCAGACTATAACGTATAAGCCGACAGCCGTAATCAAGGTAGGAATAATACGGTGTGCTTACTACTGCTACACCTACTACACATATGCATCAATGTATCTGTTTGTGTAAATACATGTTTGTTCACACACACACAGATATCATTTTTCTCGTATGTATATCTATATGTATGTGTATGTGTGTATCATCTGTATCTGTGCGTATGTTTATAACCGGTAAGGAGTAGGAGGAGGAGGAGGTACTGTGTTTATGTTGAAATATAGGCAATGATGGAGAAAATTAGCTATTTCGCCCAACAACAAATAGGTTACAAAGCAGTCGCCAAAAGATGGAGAGAAGCATCACCATCATCAAGAAGAAGAACAACAACAGCGGCAGTATCAACAACAACGAAAATAACAAAATCAACAATCATTGAAACCTCCACCCCACCCCCCACCGCTTGTATTGAGTCAAGGCGCTCGCATTGCTGTTACTGTTAGTTAAATATAATTATTCAAACTTAAACAACGGACAAATTTATATTTTTCCAATAATCATCTTTTAGAGATATTGGAAATAAAAAAATTCCACTTCCACCTCTATTGTCTCTTATCGTTCCCTCTACCGCGTTCATTTCTCTGAAACGAACTAGAGCTCTGTTTTTCCTTTCATAGCTGTCTTCAGGACATTCTGTGTTGAAGAGGAAGCAATATGCGAAAAGAGAAAGAGATACAGTGGTAGTAACAGAAAACTGAGAGAGGAAGAAGGAAGCAAACAAAAGAGAGAAGAAGAGATTGAGTGAGTGGGGAAAATGGAGAGTGAAAGAAAAGTTGAAAGGAAACAGAAATTTAAAGAGAAGTATTGAGAGAAAAGATGGGAGAAAGAGAGAAAGAAAGAGAAAAAGAGGAAGGATAAGGTAAAAGATAACAGGAAGAGATCATTGAATGAGCGTTTAAAAGCGATAGACAGAGGAGGGAGAAAAACAAGAGAAAAGACAAATTAAGAGATGGAGATTGTGAATGAGAGCGTTGGAAAGATATAACATTTCCGCCGTCACCATCACGACCACCACGAAAACAAAACATAATGATAGCAGAAGAATGATAGGGGAGGTAAAGTGAAATGAAAGAGGTAGAAAAACAAAGTGAACGGAGAGGTAAAACGGGAGATATGGGAAAAGTGTAGGAAGGACCACAGAATGAAAGAGAGATAAACTAAATGAGAGAGGCAAAAAGAGAGAGAGTCAAAATGATGAGGGAGCGATATTTATTTGACGTCATGGCAAAGCATCCTACGCAGTAGTATAGTGTCTTAAGTGTCTCAGTTTTAGACCACAAAAGCACTGTTTTGACAGAACACACTCTCTTCTTTTCTCACCAACATTATCTTTCTTCTCCCTTCTCTTTGTCTTGTTCTCTACCACTACCTTTCTTACTCTCCCTTCCTCCACCAACTTCCCTTTCATCATACATCTTTTCTTTCTTCCTTTCTTTCCTCCCATTTACTCTATATTTTTCGCATATTTCAACCCCCTCTCCCCGTCTCTACCTCTTGCCACCATCACCACCAGCAAAAACAACATCACCGCCACCACCACCATCTCAACCACACACACCAGCTAGTCTTCTCCCCTTCCTACTACTCTAGTTCTCTCTTATTCCTGCAACTCTTCTCTTCCCTCCGCCCTTTCTCCTCTCCTACTGATCTTTCTCTTCCCAGTATTTAATGGCTGGAATCCTTCGAAGTAAAAGATTTAAACAGACAGATTGACAGAAAAAGAAGAAAACATACTGCTGCTGCTACTGTTGTTGTCGTTGTTATTGTTGCTGCTGCTACTAATACAACTAATATTAATAAATAAATAAAAAGGCGAACTTAATCAATATTGCTATAGAGGCGAAGTTGGATACCGGTTGTGATAACCGGTGCGCGTGTATATGTAATGTACATTTTAGTATCCGTGTTATGTGATTGATAGAGAAGGGGTTTGAAGGGGAGATAGAGAGTGGGATGGGAGGAGTAATAGAGCTAGATACTGGGAGGGCAGGTAGGAGGAAGTGGGTTTGGGGAAGTATTTGACAGTAGTGGAAAAGGGGAAGGAGAAAACACGGAGTGTTACAGAAACACAACAGGAAGAAAAGTGAAATAACAATAATAATATTGATGATGATGATGATAATGATGGTAATAATAATAATAATAATTGGCGCTAACTGATTTTAGTTATGTAAGTGAGTGGGTGGAGCCAAAAAGAAAGTAGGTAGCTAGGCATGCAGTGGGAGGTGAAATGCGGGTTGAAAATAGTGGAGTGGAGGAGTGTTGTTGTACTACTGTTACTGTTGTTGTTATTGTTGTTCGCTGCTACTGTTTGTTATTGTTTTTGTTGCTGCTGTCGACAGCGGTTGTGATGATACAAGCGGCTTGTTGGATGCCATGGATTCGTCTATCTTGTTACAAACTATGTGAGCACATCTAATGACAGCCGATACCTGATGATGACTACATCATTTCCCCAACCACCACTACCCGAGCAATATTTCATTCCAACTGGGAACTCCTCATTATTATTTATTTCTCCATAGGTTTATGCTATTTCCTAGTACACAGAATATCTTCCTCACCACCACCACCATCGTCATTGTTGTTGTCATCGATACCTTGGCTTTTCAATAGCTTTCAGCCCTTCTGTGTTGTTGTTATTGTTCAGCCCCAGGTCAACCCTAATCGAGCAGATCTGTTATCAAAGGCGTTCCAGCCGTGACCATCCTTTTTTTGCTGTTTATCGTGGGCTACACTGCCCAGTATATTCTTTAAGGTGGTAATGTATAATTTCAATGAGATTTGGCTGTTATTTCTAACAGGTCGAGCGTTCATGCATACGTCCACTCCAATGATACGTCTCTTTTGAGTTGACGAAATATGTACTTGTAATATACTGAGTTAACGAGTTGACCCTGAGTCAAATCCATAGGAATACTTTGAAGCGATCGTTTTGATGCGAACAAGATATTAAAAAGATCTCTCAAGCAGCCGAGGTCACAACCTGCTTTAGATTCTTAGTAAATACTCTTAGGAGGATTGGCCGTAGATCTGCCACAGGTTGACCATGGGCTAATAAGAACCATGAACTTCTCGAAATCCTGTTTCTAATCAGCGTAAGGGTAGAATTTGCGGGCGACGTAGTTCGAGCAAATGTATTTTACTTTTTGCAATTTGAAAAGATTGACCGTAACAGATTACTATATAACCCTCCCTTCATGAATGAATAAATCAATAAAAATATCAGGTTCCATGCCAGAGGATTGGTAGAACGCATGACAAAATGCCTTGTATTATTAGCAGCCCTATTCTAAGTTCAATTCCCGCAAAGGTCGACTATGACTTTCATCATTCCAATGGCGATAAAATAAATAGCAGTGCTTGAAGTCGATTAAATCACTTATACTTGTCGTGGTTTTTAATTTGTTGGCTGGACTGAGGTGATGACTGGTTGAGTTGCTGAATGAAAATATATTTCTCAAGCTGTGTGAGCAATTAACAGATTTTATTATTGCACATAGAGCTTTAATTGTGTTGGTCTTTTACTTATAATAACAGCAATAATTACTTACCAGGAGAGATATACTGCTTGGAGTTTACAAGCTTACTGATACAAACAATCTGAGGTTGGCCCATCACAACTGGAAAATAATTGCCCTATATTGGTAGCAATGGCCCAGTGGTTAGGGCAGCGGACTCGCGGTCATAGGATCGC
>NC_068981.1:177628661-177630224 GCF_001194135.2 Octopus bimaculoides | reverse complement strand
TATCTTTTCTCTTTTATTTCTTTCAGTCATGGGTCTGCGGCCATGTTGGGGCACCACTCTGAAGCGTTTTAGTCGAACAAATCGTCTCCAGTACGTATATCGGTCCGTATCGTCGAATCGCTAAATTACAGGATTGCAAACGAACCAACGCAAGTTGCCAGCGGTGTGGGGGACAAATACTGATGACAAAAACACACACATTTATAATATATATATATATATATTATAAATGTGTGTGTTTTACACCACCTGTCCTCGTCTGTTGTTTTTTTTCGTACATTCTCCCATATATATATATGTATATATATACATGCGACTGGCTTCCACACAGTGTCTGTCTAGCTCAGAACTGAAGAAAAGCATTTGACTAAATTGAACAGACTGGGATTTTTTGTGTTCGTTCAACATCTGAGAGCTGGTGTTGGCTTATTTACGTACCCATTACTTAGCAGCTCAACAAAAAACTGGTAGCTATGAACGTCAGACTTGTTATAAATGTCAAGGGTACACGTATCTGTGGAGTGCTCAGCCATTTGCACGATAATTTCACGAGCAGGCTGTTCTGTTGATCAGATCAACTGGAACCCTCGACGTCGTAAGTGACGGAGTGCCAACAACATTGGTAGCAATGAAAACTCCGGTCTAATATCAACCGTGTCTTAACTGGTTAGATGCAGCAAGAATGGAGACACAATGCACAACTGCCTCAACCTTCTACAATTACTGCCAAAAATTACTTTTTTATAGGACACAGGGACAAGATTGTAGAAGATTGAATTACGCGATGCTGATTGGTTGCTTAATAAACTGATCATGTGAAACTACTGTAGTTTGATCGTGATGTCTGACGGGCTACCTAGCAGTCTGGTTTCAAATCACTGCTACAAACCCTTATCCCAAAATATGTGACCTTACGCCAGTGTTAAAAATTATTATCATTAATTTGGCACAAACTGCTGCAGTAAATTAATATTGTATTGATTTCAACTCTTTATTGCTCTGAATTCAGATTTTACCTTTTATTTTTATAATAAATAAGTAGCAGTTATTTTAACTAATTGATTTTATTGAATTGATCTCGCTTGCTTGATGGCTTTTCTCTTTTTTTTAATTTTAAACATCCCTACATGGGGTTTTGTCTACTAATTGCATGGATAATCAATTAATATGTAGTGTACAGGCATAAAAAGGTGAAATAAATTATCCTAAAAATAATCCTTTTTGCTATAGGCACAAGGCCTGAAATTTGTGGGGAGGGGGCTTGTTGATTACATCAACCCCAGTGTTCAACTGGTACTTATTTTATTGACTCCAATTGGATGAAAGGCAAAGTGAACTTCAGAGGAATTTAAACTCAGATTGTAAAAATGGATAAAGTATACAGGTATAGGAGTGGTTGTGTGGTAAGTAGCTTGCTTACGAACCATATGTTTCCGGGTTCATTCCCACTGTGTGGCACCTTGGGCAAGTGTCTCCTACTATAGCCTCGGGCCGACCAAAGCCTTGTGAGTGGATTTGGTAGACGTAAACTGAAAGAAGCCTGTTGTATATATGTATATATAT
>NC_068981.1:177611718-177628651 GCF_001194135.2 Octopus bimaculoides | reverse complement strand
TGAGTGGATTTGGTAGACGTAAACTGAAAGAAGCCTGTTGTATATATGTATATATATATATGTATGTGTGTGTATATGTTTGTCTGTGTTTGTCCCCCCAACATTGTTTGACAACCGATGCTGGTGTATTTATGTCCCTGTAACGTAGCGGTTCGGCAAAAGAGACCAATAGAATAAGTACCAGGCTTACAAAAAATAAGTCCTGAGGTCGATTTGCTCGACTAAAGGCGGTGCTCCAGCATGGCCACAGTCACATGACTGAAACAAGTAAAAGAGTAAAAATGGATAAAGTATTGCTAAACATTTTGCCCAGCATACTAACAATTCAGCCAGTTTGCCAGTCAATTGCAACAGAAACCAGAAGTGACAACAGGGACATCCCTAATTCCATATAAATATAACTATATAAATATAAATATAACCAATGAACATGTATTTATTGTAATATGAAAACTGTACATATATTTTATATAAGATGAAAACAATTACACTTCTCAGTGGTTTCCATTACTAGGTATAGTTTATAGTTCATTGGAACATTGTACCTCAGTTGCTACTTCTGAAATAGTTAACATACTACTAGAAAGAACTTCACTTTTAGATGAACCCTAACCCTGCTGTACTCTTTCACTACAGCTTTCTCTCACTCTTTCTTCCTGTTTCTGTTGTACCAGCTCCTGTCAAACCGTCCAACCCATGCTAGTATGGAAAATGGATGTTAAATAATGATGATGATATGTGACACTTCACTAAAAGGATTATTAAAGAAATCAAATGTTTTAACATGCCAGGTTAAAACAGTTCACTTTAAACAATTCACTTCCACAAGTTTAACGTACCCAAAAATTTAAATTAATAGTCTTATTCCAATTATCTCCTTTGTTGTGCTTAGATTTTAAAATCTTAGAGAGAGTTTGTGTCTCCTAATTGCATAGATAATGTTATATCTTACTTAGTATTCAGAATGCTCATCTGAGGTAGTTTCCTTTAGCCATACTATTGACTTTCGTTGTATGTGTCACTACATTTCCTATATTCCTATACATATACTGGTCACTCCAAATCTGAGTAGAATATTGCTTTTCTGAGGAGGTCTAATAAGACTGAAACTTGTCTGTTACTTTTAGCAGCTGGCTTACAAGCAAGATCCACTCAAATCTGCATTTATATTTTGTTCAAAAATTTCAGTTGGCTGATCATATTGGAATAATTTCCCTTGATTATTTTTCATATGGTTTAAAGACACTTAGAGGAATTTTTGTCTACTAATTGTACTAACTGTATTGATAATTTCAGTAAATGGACGTTCTCAGTTCACTACATTTTATATGTAAGATCTTATAGCATTTGTATGCAGAACGCTCCAATAAGGAAATATTTTCCTTCAGCCATATTGTTATCTTACTGGGATTGAAGCAATTCTATACATGCTTTCCTTTTAAAATGTATTGTACCAAAACAAAACAAATTATTAAGCTGGTTGATTGTTATTCCGTTTTGTTCCACTGTCATGATAGACAGCAAACTCTTTCTTGTTTTGTCAAATTGCCAGGGTTTTTTTGTTTTCTTCTTCTTTTTTTTTTGTTCTTTCATACTTATAGAAACACATGAAAAAAGCCAATAATTTTTTCTGGACTAATACACTTATATACACTTTTGTTCTTATTATGCATATAAAAATCAAGTATGATATAGATGTGTATTGAATGTTGCTTTGTGTCATACCAACTTGAAAACAGTGTGTTAGAAAGAAAGAAAAAAATATGTTAAATGATAATTCTTATATTTTGATGGGTGGAGTTTCAGTTGATTAAATTGGTTTTAGTACTTGTGTTTCAGACCTAGGAAGAAGAAAATAAAATCAACTTCAGTGGTATTTGAACTGAGACCATTAGGAGATACAACTAAATACCTCAATGTCTTTTGTCTGCCACTCTGCAGATGCTGCAGAAATATGAACTCACAAAAAAAGTTCTCTCTTTCTCTCCTCTTCATTGTATGCTTCTGTAATTCTTTTCTTTTCGGCTAATTAGGAATACCAATCTAATTGATAGCAAAATACTTTATGGGTTTAAATCTCATTAAGAAATAATCCTATTGGACTCAGATATGTAAATGCTAGATAACCATGGAGACTTAAGTCCATAAAACCCTTAGGTGTGAAATGAACCTCTCTCTTTCTCTCTCTCAACCCCACGTCATATATATACATATACATACACACACACATATGTGTGTGTGTATATATATATATATATATATATATATATATATATATATGCATATATATATATACACACATACATACATACAGAGAGTGAGAGAGAGAGAGAAAGTGTATAAGCTCTTTCAATGAAAAGAAACAAATCAACATAAAATATAAATACTTCTCAATCTTTAGTAAATTTAAACTATGACTATGCTGGATAACTGCCACAAGTTCCTGAAGTCTGTTAATGAATTTTCTTTTTGTTTTTGCTTTTCTTTTTTTTTTTTGCATTGGGTATGTATACACATAGGGATAGCGTATGTGAATGTGAGCATGCATATGCACATATATACAGAGTAACAAATAAATTGATGTACATATGTGAGTATACATATTGATATTTGAATAAGATACCGTTAACTCCCTACCATGGTTTCATGCCAATAACCAAATGGGTAGGAGTGTGAGGGCAACTCTTGGTGCTTAAACCACACCAACCAATGTTAAAAATCAAAACCATAAACTGAGGTAGGGTATATATATACCATGAATATTACTCTTCCTGCTGCCTTTCGCGTAAAAATTAAAGACTTATATTAAAATTGGATTGTTGCTTGTATTCATATATCAGGTATACTTTGAATTCATGCAGGAAACCACAGTAACATCATCATCGTTTAACGTCCGCTTTCCATGCTAGGGTTGGACGATTTGGCTGAGGACTGGTGAAACCAGATGGCTACACCAGGCTCCAATCTGATTTGGCAGAGTTTCTACAGCTGGATGCCCTTCCTAACGCCAACCATATATATATATATATATATATATATATATATATATGAACAATTATATGCCATAACTAGTAATATATATTGCTTGACAATATATAAAATATAACCACTTTGTTATTATATTGAGTATGCTTTTTTCCCAATTTATTGACAACTAATGGATAGCATCATCATGATGATGCTCGCATGGGTTGGATGATTTGACAGGAGCTGGTCAGGCAGAAGACTACCATGCTTTGCTGTCTATTTTGGGATGGTTTTTACAGCTGGATGCCCTTCCTAACACCAACCACTCCACAGAGTGGACTGAGTACTTTTTACATGGCACCAGCAGTGGCAGGGTCACTAATTAACTTGCAAGATAGTACACAATTTAAAAAACACATAAAAATGTGGTAGGAGAACAGAGTGTATTAGTTTGACACTCAGGAAAATTGGAAGAAGTCTTTAACATTTCAAGCCTATGCTCTTCTACAAAAAGGATAAATGAAAACAGAGAAAAATAAAGAGTGAAAAGAACAAGTGTGTCACAATTAGACTGTCACTGCATGCTGAAATATATTTATATACATAGCAAGTTTAGAAATTTGATGCAACATATTGCTCTGAATTTCACACTTGGAACAATCTACAGGTAAAGTAAGAATGGATGGATACATACTTAGTGAATGAATGTAAGTGCTCATGTGTGTGTGTGTGTGTGTATACACATACACATTAGTACATGTATACACACTTACTCCTGCAACAGATTACCAGAGAAAAAGCTACATGCACATCAACAGAAGGTCATTCATGGCTATGTTGCCAAAAAGCTTCAAAGTGACAACAACATAGATAACCAAAGTATTCTATCATGGACCGACAGCTGGGATATTGGTTTTCACTTTGAAGAATAGACTTTTTTAATACAGGACAAGAAATAACAACAAAATACCTGGCATTCAAAAGAAATAAGCATGCAGGTAAGCCACCTAGATTTGACAACCAATGCAAACTCTGAGGATGTCACCCACATTATAAGAAGTTATCCAAAAATGTCATCACAACATTATTTATGCAAGAACAAGAAATAACAACGAAATACCTTCTGCAAAAAAAGGATAGGGATGCAGGTAAACCAATGAGATGTTGCAGACCTTGAGGAATTAACATATCACCCACATCGTAAATTGTCTGCAAATGTCATCACTGTATTATCAACATATAAGACATGATGTCATTGCCAGAACATCATACGATGCAATCCATAGAATGGATGGTCCCAAGGAGAAAGATATAAGAAGCCATTGAGACGTGGAAGGCATAATCACTCATAACATGAAAGAATACTGGCAAAATGTTCCTGACATGACCTAAGTAAAATGCAAGCATAATATATCAGACATAATGATTTTGAACAAGGGAAAGAAATTAGTGGCTCAGCAGATATTGATATAATGTTAAAGATCAGGATGGAATGGAAGCATCTTTGGTAAACTAATGAGAAATCAGTGGTTACTCCACCCAGGTTATAGTGTCCACTTTATACCTGTAATTATTGGGGCATTTAAATATACATCAATCATGAGAAGCTGGATTTCACAAAACCAATAACTAAAAAATTATTATTACATTTGTGAAATTATGTAAAACATTCCAGAAGTTTAGCATGTAAGTATATATACACACATCATCATCGTTTAACATCCGCCTTCCATGCTAGCATGGGTTGGACGATTTGACTGAGGACTGGCAAGCCAGAAGGCTGCACCAGGCACCAATCTGATCTGGCAGAATTTCTACAGCTGGATGCCCTTCCTAACGCCAATCACTCCAAGAGTGTAGTGGGTGCTTTTACGTGCCACCGGCATGAGGGCCAGTCACACTGTACTGGCAACGGCCTTGCTCAAAGGTGTTTTTTACGTGCCACCTGCACGGGAGCCAGTCCAGCGGCACTGGCAATGACCTCGCTCAAATGATTTCCTAACATGCCACCAGCACAAGTGCTAGAAGGCTACACTGGTAACGATTACGCTCAAATGGTGCTATTTACGGGCCACTAGCATGGAAGCCAGACAGCTGCTCTGGCAATGAACACGCTCGGACAGTGCTGTTAGTGCTCCACTGGTGCAGATGCCAGTCATTGAATATGGCTCAATTTCAATTTCGATTTCACTTGCCTGAAGACATAAAAATGTATACACATACCTAAATCAAAATCTACTCATGCAATAATATCCATACTTGCCCACATCATAAAAGTTCTCAGCACTCAGATGCAAGGATACTTTTGACACCTTCCACTTCAATTAAATGGCATGATAACAGGAAACTTTATACTCTTCACATATGTGTTTTAATGCATCTGCCCACATTTGACCCTCTTGCTATACCTCTGCAAATATATGCATACGTATATGACAGCTCTCGACTCATTAACACATGTGACCACCTTTCATACACCCTTCCTCTTTTAAAATATGCCTCCCTGTCATGGGACCTAATGATGAGAAAGTAATATACTTGTGTGCCAAGACTAAGACTACACTTCCTAAACATCACCAGCACTTCATTTGAGGATGCATATGTGTAGGCAACCAAAAGATAACACCTCTGATGTGTCCTCATAAGAGGAAACTCACAGCATCTGTTTGTGGATCCAAGAAGTTTAAGTCTTAATGTATGCAGAAAAAATGGGTTACAAAAAGTACCAACACATCAAAGTTTGTAGTGACAAATACTTGTACAAATAAGAATGTCAGTCTCTGAATGTAAAAGCTTGAAGCTGTTAAACTAGCAAAAACAAAAAGTTTCCAGTAAGAATATCCTTTACTCATGTGTATTACATACACAAGTACCTATATGTATAGGTGCAGGCATGACTGTGTGGTAAGACGCTTGCTTCCCAACCACATGGTTCCTGGTTCAGTCCCACTGCATGGCATCTTGGGCAAGTGTCTTCTACTAAAGCCTCAGGCTAACTGAAGCCTTGTGAGTGGATTTGGTAGACAGAAACTGAAAGAAGCCTGTTGTGTGTGTGTGTGTGTGTGTATATATATATATATATATATATATATATATATATATATATATATATATATATATATATATATATATATATATATATATGTATATGTATATATATTCATGTGTGTGTATTTGTGTTTGTGTCCCCATTATTGCTTGACAACTGAAAGTGGTGCGTTTATGTCCCCGTAACTTAGCAGTTCAGCAAAAGCAATGATAGAATAAGTACTAGGCTTACAATGAATAAGTCCTGGGGTCGATTTGTTTGACTAAAACCCCTTCAGGAAGTGCTCCAGTATGGCTGCAGTCACATGACTGAAATGTGTAACAGAGTAAAAGAGTAAATGCATATACACACTATTGGATGGTCCCTGACTCTCCTAAGTTTATTTACCCTTTTGATGTGTTTTGTTTTTCAATATGGAGGGCATTCAAAATTCCTCTTCCTCATCCAGAAGCCATAGTGGAGTTGCCACTTGTGTATGTAATGCACATGAGTAAAGAATATTCTTACAGGAAACTTTCTGTTTTTGCTAGTTTAACAACTTCAAGCTTTTACATTTCATCATCATCATCATTTAAAGTCCGCCTTCCATGCTAGCATGGGTTGGACGATTTGACTGAGGACTGGTGGACCAGGAGGCGACACCAGGCTCCAAGAGTGTAGTGGGTGTTTTACGTGCCACCAGCACGAGGGCCAGTCAGGCGGAACTGGCGACGGCCACGCTCGAAATGGTGTGTTTTACATGCCACCTGCACAGGAGCCAGTCCATCGGCACTGGCAATGATCTTGCTCAAATGTCTTTTCACGTGCCAGGAAGGCGACGAACAATCTTGCATGAATGTCTCTTGTGTCTGGGCTATAAATCTTTATCTGTACTTATTGTCACAAGTGCACTGGGCTATGTAACAACAGATTTGCATAAAAGCTCAAGAAAGGCTGCATTTTTCAATGAAGAAACAAAGCAAACTGAGTTGCATCCTTCAAATCTAACTGTGAAGATTTGTAAAATATTCCAAAGATTCTGTATTTGAGTTTACTGAATTGAACACAATCATATGAGCATATATGGCACATATACACATACATGAGGAATAAAAGACATACATACTTGTATACTGAAGAGATATGCATACTCATTACACAAGTGCAAGTTTATCTACACCCTTTAGCATTTAAACCCACCATATCCAGCCAAAATATGCTGTTTTATGTTTAAAATCGTCAGATACAGCTTCTCCCATTTACCTTACAACACCATTCTCAGAGTAAACAATCATGTTACTGAAATCTCAAAGCTACAAGACAATGTATGACTAATTCAAATCAATGTGAATAAATAAGCATTACATTTGACAGAGTAATCTGAATGCTAAGGGGTTAACTTACTTATTCACAAATCCCAAGAACTGTCTTGTCTCAAACAAAAGAAACTTGTTACTTTATTAGTGACTAGTTTGAACTCTACAAAAGAAAAAACTTATATGAATCTCAAAGAACCACACATAATAGTGGTAGCTGTACTTACAGATTTGTTCTGATGATTTGCAAAAATTAGTTCCATAGTGATGTTTTATATAAAACGATTTCAATGCACTCACACTAAACAATGGAGAGTAATTGACCAAGTAAACTAGTCTGATGGAGAACTATAATATACAAGAAGTGAAAGGAACAAAATACTGAACAAACAACTATTTAATTTGAGTGAATATCAGCAAATATGCCATATTTATCAATCATAAAATGATAGCATTACTCCTAGAAAGGTGCATAGCCTAGTGGCTAGAGCATCAGGCTCACTATCATGAAGTATCAAGTTCGATTCCTGAACTGGGGTATGTGTTGTGTTCTTGAGCAAGACAGTACTGCATTTCCACCTTGGATGGCAGAGTGAGAGTGTGCCGTAGGAGGGGCAAATGCTACAGAGACAAATGTGTCATGGAGAGAGACGCATGAGGTGGCCAAAGCATCATGGCTTGGGGTGCTACAGGCCTAAATTAAAGAATTGGGTGCCATGTGTTCCAAAATGTTGGTGCGGACAAAGGAAATGGCAGTCACAGCGCAGCGCTAATTTGACCAGACCCTAAGACCTCACATCATGCCCTTCTTCATGCATCACCATAGTCACATGTTCCAGCAGGACAATGCTCCCTCCCACACAGCCAGGATCACCATGGACTTCCTGCATTAGTACAACATCAGAACCATGCTGTGGCTGGCTCTCAGCCTGGATTTGAACCCAATTGAACACCTGTGAGATGAAATCCAGAGATGGTTGAAACAGATGGTCCCAAGGCTGACAACTCGTGTGGAACTGGAGGCAGCTTTCCTCAGGGTGTGGGCACAGGTACCAATGGCTTTTGTGAACCGCCTCATGCACTCCATGTATCGATGGTGTATGGCCGTTTTGAACACCTAGGGAGAGCATACACAGTATTGAACATGTCATGCCCTACAATCTCAATGTGCTGGATCTGCCCACTACTGGAACACATGACAATGACCCATAGACTGTAGTCAAAATGCATCCAAGAAATTGACTTTATCAGATTTATCAAAATTTATCTCTGACATAATGAAATTAAAACATATTTCACAGTCATATACATCTTCCATTTCTGTTGATGTTCAGTGTAAATGTACATTTTGTACTATCAGGGTATTTTGGGTTTAATCAAAAGAAACATTGAGACCTTTCTTTTATTTAGTCTGAGGAGAATCTTAATAATTATAATTATTTTCTATTTATTTATTTTTTCCTGGTCATTGTTGATATTATGCTTTGTAGATTCTCCTTCACTGGTGAAGTCAATGCAGTTGATGTCAGCTTGAAGTACTTACTGTAAATTTGACATCTGTATGGAAAACATAGTCGTGTTTCAGACAGCTCTGAAAAGAAAGAATTGAGTCAAGTGTTTAGTAACAATTTGGCTATGATCTCCCACTTTCTGACTTAAAGATTAAATATTTTAAAGAAATTATAACACCAAAATTCATCATAGCTGAATTTAAGGTTTTTAAGACAATTAGAGAGTTGATGATAATAAAAGATGACTGGAAAGAGAAATAATATTGGTAATGCAGTTAATGATTTGACTTGTTTAGACATTAGTTTCTTTACTTCCATTACCTTTTGAGCTGGATCCAATTTGTTGGGTCATCTTATAAATAATGCGGTTTTTTCAATTGCATGAACTAAAAGTTGGAGGGGGATGGGATAAACTACCTGCATCAACTTGCTATAGAAGCAGGTAGTAATTTTACCTTGTACTTATTCTTAGTGCAAGTTTTGAAGAGTGCAGTTCGATTTTAACAGTTATTTTTTCAAAGTGAAGTGACAAAGGAGCATATTCGACATATTTTGCTTTATGAGTTTAATAAAGGCAACAATGCAATGGAAAGTGTGAGGAATATTAATACAGTATATGGTGACTGGACAAAAAGTGTGAATGTCAACGGCGGTTCCAGAAATTCCGAGCTGGAAACTACTGCCTAGAAGACAAGCTTCGTCCTGGAAGATCTGTAGAACTTGACTGTTGAGGAACTAGCAGAGAAGCTTGGATTTGGTCATTCAACCATTCATCGACACCTGGATGCCATCGGAAAAGTCAGCAAATTGGGTCAATGGGTTCCTCACAAACTTTCTGAGTCTAATTGTGTGCAGAGAGTGAATGTGTGCTCTTCTGTGCTGTCATGTCTCATGAATGAACCTTTTTTTGGCCTGAATAGTGACTGGTGACAAGAAATGGGTTCTCTATTAAAATGTCAAGCGCCAAAGACAGTGGGTAGGGAAAGGAGAAACACTGGCACCCCAGGACAAAGAAGGTCTTCACCCATGTAAGGTGTTGTTATTTGTTTAGTAGGATATGAAAGGTTTAGTCTACTTTGAACTTTCAAATCCAAACCAAATGATAACAAAGGAGATCTACTGTGAGCAGTTTAAGTCAGTGCTAGAAGAAAGACGACCATCTTTGGTTTCAAGATGAAAGCTGTTCTTCCATCAGGATAGTGCTCAGCCACATACAGCAAGGATGACATTCCAAAGGCTGGAGCAGTTTGAATGGGAAACGATCCCCCATCTGATTATCATTTATTCAGTGGTCTTCAAAATCATTTGGATGGAAAACATATAAATTCTGTAGACGAGGTCAGAACAGTACTGGAGGAGTATTCTTCGTCACAGACAAGTGAATTTTGGAAGAGGAGCTTTGCAAGTCTACCAGATAGATGGAAGAGAATTGTAGAAAATGAAGGAGAGTATATTTTAGATGAAAAATGAACTTTGTTTATCTTAATTTTGAAAAATAAAAGAAGTATAAAAAAACTGCATTATTAATGGGTGACCCAATACAATGAAATCTTGACTAAATACATTAATGCTGGCCTGAATGCAAGAGATTTCTACTTCAGTATTCTTGGTGTGAGAATAATGATATAAATACTCATCAGAAATTCTGAAACATAAAGGCTGTTGAATAAACAAGGAGTAAACAGTGCCATCAAAGAGATTCATGTAAGAAAGACCATTGATCTACAATGAGCCATGCTAATTTAGTGCATTTAGAAGTTAGATGATAATTGCAACAGAGGTCACTGTATAATTACAAAGGATTTATAATAAGGTCAATGAATGATCAGTAAAAATAATTTTTCTCAAAATACAAATGGGTAACTTTGAAACAATGAAAAAAAAACTTTACTGCTGAGTCACTAAATTTTAAGAATTAAAACAACTTGTGCATATCTATCTTCTTCAATTGCAACATTATTGAGCAGAATTGTTTTATTGTTATTAAATGCCTAGCAACATTTGTTCCAACTCTTAATGTTCTGAATTTAAACTCTGTCAACATGCGTGTCATCCTTCCTGGTTTCTGGCTTGATAAAATAAAGTTCCAGTTAAGTATAAGAGCCAATATAATTGACTGTTCTTTTCACCTAAATTTGAGGTTTTGTATTTATATAAGTAATTAATATATTTTTAAAAACCAAAAACATATTCATGATGCAAGCCTGAATAGTTTTCTTTGAACACTTTAGACTCTGCTTCCTCTTCACAAACATCCATAGAATTCAGACCAGCTTGGATCCTACCAGCCAATTCCTACTAACATACAAACCACACATCTTGTGTCACAGCCCCTACCTCCTGACCAAACTATGAAAAAAGAGACAACCAACAGAAAAGCACAGCCAGCAAACTCACACATTCCCTAATTTGCAGTAGAACCATCCAGTCCCTTAATAATAGAGTCGTTACTAACTTTATAGAAGCTACCTACACACCATCCTTCAACCAATTTGTGTCAGCAAGTAAATATACCTGCTAAAAAAATAAACTCATATTTGCTGTCCTATGTTTTTCCGACTTCGCACAGCTCTCGCACTTCAGCGAGGAAACCTCTACTGCTAGGACAAGCAGTCAAATTTGCTTGAAACAAGGCTTTACTATCTTAACATAGATCACATGAGATAATATTGTCCTTGAAATATTGACTGAAAATAAGATGGATGGTCATAAATGCAATACTTTGATCCTAGATCTGTTTGATCATAGATGATTTGGAACTAAGTAACAACAATAATGCACTTATTCAACATTCTCCTTCCAAATTATATTCCTTTATACTCCTAGTTTCATCAACATGCACATTCAGTCTTCAAGTGTAAAATCTTGGATTAATCCAACCTTCAAATAGTGTGATCTAGTCCTAGTCCCTAACCTATCTATGAGAATCTATCCTAATCTTTGAAAACGTCTTCCAGTATTTTCCTCCATAAACATTATAGCTTTCTTCTCTTTCCCCTCCAATATCTGAAGGTAATGGTGGTAGACTTGATCTGTCACTTGATTTAACACCATCTGGCATTTAAATGTCCAATCTGTTGCAAATATTCATACTAAATCTCCAGTTTGGAATGACCCACAAGTCATGGTTCCATTCCTTCTTTTGCTCTACTGGTCTCAAAGGCTGTGCGAAATGGTTGTGGAGACTATTTTTCTTCCTTCTTAGCAATGGGAAAACAATCATTAACAGTTATTTCCTTCATTGCTTTCAGCATCTGCTATGATTTGAGGGAGATTTAGCTACTGTTTCTAGTATATCAAACGACCTTGTAGAGACTCTCTTTTCGTTATAATAGGTGGAAGAATACAGTAATTTGTTGTTATGGTGGTGATGGTGGAGTTGATGGTGACCATGTTTTTTAGCATCACATTATGATGTGTGACACTTTTCTTGTAACTAACTTCTTTTGGCATCATCCCTAAACAAGACAACATTCAACTAGGCCAGAGTGAATATGAGGTTTTATTCTCTTAGCACCAAACAAATGAAATCACAGCAGCTGACTGGGGAGTAAACTTACTTTCTCTGCTTAAGGATCCATTTGTTGTATTGATTAGATTAAGATGACTATACTTAAGCCAAATATTTTTATGGGTCAAAGAACATGATTTGATTCTTTTCTTCTTTTAAAGCCATTGCACAGTCTGTTTTCTTTAGGTTCAACACAAGTGAACACTTGTGAAAAAATATTAGCTGACATTAAAACAATTTCATTGGCACTTATTGGCAACATCTGGTTTCACTGAGAATGACTGAGAGAGAGAGATGGTGTTTAATAAACAAAGAAACGTAATGTATTTATTTATTCATTCATTTTTATTAATCTAATGGAGTACAAGTGATAATGGAAACTATTATGAAAAAGTATTATTAATTTTGTAGTTTTTGTTTGTCTCTAAGCAGAAAATTATTGGATATAAAAAATAAACAAAACAAAGGCAAGAAACACCCCATGCATATTCAAACAATAACTGCCTTGAGATTACTAATAAAAAAAAATAATAACATCAAAATATAGCCACATGAAAGAAAGGGCACACTTTGGAGTAGTAAATGATAAAGAGAAAAGGAAGAAACTATGATGAGTATAATCATCACTGCCACTGCTGCTACCACTGCTGCTACCACTGCTGCCACTTGCAATTATCACAATCTTCATTGTTGTCATCATCATCAACATCATCTAAATACCAGAATATTCTGCATTGTTTTCACACAGTAGCCTTATTTTATTAGAAGCCTGGAAGTAGGAAATGAGATCTGGATTTGAACTCAGAATCTAAAAAAAAAAGAACAATCTAAATACTACAAACCTTTTGGGTCATTACCCTCTGTTTCTATTATCTATATACCAGAATCTTTCATCCGTGTTCCTTTTTTTTTTGGTGGTAGTAGGGTAGGGATCTACCATGGAAAGGAGTATGTATTTTATTATAAATATATCAAAAGAACATTATCACATTTATGAATTTAATATCATAAAAAATCTTTACAGGGAAAATATTTCAAAGAGATTTTAATCTTTATCTGGTGCTGTGAGATTTTAAAAGCAGGTTACAATTATGTAAGGGTTAAAATTCATCAAGTTTCACATTCATAAAACTTCAAATATGATAGGCCAAAAACAAGACGAGCAATAAACGTGTTTAAAACATGTGCAAAATACCTGTCATTTATTAAGTTCATTAACTTCACTTATTCTTTTATTCTTTTACTTGTTTCAGCCAGGTGACTCCGGCCATGCTGGAGCACCACCTTAAAGGGTTTTAGTTGAAGAAATCGACCCTAGGACTTATTCTTTGTAGGCCTGGTACTTATTCTATCAGTCTTTTTTGCCGAACCACTAAATTATGGGGACATAAACACACCAGTATTGGTTGTCAAGTGATGGCAGGGGGAAAAACACTGACACACACACATATAAATACATACATGCATATATATATATGATGGGCTTCTTTCAGTTTCCGTCTACCAATTCCATTCACAAAGCTTTGGTTGGCCCAAGGCTATAGTAGAAGGAACTTACCCATGCAGTGGGACTGAACCCAGAACCATGTGATTGGGAAGTAAGCTTCTTACCACATAGCCATGCCTGCACCTATATATATGTATGTGTATATATATATATTGCTACTGCACCTCACAGAAATTAAAGGCATAGAATGATAATAATTATTGTTTTTATTATTATCAAAACAGCAAGTTTGCAGAATCTTTTGCATGCTGAACAAAACAATAATTGGCATTTTGTACATCTTCACATTCTGAGTTCAAATTTCACCAAGGTCAACTTTGCCTTATTTCCTTTTGGGGTTAATAAAATAAGTACGAGTTAAATACTGGGGTCAAGAAAATTGGCTTAACCCCTCTCTTGAAATTGCAGGAATTCTGAATGAAATATTCCTGGAATGGGTCCTGGAGATTAATTGTTGATGGACAATGGCATTGCATTTCCCTTTAAGCCACTGAAAGAAATGCATGATAAGTGGAATGTGAACCACTTCTTCTGGGTGGTATATAGGCCGAGTGGAAATGGTTTCATAGAGAAACACCATCACATAATCAAGACCATGCTGGAGAAGGGATGTAGCTCACCAATTGAGGCATAATTTTGGTATAACATGTTGTCCCAGTCAAGACAGTCTGAGGAGTTGGTGTCACAGAGAGTGATATTCAGATATGAGTGGTGCCATCCATGAACAGTATCACCACAACCTGTAGAAGAGAGAGTTTGCCTTTGTGCAGGTCGGGGATAAAGTTTAGGTCAAGCCCCCAAATGTCTGCTGCATGACTCAGTGGGGAAAAGGAATAGAAATGGCTGTCAATTCTCAAAGCAACACACCTGTAGCTGGAATGCCACCTCAAATCTTGGATGTCTGCAAGATTGTTGATTTGTTCAATAATGAAAGATGAGGAGAGGATGCAAGCAGCACTCTACCTCTGCAGAGGTCATATTGAATGAGACATCTGCCCAGGTAGATGACAGATTTTGACATGAAGTGAGTTGATGGGGTGATCTTTGAGATCATGGGGGCATGTGGAGCTGAGTAGGGTGCTAGAAGTATAGGATCAGTGATGTCACACAAACAGTTGCATCTACCATCTGTCTACCAAATCCATTCACAAGGCTTTGGTCGGCCCGAGCCTATAGTAGAAGACACTTGCCCAAAGTGCCACACAGTGGGATTGAACCCGGAACCATGTGGTTGGTAAGCAAGCTACTTACCACACAGCCATGAACTTACAATATAGAGCCCAACATTAAGGCAGCAAACTGGCAGAATTGTTAGTACGCTAGGCAAAATGACTAGCAGCTTTTTGTCTGTCTTTTTATGCTCTGGGTTCAAATTCCGCTAGGGGTGGGTGGGTCATCTTAGCTTTTCATCCTTTCGGGATTGATAAAATAAGGACCAGTTGAGCACTGAGATCAATTTAATCAACTTGAACTCAATATCGAGCGCAATACCAAATCTACTAGGCCACATGCATTTGCATGCCTTTTTTTCCCTGAATTTAACCCTTTTTAGCTCTATGTGGGTACTGGTGTTGAAAAACGTTTGAAATAATCAAAACACAATTTTATTACACGAATATGTGATCAGTGCTCTTCCTAATTAAACTGGTATTATAACTATTAAGAATAAATCATTATTTTAAGCATATTGGTAGAAATACCAGAAAAGTGAACAAGGTGTAGGAGTGGCTGTGTGGTAAGTAGCTTGCTTACCAACCACATAGTTCCAGGTTCAGTCCCACTGTGTGGCATCTTGAGCTAGTGTCTTCTACTATAGCCTCGGGCCAACCAAAGCCTTGTGAGTGGATTTGGTAGACGGAAACTGAAAGAAGCCTGTCGTATATATGTATATATATATATATATATATATATATATATATATGTATGTGTGTGTGTGTATGTGTCTGTGTGTCTGTGTTTGTCCCCCCAACATCGCTTGACAACCGATGGTGGTGTGTTTACGTCCCCGTAACTTAGCAGTTCAGCAAAAGAGACCGATAGAATAAGTACTAGGCTTACAAAGAATAAGTCCTGGAGTCGATTTGCTCGACTAAACGCGGTGCTCCAGCATGGCCACAGTCAAATGACTGAAACAAGTAAAAGAGTAAGTGAGCAGTGTTCAGGCTAGTCCCTTACTAACAGAGTCTTTACTAACTTGGGAGACTTATTCTTCTACTGTCTAAATCCATTTCTCATCTATCAACAAGTTTTAATAAAATAAATGCACTGTGCTAAATCAAATGGAGTCATCATTAAAACTAGTAATATAGGTGAGGACATTATAGGTGAGCCAAGATATCGTTCAGCCAGATTAAGGGCTTTGCATTATTCAGTTTAGTCTTCCTTTGTTCAAAGTTCAAATTGCACCCAAGTTGTCATTGTTACTTATCCTCTTGGTGTTGATAAATAAGTGCCATCTTAATGCAGCAAAATTTATGTCTTATTCCACAATTTGCCATGCGGCAATATAAATTCCTTATCATAATACAGGTGAGGGTGTTGGATGGTAGATACAGTAGAATGTTGGACAAAATGCTCTATGGTGTTTAGTTACCTCTCTTGACATTCAATTCAATTGGCTATACCTCCTCTCCTATAAATATGTGGCCTTATGCCAATATTAGAAATTATAATTGTAATAGAAGTGAGAAAATTGTAACTTATCAGGTTTTTATAATAAATTGCTCATGAAAGAAAGAAGTTTATTTACCTCCAGTGTCCAAGAAGGAAAAGGAAGCATGATGCACTGTTAAAAGAATAAATAAATAAAAGCCAATAGAAATTCTGACAACACATCAACTCTGATCACAATCAGCTTTCTTTATAGCAACATGGTGTCACTCTTTAACAAGTCACCACCTGGTCAAAATATGAAGGAAAAACTAAAAAGCAAACATAAAGTAAATGACCCATACAAGAAGTGTATCCATTCCACCCCAGATATCCTCTGACAATAAAAATGTAAAATAAAGAACACACACACACACACACACACAAATTTAGGTCCTTGAAAGAAAATTCATTTCCTATTTCCAGAATTAGAAAGTACATTAC
>NC_068981.1:177596478-177608673 GCF_001194135.2 Octopus bimaculoides | reverse complement strand
CCCCATAACTTAGCAGTTCGGCAAAAAAATACCGATAGAATAAGTACTAGACTTAGAAAGAATAAGTCCTGGGGTCGATTTTCTCGACTAAAGGTGGTGTTCCAGCATGGCTGCAGTCAAATGACTGAAACAAGTAAAAGAGTAAAAGAGTATATATATATATATAATTTTCACTTTTTCTGTATACATACACACACACACACGTGTGTGTGTGTGTGTGTGTGTGTGCATTTACACAGGTAGGTATTCACCAAGGCTCAATCCTCAGCCCCACCTCCTACTATTCATCATCATCCTCCAAGGAATAACAGAGGACTTCAGAATGGAAGCCCATGGGAACTACTATGTGTTTTTGATCTGGCCCACATAGAATTTGTAACAGAATTAGAAAAGAAATTCCAGGTGTGGAAACAGAATCTGGGGTTTTAAGGTTAACTTAGCAAAGACCAAGGTCCTAGTAAGCAAGAAATTGGACAGGACTCTTCTCTCTTCAGGTAAATGGCCCTGCTTGATATGTAGGAAGGGTGTAGGTAGAAATTCCATTTGGTGTACCTTGTGCAAGCTATGTAAACATAAGAGGTGCAGTGGAATAGTAAGAAGATTAACAGAGAAAGTAGTGTTTGTATGTGGAAGATGTACAGGAGCCATAGAAGCCAGAGATACATGGGAAACATTTCCTCAAATGTCTCAGAAGCTCTTTAGAAGTTGTAGATAATTTTTACTACCTAGGTTTCTTTATTAACAGTGGAGGCAGTTGTACAGAAAATGTAATTTCTAGAATAAGAATAGGATGGATAAAGTTCAGAGAGCTTTTTCATCTGTTGGTAACCAAAGGTCTTTCCCTAAGTGAAAAGGAGAGTGTATGATGCATGTGTAGAAATTGCAATGTTACATGGTAGTGAGATGTAGGCTCTGAATACACTTGTGTATGGAGAGAAAAGTTAATCATAAGAGGAATTGTACGTAGTGTGCGAGAAAGGAGACTGTGCTAATTTGGTCACATGACACAGATAGCTGAGGACAGTTGCATAAGCAAGTGCTGATCACTCAAAATGGAGGGTCGTTGGGGAAGAGGAAGACCCAGGAAAACATGGGACAAAGTATTGATGGCCGATTTCAAAATGCTGAGTGTTATGAAGGAGATGACAGAGGACCAAGATATGTAGGGCATTGCTGTACTCAAGAGCACGTGCTTCCACAAAAGAATTGGTATCCTAAAATCGAGGTACTGTGTAAAAAGCATTGGTGTTGGTGCTGGTACCATGCTGGTACCATGTAAAAAGCACTGGTGATGGTACCACTGGTAATGGTACCACATAAAAAGCACTTAGCATACTGTAAAATGGGTGGTGTTAGGAAGGGTATCAGGCTCTAGAAACCAAGCCAAAACAGAGTATGAAACCTGGTGAGAACCCTGGCCTTGCCAGATCCTGTCAAACTGTCCAACCTATGCCAGCATGGAAAACAGACATTAAATGATGATGATGATATATAGATATGTATATGTTTATTAGTTAATAAATCATATGGTATCCACCTGGTAGTTTACTGCTAAAGCACGTTCACTTTCTCAGTGTCCATTGGGTATTTGATTAATGAGAGACAGAAGATGGAAGATACAAGAAAATTTATTGATCACTACAATTGTTGTGACCTATCTAGCATTGATCCCTCATGGGATACATCTAAACCAGATGTTCAGTATCCCACCCAGTAGGGATCGATGCTAGATGGCTCAAAGCAATTATATATATGTATTACTTGACAACCAATGTTGCTGTGTTTCCATTCTGGTAACTTAGCAGTTCAGCAAAAGAGAAATGATAAAATAATTATCAGGCTTTAAAAAAACAGGTATTGAGGTTGATTCGTTTGACTAAAATTCTCCAAGGTGGCTCAATTCTCAAGGTGGCTAAAATTCCCAAGCATAGCTCAGTCTAATGTCTGAAACAAGTAAATGATAAATGATAAAAGATAAATAGATAGATAGATAGATAGATAGATAGATAGACAGATAGATGGATGTATGTATGTATGCATGTATGCATGCATGTGCATTTGAGTGTATGTTTGTGTCTCGTTGTCTTGACACCACATGATTGTTGTAAATTAATGTCATTCATTTCCAGTATTCTTCAGAAATACATCTGGTCATGGGGAAATATTTACCTTACCTTAAAACAAGTAAGATCTGGCGAGAGGAAAGGCATCTGGCAGTAGAAAATCTACTGCAATAAACTTTTTCCAACCTATTCAAGCATGGAAAAGTGAACATTAAACAAGGGTGATGAGAAAAGCTTAGTCTGTGGAGGAAGAAAACAGTGTCCATGCTCTTTGCAGGTCCTCCCAGACAGGTGGATAGAAAGGAAAGAAGAAACCATAGCTCATGATTTTCTGCCATAGGAAACAACAAATCAAGAAACCCAATTATCTTTAAATCAAAACAGCTGGTCGAAACATTTGAAACAGAGTAGATTTCACTAGAAGTATGCAAGACTCAGGTATTGGTGTTAAACTAATGATGGACTAAGTCTACTACCTGAGAACAGGTACTACCTGACAGACTTTCACAGTTTCTGTCCACCCAATTTCATAAAGCTTGAGTTTACCTGAGGTTATTGCAGAAGACAATAGGATTGAGCCTGGGACCTCTGTTGGTAGTTGTGCAAACATTCTTCTAGATAAATGTTGAAAAGTGTATGAATAATCAAGAATATAATGTTATAAAGAGACTACACTTTGAACAAGTTTTGTAATTAGGAAATGTACAGGAAATGTATGAAATATGGTATCCCATTATTTTCTTTTTCCAAAGTATTGTTCCTCTTCAAGAACTGTAAACATCATGTTAATTAGGATTCAAATTATTTCTGTTTATGTGAAGCAGATTGCCAGGTGTGCTTGGACCTTGATACTGTCTCAGTGTTTTCCTCCTGTCATCTATTAGCCATGTTAACTAGTTCTTAACTGCCAAGATCAAACAATTCCTGTAGCAGATTCTTCAATGACAAGTAAGAAGAACCTTAACCTGTAAGATAATCTTTATTGACCTTTTAAGGAAACAGCAAATAACATACTATCAAAAATCAACACATTTCTTAATTTGATGTCTTATTAATGTGTTAGGCAGTTGCTGTTTCGATGTGAATGCCCTTAGAGTTATGTTTGTTATGTTCAAAATATGTTATTCCAAATTAGTGTACATGCCATCAACAGCATTAATAGACACTAATTTATTTTCTGATGCTAAAAATATCTGAAAAATATTTGAAATACTATGGAGGATTTTAAGTATCATCTCAGATTTTCCAAATATTAATAGGAGGGAAGTATTAGATACTATTCCTGTTCCTACAAAAAACTCACCCCTCAGTAGACAAATAAAAGGTAGTGATTGAAATTTTTTAGTTGTATAAACCGCATACATGACCAGCTACAAAAGTGCTCAGGAAAACTGTCTCTTTACATGACATCAGTCGTGACAGCAATTTCATTCAAAATATATAATGGTCTAACATTCCTACTACAAAAACAGTAAATATCAGAAATGAGTGATGTATACTTCAAATATTGATATAAGCAAAATATTCAATATTATTTTGTACTTAAATTTTAATATAATCAGCTATCGACTTTTTCTTGCATCAAATACAATGTCTTCCAAAGGTAATAACACCTGAGAATCACCAACCTTTATAGGAGAACTATGATTCATCTGCCCTTAAAGCACAAGGAATACTTAGTAGATTCATTCAGGATTCTCAGCTTTAGTCTTTTGCATGGAAAATTCTCAGAAACACCCATATCAGTTCATTAAATTGAGCCTAGTGCTTGGCTAGTTCAATTCAACAATATTCATTGTTTTCCTGCATCCTATTTTACACTTCATGGCTGCTGGAGTGGGAGTGAACTAGTACAGACCTTTATCTGGGTGACATCTGAGCCAGTAAGGGAATCTTTTACCATTTCATTCAAAATATACAATGGCTTAACAGTCCTGCTACAAAAACAGTAAATATCAGAAATGAGTGATGTGTACTTCAAATATTGATACAAGCAAAATATCCAATATTACTTTGTACTTAAATTTTAATACAATCTGCTATTGACTTTTTCTTGCATCATTTATCATAGAACTGCTTGTGAAGTCATGAAATGAAACTAGCTTTTGCAATTGGCTAGTTCCACTCTTTCAGTACAACACTAATGTTGTTCAATGGGCAAGGACAGGCCAAGACATGCTGGCATAGGTGTCATACTCCAGTGACTGGCTGGATGATAGGTTTGTTTACTTCTGCTCTATGGTGATGCAACAGGTCACTGTCTGGGAATGGTCTATTATGGCCATGTCTACTTGAGCTTTGTAGACTGTCCAGGTTTCAGCCCCATATAGCAGAGAAGAAAGCATTATAGTTTGGCAAACCTTACATTTAACACATACAGAATCGTGCTTTTTTTTCTACAGCCTCTCCACCAACCTGCCAAAGGAAGCCCTAGCTCAGCTCATTCTGTATATGGCTTCCTGGTCCAGTTGTGCATTATCTGAGATGGTGCTGCCTAGGTATTTGAATGCTTTGCACTGGACCAGCCTTTAATGTCTAATAGTAATGTTTTCTTCTATTACAGGGGCATGTAGGTTCTCCACAGGTTGGTAAAAGCATTTGGCTATTTTTTTTTTCTGACGTTAATCTTTAAGCTGAACTGTTGTGCAGCTCTGGCAAAGTTATCTATCAGTTTCTGCATATCTTATCTGCAGCACTGTGGGCAACCAGCACACTATCATCAGCAAACAGTATCTCTTGCACAAGAGCCTTTATAATGCATGTCTTTGCTTTATACTGAGCAGCATTGAACAGATCAGCATCATGCCACATCTGGTTGTAAATCCCCTCCCCTAATTCCCTTGAAGGTAACTTCCAACACTGCTGTGAGACAGAGGGAAAACAGTGCTCTCCTATTTTGCAGCAGTGTTGGAAGTTGTCCTTGCAGGAGTTAGTGGGTGGATTACGTCCAGACAGCATGATGCTGATCTGTTCAATGCTGCACAGCATAAAGCAAAGGCATGCACTATGAAGGCCCTTGTGTGAGAGATGTTATTCACTGATGCTGGTTGCCCAGTGCTGAAGAGATCGTACAGCATGCTGGTCTGCCTACTATGATTGGGACATGTACACAGGATGGACAAAAGGAGACTCCTTAGACAACTCCTTTACACCTAATTATGCAAAGGGGAAAAGAAACCATAGACAACCTAGACTGAGATTCAAAGATACTGCAAAAAGGAATATGAAGTGGAAAGGAATTGATTGTAATAAATGGCAAACTCAAGCGAAAGACCAACCAGTATGGAGAAAGCTTATTGAGTCATGCCAAAGTCATGAACAGTAATATTTGTGACTACTGACTGCAGACAGCAGCTGACCTGTAGAAAAAATATATAAACATGATGTATGCCTTCACATAACTATAATTTTAGAATCCTATATACTTAATCCTAATGATTTTCTCTTTGTCCTCAGTTCATGAATTTGTCTCATTATAGATGTAGTAATGTCTTGATTTCAAAACCAAGCTTTTCAACCAAGGCTCTTTTTAAAAACTGAACTAATAAATGTTACTAAAATCTTTCCCAAAATGCAGAATTCTAATTTTTGCATTCCAGAACTGACCAGTACATTTCTATTTTGTCAATTCAACTCTTATTTACCATTCATAGGATCAATTAAGAACTTTACCATCTTATTCTAACTTTCATGAATGATTCTAACATTTATGACCACCAACTTTTCAGTCTTACAATATAAACTTTATATTCATTATTTTGTCAATAATATAGTTTGTTCTGTCAACTTAATTCCTTGTCTTTCCATTCAAAATGTCACTGACCCCATTTCAATATTTCATTGAACGTCTTTTGACAAGGCCTCTTCACACATGTCTGGAAATGATACATAATTGTACATTGCTTCATTTATCTAGCTAAAGAATGAATACCTGGCCATTCTTGGAAAGTTATTGGCAATATATTAATGATCTATCCAGATAGAAATTTACTACTTATGTTTACAAGTATTTTTTTCTTTTAATTTATTTTATTATTATGGCTAGGTCAAAGAGGAATTGGACTCCTTTCATCAATCACAACAGTCAATAGAACTAGTATTTAATACCAGTCCTGTGGATCTTTGTGATTAATGGAAGGATTAATACGTTATAATTACTATTGACTGAGTGAATAAAATATCAGATGTATGCTATTCCATTTGTGAATTTACTACATCTTGCTACATTTAAAGTCCTGATATAAAATGGAAAAATAACCTCATCTTATTGCTTACACAAGCTATGGGAATAACTTCTAACTACTGTAATACTTTGTGCCTCATAAACATCTGCTGTGAATCTTATGTTTAGTGCATCAATGAGAAACCTTTAGTTTCTGTCATTTCAATCACTAAATAGCCACTGACACATTTGTCTAATATCTATGTATGCTTAACTTCTATGAACCTGGTTTTTAATTTGCCATAGAGAGGTTTCTGTTACCATATATTTCTAATGGCCAAGTCATTAGAACGTTGGATAAAATGCCTTATGGTATCTGTTCTGACTTTTCACATTCTAGTTTCAAATCCCTCCAAGGTCAACTTTGTCTTTCATCATTTCAGAGTCAATAAATAAAGTGCCAATTTAGAGTAGTGAACTGGCAGAATTCTAGGAGAATGAGATGGGGGATGCCTTATGGTATTTATTCTGACATTTTC
This sequence comes from Octopus bimaculoides, assembly GCF_001194135.2. NCBI lineage: Eukaryota > Metazoa > Mollusca > Cephalopoda > Octopoda > Octopodidae > Octopus > Octopus bimaculoides. The sequence continues at coordinate 177,601,909 of NC_068981.1, read as the reverse complement.
AGTTCCGAGTTCAACTCCCAAAGTGGCTTATTTGGGTGATAGGTTTAATCTGTTGTCTGGTTTAACACCACCTAGTTTTTTGGTGCTTTAGCATAGTCCATGTTATTGCAAACATTAAGGCCTCTGATTTGGGAATATCTCCTTCCCTCTCCTTAGAATGAGTGCCCTTAAAAAGGCTCAGGAGCACTGCCCTTCTTTACTGACTAAGCAATTAAGAAAATATTCTATCCATTCTATTTTGTTTGGTGCAAATCTTGATGAACTTAGTTCAAACAATGGATATCAATTTGTTATCTTCTACCTTGATTTGTATGTTATTTTTCTGTTATTTTGCTGATAGAATTGAAATGTCTTTTAGCTCGGATTCTACTCATAAACAGAAAATTACAAATTTCTGTCACATCATGTTACAAATGATTGTTACAAACAAACATTACTATCATCATAGAAGTAGTGTCGTTCATTTTTAAGTTTTCCATGAAAACATGTCTAGCCATGGGAGAAGTACATCACTTTACTTGGAAACAGCTGATGATTGGCAACAGGATGAGTATTCAACCATAGAAAATCGACTTCAACAAATTCTGTCTGACCCATGCAAGCATGCAAAGGTAGATGTTAAACCAAGGAGGAGGTGGGGGTGGTAGGAGAAGGAGACAGGGAGGGTGGCTGGGGAGGAAGGGGATGAGGATGATGACAATGACATCATTTATTATATGCATCTAAAGAGGTGAAATTTCAAGAAACCCAGTTGAGTAATAGTGAATTATAAGGTAAAAATCCTATCCACTCAGTTAAATTCTAACTTTCTGCATGGCTGAAAAAAGGTTATTAACTCCAACCAGTAAACTTATCAAAGTAGTGGACATCAGCTCGAAGCAATAGAAACGTAGAAATATAAAGCAACTGCATTCTAATTCTGCACAAGTTCAAAAACTGAAACTTATTTACTAAAAGTATTTTATACTTTTTTAAAGCTATTTTTTGAAATTATTTGAAAGTATATGATTGGAAAGTGTTTTATTAGAACTCATAATGTCTTCATTACATGTACAGAGGCTTCTTTGGCTCATTAAGTGAAAAAGCAGCTAAACCACTCAAAAAATCATATCTTAGTGTCTTGAGAAAGAATACATTGAATGTAGTCCAGATTACACATTATACTTTGAAAAAAAAAAGATTGGATGTTCATGGCTAGGATGCCTTTGATCTGCTTCATGAAAGCTGACTGAAGCAAGACAAAACCTGTATGTAATCTTTTTTGTATATTGACATCTGTTTTACACTTTTTAAAAGAGAAAATGTTCCAAATTATTACTACTGGTACAGTCAACACTTTCATTATAAAGCTACCACCAATATATCAACAATAATTGCTCTTACAACCAACCACTATTCAATGTCATAAGAATTTTCTGTATATAATAAAATGTCTTTCAATGATACAAACAGTTCTTTCTCACCTTAGACTTTATATAGATATTTTTATTAATGGCTTGTCCCAATATCAATCTTGATATAAATCATTTAAGCCAAGAGTGTGAAGCACAAGGTAATTCTTGTTAAGCAACTAACTTCCCAAACAGAAGTAATTTTCATCAAGCATAAATGGAAAGACTCTAATCTCAAACAAAATATATACTTATTTCAAACTGAAATGATCTTCCATGTTCTGTGAGGACATGTCTAGCCATGGGGAAATATTACCTTACCTCCATGGGTTGTAAAAACCAATCATAGTTATTGGCTTGATGTAGTTCCATGACGGGAGCAATATGAATAAATATTCTGTCAAATATGGAAAATAGGGAAGAGGATTTTTATGCCTCTTGAGCTTCTGTCTAGCTATTCACCCCACCAGAAATAGTAAGCAAATCTCTCTCTCACATTATACACTACCATCTGAGAACAAATATATTGGATACTGTGGCCCCAGAAGTACTGACACTGTGGTCATGACCAAAATGTATCTGATCATAGTCTGGTCAATCAGGGCTAACTCAGGGTTAAATAACAACAACAGCAATAATGGCAAAACCCTCAAATCTTGAAGATCGCCTGCTTGTTTAGTAAGATGAATAGTAACATTTGTGGTCTCAAGTTGAATAATATTTTCTAAATCTTTGATTTACAGAAGGGAAATGAAATTACTTAGCGTTGAAATATTTTTTTCTGGTCGTATAACTAAACTGAAATGGATATAAATTAAAAAAATAAAACTATTTACAAAGTTAGTTCACTGAGCATATTTCTATTCTTTGATATTGAATATTTAGTATATTTTAAGTAATTATTTCTCTCAGGAAAATATGGTGAGAACAATGAAAAACATTGCACTAAATCACACAACAAAACCAAATAGATTTTATTCATAGAAAGAAAAAGTTTGCTGGTACTAAAGATCTAGAATTATTGGTAATGATAGAAATAATTATGCTACAAAAACACTTATTTTCTATATTCGTTTATTCTTTTACTTGTTTTAGTCATTTGACTGCAGCCATGTTGGAACACCATCTTTAATCAAACAAATAAACCCCAGGACTTATTCTTTGTAAGCCTAGTACTTATTCTATTGGTCTCTTTTGCTGAACCACTAAGTTACAGGGATGTAATCACACCAATATTAGTTGTCAAGCGATGGTGGGGTGACAAGCACAAACACACAAATACATACATACGTATGTACGTATGTATGCAATGGGCTTCTTTCAGCTTCTGTCTACCAAATCCACTCACAAGGCTTTGGTCAGCTCGAGGCTATTGTAGAAAGACACTTGCCCAAGGTGTCGCACAGTGGAACTGAACCTTGGAATCATGTGGTTGGGAAGCAAGCTTCTTACTACTCCTGCACCTATTTAGATATATCTGCGTTTGTGTAATATATACACACAAATGAATGTATGAATGTCCTTATGTATGTACATATGTATGTATACAAGGTCTGATCAATAAATATCCGGATTGTTGCCATAGTCACGAAACTAAAGCACACAGAGTGAAGCTGCTTGGCATAGATTGACCTTGAACTCTACTGTGCATTTGCACTAAGGTTTAACATTCTATCTCACTTCCTTTGTTTACAGCAGTGCTTTGAAGGAAGGTGTGTAGCATGTGAGCATCGCATTGACCATGACAGAGAAAAATGTCATGGTGATAGCTGCTCAGAGGCCTACGCAAAGTTGCAGAAAGTGCATGAAGAGTAGTGTATGAGCTGCACACAAGTGTATGAGTGATTCAGACATTTCCAAGATGGTTGAAAAAATGTTGATAGTGACAAATGTTCTGGGAGATCTGCAACTAGCAGAAGTAAGAAAAACATCGCAGATGTGCATGCAGCTGTGAGGGGAAATTGTTGAATCACCATCCCTGAGTTATCAGAGGATGTGCAGATTAGTTATGGTTCAGTTAAATCCATTATCATTGAAGATTTGGGTGAGAGGTGTGTCTGCCAATTTGTGCCAAAACTACTTTCAGCTGACCAAAAAGATACTCAGGTTTCAGCTGCACAAGATCTCCTTGATTGTGTTGAGAATGATGAAAACCTTTTGAAAACTCTGCGTAGGTCTCTGAGCAGATATTGCCAAGCTTTTGGCAAAATTTAATGCAGATTCTCTGTCAACTTTCTCTGTCATGGTCAATGTGACAACCACACGCTACACACCTTCATTCCAAGCACTGCTGTAAACAGCGGAAGTGAGCTAGAAAGTTAAAACTTAGTGTGCATGCACAGCAGAGTTCAAGGTCAGTCTGTGCCAAGCAGCTTCACTCTGTATGTTTTAGCTGCATTATATAGCAACAGTCCGGATATTTATTGATCTGACTATATACATGGTGTACAAAGTATTAGAGATGCCTAAGTGGAAGATGTCCTTACGTGATGTTATGCACCATGTACCAAATTTTAACTTTTTGCTTCTCTTTTAGACAGAGACAACATCAGCATTGCAGATTGCAATATGATCCAAGAAATTAGAAGACACACTGTGCTCATGGCTCTAGCCAAAAACCACAGTGACATGGAGATCACTAGCTTCTTGAATGTCATTAAGACTTTCATGACCAGGATCAAGAAAGAGCTGAATACCTCCTCTGGTGTCCATTACTAAGAGAAATAAACATTTCTCCTTATGATAAACATTTAGCAGTCAAATAATCTAAAATCAGCTGAATTCATCCAAGTCTAGGATTTCATCAGCATCAACCCAGCAAGTCAATGAGGGTTATCATCAAACAGCTCAAGATGGTGGAATCCACTATGAGATGTGTAGTGTATGAAGACATCAGGTAAAAGTATCTTACATGAGGAGAAGGAGACAGTTTATGTCTGGTATGACTTGAAAGAACTGCATGATTTGTGATCCAACCAACCTCATAAGGCTGCCTACCTGCCTGCATTTAAACACACTTGGATTGCATGGTTAGGAGGAACCAGCAGACAACTCCAGAGTGCCCAGCACTTGCTGTGAGCTGCTATAGTTGGTGTAGCAGGTGGCATAGCAAAGGCCAAGTGATTCTAGTATGATGTCTCTTCAGTGGCTGCATTGGGACTCTCACTGAGGTTAAGGGCAGTTTTGTTTCTGGGAGTAAGTTGGTATTTTTTCCTCTGTGTGTGTGTTTTGCTTTGATAACAGTTGATTGGGACACTATGTGAATATATCATGTTATGCTAGAAAGTGGTGCATGATACCAGAAATTTCAACTTGAGTCAAATAGAACTACACCAAATTGTTGTTGGGGGTCTCCACATGAGTGGACTGACTAGTTTGTGCTGGAATCAAGTCATATAAGTTGTAATAATGAAGTCAAACCAAATAGTGATATTTTGAAATCATTTAATACATATGTTTTAGGCTTGTGTAATATACAATAGGAAATGCATTCATTACATAAGACCTTCCTCATTTAAAACATTTCAGAATATTTAACTGAGGAAGGTCTTCTCTAATGGATGAACTTCCTATTATATTTTATGCAGGCCATAAGCATACATAATAAAATGATTTCAAAATATCCACTATTTGCATTGGCTTCACTATTACTATATATGAATGTGTGTGTGTGTGTGTGTGTGTACATATATGTAAGTTTATTATGTCAAAACTTGAGTACTCTGTAATTTTTTGATATAACAAACATCTATCCAATCTACTCCAAATATAGGGAGCCTTTGGAGAAGCTATAGGATGTTGCACAAGCTCTCAACTCTGACTTCACTGCTTCTTGTAGTAGAAACAGCTGTATGCAAATGAAGGTGATTAAATAGGTCCTGGTCATTTATTATTTAAAATGATGCTCTGTACTCTCCTGATGCTTTACACTAAAGCATAAATATATTGAATTCTAACAACTGTTTACTGGAATCATTATACTTAAATGAAATCATAATACACACTTATATATATATATATATATATATATATATATATAT
>NC_068981.1:177585033-177596215 GCF_001194135.2 Octopus bimaculoides | reverse complement strand
TATATATATATGGACATTGGCTCCTGTGCAGGTGGCACGTAAAATACACCATTTCGAGCGTGGCCATTGCCAGTACCGCCTGACTGGCCTTCGTGCCAGTGGCATGTAAAAGCACCCACTACACTCTCTGAGTGGTTGGCATTAGGAAGGGCATCCAGTTGTAGAAACTCTGCCAAATCAGATTGGAGGCTGGTGTAGCCACCTGGTTCACCAGTCCTCAGTCAAATCGTCCAACCCATGCTAGCATGGAAAGTGGATGTTAAACGATAATGATGATGATGATGATGAAGTACATATGTGCATCAACTTCTCAAGATCATGCTGTAAGGCAAACTTTTCTTTGGTTACTGTAATAGAGGAGCACCTAAGAAGAGGTACAAGGACTCCTTAATGAAATCCCTCAGTGCCTGCCACATTTCTCACCTCCAGTGCTGCTGACTTTGGAGCTTGGCATCTCACTGTCTACCCCATAAAAGCTTCTTTGAAGACACCTGTTGGACTAACCTTGAAGACAAGGAGAAAAAATAAGGGGATTACGATCAGCCTTTGTCAGCCTACTTTCCCATGCTGCCTCAGCAATCATGCCTGTTTATCCCAAATCAAACACTATGGCTGGATGACAGGAAACTGTGCTAAGGTAAGTCAATCACTCATTCAACTTCTTAAAAGGTCTGTAGTCACCAGATTCCAAGTCTAAAGTCACATTGAAAAAAATCAACTGTCTTCAGGCTGGTTTCTATTGTAACCTTGAGGTCAAGAGAAGTCAAGTTATGCTTTAGGTCCTTCCTAAGGTTACTGAGTGTGTGGCCATTTGATCCCCACCCACCCCACCTTGATATTGGCATCAACAGAGACAATGCTTCAACAGTTAGCAGAAAGTGCAGGCTATGCCTAGTTGAGAAAAGAGTTATAGCATCAAAAAACTCTCTTTATGCAGACACCAATCTAAGCTGCAACAGCAAGATTTTTGCTTGAGCCTGCATGAAAGAAAATACAATTGCTTATCTACTGGTCCATCTTGATTATAAACACTAGGATCTCCACTATTGGTCTTTCTACCATCACAACCTGATACTCCAGTAAAGTTCTAACCACACCAAACCATACATATATGCGCCACAGGTGATGTTAAAGGTTTGAGCATCTGCCTAACATCTGCCTCCCAAACCATTCTTACATATGCATCAACCTCACACTGCCCACACCTAAACTCAATTTTGCTGGCATTCACTAGTAACTCAGAATTTTGGGGGAATGAGATATAAGTCTAGATGGATCCCATCTCTTAATTGCCTCCTGTGTCTTTGTTTCATCTTTATCACACACCAACAAATTGGATGTGTCACTTCCTCACCTCCAGTAACAGAATGCAGTGGCAAATTTTTTCCATACCAGCCACTCTGATGAGCATGGTAATTAGATAATCATCTGAGTAACCTAATATCTTGTGCAAAACTGATGGTAATATTGGCTGTAATGGATACTGTATACTTTAATATATCCACTCTATTGACATATATACAAGTGCCTATTTTTTTTAACTTATGGATTCTTTGACAACTATATGTGCATATATATAAATATATGTGTGTTTGTGTGTGTGCATACAAATATATATATATATATATACACACACACACACACACACCTCTAAATACAGGGTTGGCTAAAAGTCACTTGACAGTAAATGAAAACCCATTTAAATCCAAGATTAAAACAAAGAATTATTTTATATGAGACTTTGCTAATAAATAGACAAATGTTAAAAAAAAATTGTAATTTTAACTCACAGCAATCAATTATTAAACATTTATAATTGGAATGAATAAATAAAATTGTGTATTAAGCATTTATGGAATTTTGATTTATTGTCGGGTGACTTTTGGCCAACCCTGAACATATGTATATTATAGCTAGAAACAGAGATAAACGTACACACACACACATATATATATAAATATATAAAAATATTTCATCATCATCTTCATATGTATGTGTGTGTGTGTGTATTTGCATGAATATATACATACATGTCTGTGTACACATGTCAATGAAAGGAATAAATGAGGATTTAATGTTTCAATTTATACTGTTAATAAAAGAAGGGAAAAGTATGAGAAGTAAAAGAAAAAGAAACAAAAAACAACACTGAATTTACAATGTTTACATCACAGATTTTGTGTCGGAAAGTAAGTTGTGGATGGGATACTAGGATGTGGAAACACAATTTGGACCATAGTGAGAGTAAGTTTAGTAGAAAGAGGAATGAAAGAGAGAAATTGAAAAAGAGAGAAAATGAACGAGTGGGAAAAAGAGGGAGAAAAAGCAAAAAAGAGAGGGAAAGGGAAAGAAAGAAGATGCAAAGAGGGAAAGAATGGGGGAGAGAGAGAATAAGAGGGAGGTGGTTTTTGGAAAACAGCAAAGAAGCTCAAAATATCATTGTTTGTGTAGAGTTATTAAATGTGCAATGCTGTCATTTATATAAATGCTAAATAGCTTCTAATATGTATTGAGAAATGAATATAAAGTTCATGTGTCCATGTGTGCAATAGTCATTCTTGTTATATAATGCATTGAGTTAAGAATGAAAATATATATACATATATAGACACACATGCATTCTAATGGTTATACTTATGTATATATGTAATACAATAAGTTTATGCAGTAGTATGGATATATATAAAATTAATGTGTGATAAATAAGGGCTATGTATGTGTGATGTGAGCATGTGGTTGTGTTACAATGAAGAGAAATATATTTAAAGGTAGTTGGCTGAAGGTGTGCGTGTTGGTGTAAGGTGAGATGGTGTGTGCATTAACGCATCTATATCACATGCACCAAAGAAAACAGACTCAAGGCTAGTGCAACGGTCTAACAAGAACATCATGTGAGATGACAGTGCATTGACATTTAAGAACTAAAATGGAAAGTAGAGGTGGAAAACTGAGGGGAGAAGAAAGAAGTTAAGTGTGTGATTAGTGTCATGAATATGGGAGAGAAGTACAGTAATTAAAGGTATGAGAATCCTATAAAGGTATTTAGAAATGATTGAGGAAGAGCAGATGAAATGATGGGGTAGAAAAGGTTGTTTGGGCATTTTAAGAAAGAAATAGATGATGGGGTGCAGACATTAAGGTTAATAGCAGTGGAAGAGAGGGAGAATAATGGGATAAGATCTTTAACTATAATGGACACCAGAAGGTAAGGGTGAAGACTGATGGCAGAGGTTGGTGAAAAAGAGGCTTATTCAATTAATATAATCCTCAATCTTTGTTGAGGTTCATCCATCATATAGCTACTGTATCATATGTTGTGAGTTTGACCATAATATCATATAGGTGACAGTGTTGATGAAGCGTGGAGAGTTCAAGTCAAGTGAAATTGAGCACAACAGTCAAAACAATTCACTAAGAGATGGCACAGTATCCAAGCTGCAAATTGGCCTAGGGTTAGCATCCAATGAGATGGCTGATGGCAAAGGTCAGGATAAAATATCAGTGCTGTATATCTGTGTGTGTGTGTGTGTGTGTGTGTGTGTGTATATATATATATATATATATACATGTACATGTGTGTGTGTATGTGCATCTGTGTATGTGCATCTGTGTATGTGTGTGTGTGTGTGTGTCAAATTAGCACCAAGAACCAAATTACTCTAGCCTGACTGATGCTACATGTATGCCCATTACAATTTTTTAAATGAGGTGGAGGGGTATTGAATCATAAGCATGTGGGAGTTGAAAAAGTGTTAGTGAAAGAAAAAAGCAATAGTTTTTAAAAATTGAGAAGGATTGGCCTAGGTAATTTGCATACATAAAATAAATTAGCACATTAATTATCCTACCTTATCTTCAACAAATGAGATAAAAAAACACTTAAGAGAGAGAGTAGAACATATTTATGGCCTTGGTAATTTCCATAATTGAAATAAAAATGAGCTATGAGAAATAACTCAGAGTGGCCAGTGGCACATTTATTTGAACAACAAAGATGAACAAGGGTATATCAAATAATATGCATGGTAAATTATTGAAATCAAATTTATTATCTTTTGTCTCTTGAATTGACATGATATTGTTCTGTAATTTAAATTTTTTTTATAGCATAATCCTAGCAATAGTCAATAGAGTTTAGGTTAGGCAGTGATGACATGGAGCTGCAATTGTAGTAAAAATTAAAGACTGAGGGTAAAATTTTGTTATTAGCAATGGAAGTAGTTTTGGTTTAGAATAGCAGCCTATATATCTTAATTAACATGGATATACTATCAAAAGCCACAAAATTGCAGTATTTGTCTTGATAAAGCTTCTTGTATGGGCATATAATGCTAAAAAGTACAGAAGTGTTTCAGTAGCAGACGAAAACATCCATTAGTGGTGGTGGAATTGCTAAATCATGATTTCTCTGTCTTTGCACATGATCAGTAGCAAGTTTCCACTCTCAACTGTATGCTTAGACACATTTCACTTTCACTATTATAGAAAAACAGGGACTAAAAATTATGCAAAGATACAGAAATCATAATTTAGCAATTCCACCACAGCTGCAAGATGCTTTTTGTCTGCAACTAATACACTTCTGCGCATTTTAACACTATACATATACATGAAAAGCTTTCTCAGGATGTATTCTGCAGTTTTGTGGCTTTCCATATTAAGCAAAATATACAGAATACAATTTTAAATATGGTGTTTTTTTCACAAAAGTAATAGGTATAGAAGTTTTTATCATCAGGAATAAATGACATGCAATCCACTAAAAAGGATACTGACTTCTACATTATAAAAAATGGATTACCTTTCATTGTTGGACTAACATACTTTCAATTAAATCTTGGTAGAACAGCAATGAATTAAAACTTTGTATCAAGCTCATTTATTAATGTTTCATCCAAAAATAAGATGTCACTTTAATCCACAAACTGTAAAGTTGCAAAACATTTTAAAGAAAGTAATTTGATCTCCAGTGTTCTTTGAAGATACATTGATTTTATAAGAATAATATGAAATCATCCAAGTGTCTTCATCTTATTGTTCTTCAAGCAACATTTGTATTTGCAGACAATTTATTTAATATTTAATACTGTGATGACATTGGTTTTCACACAGCTACTTTATAAACAAAACAATCTTTTTTGTTGAGTTGTTTTCTTAAGTCTTCTTTTTTATGTATTTTGTATGAATGTTAATATTCTGAAGTCTTCCTCTCAATACTTTTAAATGCTTATTTCTCACAGACTATGTACATGTAGCCTTCATTATTTAACTTACTTCAAAACACTCTAAAGACTTCATAATTTAAAAGCTTAATTTAAAAGTTCATGATTTAAATGCATGAATTTCGTCCTTCACACTTTACAAAAAAAGAAAAAAAAAGACGATAAAATAGGTAAATAAAAAAATGTTCTCAAACACAATTTATACAACACATGAAGTAAATTTGTCTTGTTTTTCTATAACCATAGTAAAATTAACATATTTTTCAAAGTGTTGAAATGACATAACTTGGATTAAATTTTTGTGGAGCCAAGTAAGACTGAATGTCCATGGCAGGAGTACTTTTGCCCAAACAGGAATGTACTTGGGTTAAATAACAATATCAGCCAATGGGAGAGCCACCTCAACCTCCTAGAAATAGTAACGAAATATCCTTCAAGCTACACTCTACTATCTTAAAACGTAAGACTACATTGAATGATATAGTTCTTGCTAAACTTTATCTGAATTTTGAAAAATGGTATCACCATAATAAGCATGTTGAGATTAGAATTATTATGATTGTCAAACCTACATATTTTCTCAAATAATTATTTCACAAAAATTATTTTAAGAGCAATATCAAATAGATAAGTAATCGAATATAAATTTGATTTCTCTTCAGTGATTATTAAATTAGAGTTTAAATAGTAATGATATGTTTACATTTGAAAACCCAGTCTTTCTGCAGATAAACAAAGATAGATGCTGAAAGTAAAAAAAAGAAAAGTGAAATTTTAAAGGCTTCTCACATATTATGCAGATATTTTAATACAAGATCTAACCTAATTCATAAACTATAATATGTAATCCAATATGTCTAACTCTTGTAGATCTATCTATAAACTGACTATATTTGAGTGAGAAATATTATATTAAATATAAAATGATTAGCATATCTTCTTTATTTTCTACTGTGCTTATATTTCCAGAAGTTTCACTCCTTCACAAAGCAAGATTTTAACACAGGCCTCCTCATGTAGATTTAAAGAGTTAACTATGAATACATTAATATTTACATGAATGGATTAAACCATTTTTAAGTGCTTGGAACACTGCTTACAATTAATCTATCAATAAATTAACAATTTATTAATAGATTATATAATTGTTCAAATACCATCAAAAGATTATTTTTATCTACGACTTCCGCAAGACAGCCATCTTAAAAGCAAAAGCTAACTATATGCTCTGCTCAACCTGCAAGCTCTCACACATTCCAAATTGCAGCTGGTCCTTGTGACACTTAATCAAAGGATCTCTTTCTACTTTGAAGAAATCTACTACCATGATGGCTTTTTAAACAGAACTTCCATAGAGAAAGTTTCCACATTTACTGCCTACTATGCATCCAACTTGACATTGCACACACCTGGCAAAACTTCACCAATCTTAACATCACATACATATACAAAGTGCCAAAACATCTGCCATCACTTCAAACCAACAAGTCCATTTGCCTTAACAATCTCCTTTCTATTACCCTTAAACAGTACAGCCCGCAAATAACCTCTATACTTTCTCTTTCTCTCTCTCTCTTAACAGGGACCTACCCTGATCTTTGGAAACATACTACCATGTGTCCTAAACCCAACAAGGGTAGCCTGTCTGACCCTGCCAGCTAAAAGCCTATTAATCTTAAATGTGATAGAAACGGTCATGAACTATCATCTTTTTTAATACCATGACTCCCTTCTATCTCCTCAGTGATCATCTATATGGCTTCCACAGAGCCAGATCTCCTGAGAGTATGCTCACCATTTCTACTTACCTATAACCACTCAGCCTTGAAAAATTCAGCAAAAATGATGTTATCACACTTAACATCAGCAAAATATTTGATCAAGTTTGGCAAAAGAATCACTTATCAAAATAGCCTGCAGTCAAACTTCAATCATCATTCATCTCTTGGAGTGGAGGTTTTCAGTTAGACCATATCATTGCAGCTTGCACAGATGAGATTCTTTCTGACCCATTCTCTATTAACTCTGTTATGTCATCCATAATTTTCAACATACTATCCGCTTCTAACAATACCCTTCCAATGCAGCAATGGAGATGATAGTACTCTTCATTCTTCCCAAACCTTCCTCATACAGGTGTCAATCCATATTCTACCAAGACACCTCACATCAAACCTGCACTGTTTCCACCAACAGAGACATCAAAAACATTCTCCAATAATGACAATATTTCCTTCTTAAACACCCCACAAAAAAAAGACCATATCAAGGAAACAATCTTACTTTAGTCTTGAACACCACTCAATTAAAACCCCCAAAGTCACTATAAGTGTTGGATCCTGCAATCATTGATGATTTCTCCTATCAACCTTATATTCTTATCATAGCTAAAATTGTGTACCAAAAACTAGATTTTCTCTACAAGGTTAGAAAATACATCAGCTTCAAACAATTACCAACTCTCTACAAATCACAAGTGAGACTTACAATGGCATATTGATCCCACATCTGGGTCAGTACTGCTGTTACACATACAAGCAACCTAGATTGCATCCAAAAGAAAGCAGTCAAATCATTTGATAAGACTTCATTTACACACTCCAAACTCAACTTCATTCTATCTTTTCTAATACAACTATAATAGCTCAGCTCCACAGATCTAGCTAGCTGCATAGCACCTCCACTCAAGCCCACTTGATATACCTGATTATCCTCTCATCACCCATATTGTATTTTCCCCTTGCTTAGGCCTCACAATAACTACTATGCTCAATCAACCTGCTGAAATCTGTTCCTACCCATGTTTTTCCTGCAGACATTATCTTATAAATGTTCAAACTGAACATCTCCATTAATTCTATTATGTCATAGGCACAACCTCTCCTTCCTGACTAAACCATTAAAAAGATGAATAGAATCTATCTTATTGCTCTTTTTTTTTACAAGAAAACTTCTTGAAGTTGAAATTATTGCTCACTTTTCCACTAGATGGAAGTGAGAACAATAATCTCTTTTGATGTCAACAATAATTTAAGATTTATTTTCCCCACTTATCAATCTTTATTCATAAACCTGAAATGATAATTCTAACATATTTCAAAGAACCAATATATTTTGTTTTCCTTCACATACACAAATGCTATGTTTCTTGGTTGATGTTTCAAGTGAATCATTTACATATAAAATGTTTTACATAAAATGTTAAATCTATAGAACTGTTGTAGAAGTATGTGTTCTGGTAGCTCTACATAAAATGTGCCCAAACTGAACTATATAAAACTCTAAAATTACTAAATCTGATGAGAAATCAAAGTTAAATATTGACTGAAGAAGTGGGTTACCAGATGATTAATATTGATAAATATATATTGACACAAGGTCTTTCTTTTTTATTGACCTTGGAAGGATAAAAGTAAAATCAAGCAAGGAACAATTTAAAGTCAAGATTTTTTAAAGAATAACAACTGTTATAAAGCATTTAGTGCAGCACTCAACTAATTCAATCAGTTTAAATTCATGACAACAATGATTTGTTAATCACTGCTTTTCTAGATATAAGGAGAGGCTAAATTTGCCTTGACTTGTGGTTACTAGTTGATACTTGCTACTGATGATGCTCAAAGAAGCAAAAATCTAAATTTAGCAATTCAACTTACATGTTTATGCTTTTTAGCACTATATCATCATCATCATCGTCATCGTTTAACGTCTGCTTTCCATGCTAGCATGGGTTGGACGATTTGACTGAGGACTGGCAAGCCAGAAGGCTGCACCAGGCTCCAATCTGATCTGGCAGAGTTTCTACAGCTGGATGTCCTTCCTAACGCCAACCACTCCGAGAGTGTAGTGGGTGCTTTTACGTGCCACTGGCACGAGGGCCAGTCACAAAGTACTGGCACGAGGGCCAGTCACAAAGTACTGGCAACGGTCACGCTCAAAAGGTGTTTTTTTTACGTGCTACCTGCATGGGAGCCAGTCCAGCGGCACTGGCAACGACCTCGCTCGAATGATTTTCTAACGTGCCACCAGCACAAGTGCTAGAAGGCAACACTGGTAACGATTACATTCTAATGGTGCTATTTACAGGCCACTAGCATGGAAGCCAGACAGCTGCTCTGGCAATGACCACGCTCGACAGTGCTGTTAGTGCTCCACTGCCGCGGTGACCAGTCATCGAGTATGGTTCAATTTCAAGTGCTCCAATGGCGCAGTGACCAGTCATATATGAAATGTTTTCTCAAGACAAATATTGCAGTTTCTGGCTTTCTACATGATATCCATGTTAAGTAAGATATACAGATTGCTACTTTGAACTAATACTGCTTTCATTGCTAGTAACAAATTTTTTCCCAGTCTGCCAGCTATTTGTGACACCAGTGATTTGTTAATCTATATCAGTAGAGGAAACATTGGTCTAAGCATGTGATTGCAAGTGATAAATTGGTCTAAGCATGTGGTCTAAGCATGTGGTTGCAGAATTGTTACTGATGTTGCTCACACAAACAGAAATCTAGATTTCGCAGCTCCACTTGCACTGCTGGATGCTCTCCATCCACTGCTGCTGAACTTCTGTGCTTTTTAGCACTATATATCTATACAAGATGCTTCCTCAAGATGAATACCACAACTTTCTGGCTTTCTACATTTTGATCCATGTCACGTAAGACATACAAAATGCTGTTTTGAACTAATACTGCTTTTGTCACTTTAACAAATACACACACACACACACACACACAGGGTTGAGTCGATTGCTTTTCTTAATATTTTTTATATTTTTCTTTTTTCTCTTTCCACCTATTAGAGTTACTTCCCTTATATTTAACGGATATTCATAACGTCTGTTGTCATTAATAGTTGATGAGAATGTAACGTAGCTCTTCACTCTGGCATTTGAAACTCCGAGTACTATAATGACAACCTTTTACTATTTATTCTAATTTATAACATATATAAATAATCCTCTATTTCTCTAATATTGAAGTCTCATTCTTTTGTTGTCACATTTTATTATTATCAAATATATATGTATATATATATATATAAATATATTTATCTGTAATATAATATGTGACAATTATTCGGTTGCCATAATAAAACTCTGAGTTTCGGATGTCGGGGTGGAAATCTGCTCCGCCATCTCATCAGTTATTAAGACAATAAAAAAATGCTATGAAAATGACCGTTAAACAAAGGGAAATGACTATGTGAATGACCGTTATTAAGACAAACAAAAGAGCTATTAGAATGACTGTTAAATAAAGGGAGAAAACCTGAAGGGAAGAAAGTAAAAAAGTTAGAAGATTGCCTCACAAGAATTAAAGAAATCCTCATGCAACTGGAACACCATGTAAGCATATTTCTTATGGGTGATTTCAACTTCCCCAACGCCAAATGGCCCGAAGGCCTCATGCTCTCAGGAATGACTCATTGCAAACAAGCACAGGTGGAGTCCCAGCTCAACCTCCCCAATGCCCTATTCATGGAGCAAGTTGTACTCAGACCAACTAGGGCGAATAACATTTTGGATCTCTGCTTCACAAACAAGATCGACATCGTTCATGATGTGAAAGTGACGCTGGCATTAGTCTCAGATCACAACATAATAGAGCTGTCTATGTTTGGGCCGAAAGTAGCCAGAGACATACAGCCTAAAGGAAGCACCTGAAATCTCTCCAATCTGAACTTCCACAAATCGATCCTAAAAGAGATCCTCAGACAGGACTGGCTGAAACGTCTCTCCACACCAGACATCGGCATGAAACTAGAATATTTCATGTCCGTTGTGCAAGCCATATTCCAGAAATTTTTGTTGGCATGGATTATGTGGATTGCTTCCTTCATGCATAAATTCGTGCGGTTTTCGTTATTATAGACCAATCTACACTAAATTCTTTATTGTGCATTTTTAATTTATTTATGTAGGAAGCTAGTGTGGTTGAATTTTTAGTTTCGTGGTT
>NC_068981.1:177582262-177584036 GCF_001194135.2 Octopus bimaculoides | reverse complement strand
TATATATATATATATATATTAATGCATACACACACATATATAATATACTGGTCACTTGTTGACAGGATCAGCAAAAACAGCACTCGGTTCAGTGACAGATAAATATGATTTAATGAATACAGGAGTTATACATGATCTACTTCAAGTTCTATACTCAGATAATACAGTAATCAGACTTGCTTTTATACAATACCCTGCATAATCCAGCTCACTTGTATTGCATGCTGTACTTGATCATGCATAGTATTCAATGCACACTATTCAAGCCCATCTGATTACTGTACTATCTAAGCATGAAATTTGAAGTAGCTCAAGTATGAATCCAGTATTCATTGAAAGATGTGTGTGTTTGTGTGTGTGTGTGTGTGTGTGTGAGAGAGAGTGTGTGTGTGTGAGTGTGTGTGCGAGTATGTGTGTGTGTGTGTGAGAGAGTGTATGCATATACATATGAATGCATGCATGAGAACGTGTATGCGTGTGGCTGGTATGGACATGTGGTGAGAATGGATGAGGATAGCTGCGTGAAAAAGTGCCACACCCTAACAGTTGAGGGAACCCGTGGAAGAGGTAGGCCCAGGAAGACCTGGGCTGAGGTGGTGAGGCAAGACCTTCGTACATTGGGCCTCACCGAGGCGATGACTACTGACCGAGACCTTTGGAAATGTGCTGTGCGTGAGAAGACCCGGCAAGCCAAGTAAGATCGTTGCCAGTGCCCCTGGACTGGCTTGTGCGGGTGGCACATAAAAGACACCATTTCGAGCGTGGCCGTTTTCATGCGGGTGACACGTAAAAGCACCCACTACACTCTCTGAGTGGTTGGCGTTAGGAAGGGCATCCAGCTGTAGAAACTCTGCCAAATCAGACTGGAGCCTGGTGTTGCCATCCGGTTTCACCAGTCCTCAGTCAAATCATCCAACCCATGCTAGCATGGAAAGCAGACGTTAAACGATGATGATGATGATGATGTATAAAATGCAATCTTCATTTTGATTCAGTAAAATCTTGGTTATTCCTTATGCAGCACTCAGGGCTATTTATATGTTAACACTGGTAAGTAACTTAAGTAACAAAAGAGCAGGAACTTCAGGTACTTATAACGAATGAATAAGTATTTCATAGAATAATATTTGAAAAAGGGAAGCTGATGAAGACATCAATACAGCATAGGTATATTACTGATTAAATTCAAAGTGGAAAGGAGTATTGAAACATTTGTAACAAATATTAAAATTTTGTTATATTGATATCTTCACTTTCTTCCTGGTCTTTACTCAACCAGACTAAGAGATGCTGTTATAC
Organism: Octopus bimaculoides; assembly: GCF_001194135.2. Classification (NCBI taxonomy): domain Eukaryota; kingdom Metazoa; phylum Mollusca; class Cephalopoda; order Octopoda; family Octopodidae; genus Octopus; species Octopus bimaculoides. The sequence continues at coordinate 177,582,737 of NC_068981.1, read as the reverse complement.
ACCACTTGCCGCTATTTGCTTCCTCAGTACATTGTTCAAACATTCAAAAGACGCCATCCCACTGGTTAGCAGGTAGGCCAATATATACATATATAGATACACGCGTGAAGGCACATGGCTCAGTGGTTAGAGCATCGAGCTTACCATCGTGAGGTTGTGACCTCGAATCCCGGACCGGGCTGCACGTTGTGTTCTTGAGCAAGACACTTTATTTCACGTTGCTACAGTTCACTCAGCTGCAGAAATGAGTTGCGACATCACTGGTGCCAAGCTGTATCGGCCTTTACCTTTCCCATCGATAACACTGGTGGCGTGGAGAGAGGAGGCCGGCATGCATGGGCGACTACTGGTCTTCCAAAAACAACCTTGCCCTGACTTGTGCCTGGGAGGGTAACTTTCTAGGAGCAATCCCATGGTCAATCGTGACCGAAGGGGTCTCCACAGATATACACACACACATATATATACACACACA
>NC_068981.1:177578303-177579972 GCF_001194135.2 Octopus bimaculoides | reverse complement strand
TATATATATATATATATATATATATATATATATATATATATGTATGTATGTATGTATGTATGTATATACACATATATATACACACACACATATATATATACAATAAGTCCTGGGGGCGATTTGCTCGACTAAAGGCAGTGCTCCAGCATGGCCACAGTCAAATGACTGAAACAGGTAAAAGAGTAAAAGAGTATATATATAGGAGATGCACTTGCATAGCAAGTGACCTGATCTGAGATCATGTGCTGGAACGAAAACAATTGCAGCGTGGAAGGTGTTTATAAGCCATTTAAAATAACACACAAAATCCGTTAGATTCACTTCAACATTTAAATTTAATTTGTCAAAATATTTTCGTCGCTTTGAGACCGCGACCTGTTCACTGACAAAATTCTGTGCTGCAGATATGTATATATATATATATACATATCCTCATCATCGTCATTGTCGTTTAAGGTCCACTTTCCATGCTGGAACGAGTTGGACAGTTTGACTGATGACTGGTGAGCCAGAAGGCTGCACCAGGCTCAATCTGATCTGGCAAAGTTTCTACAGCTGGATGCCCATCCTAATGCCAACCATTCCAAGAGTGTAGTGGGTGCTTTTACGTGCCACTGGCACGAGGACCAGTCAGGCGGTTCTGGCAATGCCCATGCTCAGAAGGTGTTTTTTATGTGCTACCTGCACATATATACATATATATTAGGTTGCCTGGAAAGTTCTGACCGATTTTTAATAAGCAAAAAGGGATATACTTCATGAACTGTACTTTTAGAAACTTCCAACTCCTCTGCAAGTTCTCTAGTCATGATATTTGAGTTTCCTTCGATATTTGCCTTCAAAATATCATCTAATTTTGATGGTCTTCCACTGAAACTGTCATCTTCCAAGCTAAACTCTACCAGTTTTAAATTTTGCAAACCACTTTCATACAGTTGACTCACATACAGATTCATCACCATGTACTTCACAAATGTTTTTGCAAGTTTATGCAAATTTTTCTCCTTTTTTTTAAAAAAAAAAAAGCATTACAACACAAATATGACATTTTTGGTTATCCATTTCAAATGTCAATAAGGGGTGGCTGGAATGAAAGATAAATCTATTTTCAGTCAGGAACAAAGAAGAAATGCACTAACACTTCCACAGTTTTAACTACGTTATGTTTCAGGTATGTTCAATGAAGCATTAAAAGATTTAGCTTGAAAATGCTCAGAACTTTCCGGGCAACCTAATATATACATATATATATATACATACAAATAAGCATATATATATATATATACATACATACATATATATAGATATATATATATATCATCATCATCATCATCATCATCATCGTTTAACATCTGCTTTCCATGCTAGCATGGGTTGGACGATTTGACTGAGGACTGGCAAACCAGATGGCTACACCAGGCTCCAATCTGATTTGGCAGAGTTTCTACAGCTGGATGCCCTTCCTAACACCAACCACTCCGAGAGTGTAGTGGGTGCTTTTAAGTGCCACCGGCACAAAGGCCAGTCAGGCAGTACTGGCAACGGCCACGCTCAAAACAGTGTATTTTATGTGCCACCTGCACAGGAGCCAGTCCGGCAGCACTGGCAATGATCTCACTCGAATGTCTTTACATGTGCCACCAGCACAAGTGCCAGGGTACAGGTGCCA
>NC_068981.1:177577630-177578293 GCF_001194135.2 Octopus bimaculoides | reverse complement strand
GGCAATGATCTCACTCGAATGTCTTTACATGTGCCACCAGCACAAGTGCCAGGGTACAGGTGCCATCACGATTTCGCTTTCGCTTGCCCCAAACAGGTCTTCGCAAGCCAAGTTTCGTGTCCAATGAAGGAGACGAAGTTGGCATGGGTGCCAGCCGTCGAATTTAGTCCGATTTCGATTTCACTTACCTCAACAGATCTTCGCAAGTGGAGTTTAGTATCCAATGAAGGAAGGTACGCATAAGTGGGTTGGCTACACCCCTGGCAGGGGCCCTGGATTTAGGTCTCAATTGGCTTGACAAGGTCTTCTCACGCACAGCATATTTCCAAAGGTCTCGGTCAGAAGTCATCGCCTCGGTGAGGCCCAATGTTCAAAGGTCATGCCTCACCACCTCATCCCAGGTCTTCCTGGGCCTACCTCTTCCACAGGTTCCCTCAACTGCTAGGGTGTGGCACTTTTTCACACAGCTATCCTCATCCATTCTCGCTACATGACCATACCAGCACAATCGTCTCTTTTGCACACCACAACTGATGCTTCTTAAGTTCAACTTTTCTCTCAAGGTACTTACACTCTGTCTAGTATGCACACTGACATTACACGTCCATCTATCTAGTATGCACACTGATATTACACATCCAACTGACATTACACATCCATATA
>NC_068981.1:177575102-177577542 GCF_001194135.2 Octopus bimaculoides | reverse complement strand
TGTGTATAAACTGAACCACAAAAGAAACATTGCACACATACTAAATAGAAACCAATTTATTAACATACTGTCATAGCATTGATTGAAGAATGTTAATTAAGAAACCTTTCTTTCCTAATGAGGTGTCACATGATGACAGAGTGTCCTGGATCCAGAGAGATGAACTCAATATCTCAAATGACCATCATCAGTGTTGATTACCGCTAAGCATCTTCTGTACATTGAATGCACCAAACAATTGATGAAAGTCATGGGGATAGCAGCCCACACTGTTAAAACTTGCAGTGAGTCGTGCTGCAGTGGTCAGCCTTGGATAGATGTCACTTAGCCTTCTTTGGATTTCATCCCACAGGTGCTCTATGGGGTTCAAGTGCAGACTTAGGGCAGGCCATGGCAGTGTCTGGATGTTGTGCTGTTGGAGGAAGTCTGTTGTCAACCTGGCAGTAGAGGCATGAGCATTGTCATGTTGGAACATGTGATTACGATGATGGGCAAAGTATGACACAATGTGAGGCCTCAACACTTGGTCAATATAGCAAGCAGCGGTTATTCCATTGCCCCAGCTTTCGCCAAGTTTCTTATTGAGTGCAATCCCACTCCATACCCAGATGCTCTGTCCTCCCCACGAGTCTCTCTCCACTACACAACCATCAGCATGACATTCACCTCTTCTTCTTGAAACCCTATCTCGGCCATCTGCCACAGAAATGCAATACCAACTTTCGTCAGAGAAGACTGCAGTCCTCCTCTGCTGATATTTCTAGTTCTGACATTTTTGAGCCACTGTTGATGACAATCTGTGAGGATGGGGCCCCTAGCTGGATGTCCATAAGACAGATTGAAAGATCTCAGCCAGCAGCAAACTGTCTCTGCACAAATGGGTCTGTGGTGAGTCCCTATGATCTGCCTGGCTGATTATGCTGCCCTTTGGAATCGGTCCTGCAAGTGCTGTCAGTGATCTTGATGTGCCGTTGTAACCCTCGGTCAGCCACTGCGTGGACAATCCCATGTGCTGTTTGTAGCGTTGTATCATTCCCTCAGCTGCTCAATTGTCCAAATACTGCAGTTTAAGTCATTAGCAATGACCTATGGATGTTGACCAGCATGGAGATGTGCGATAGCTTTTCTCCCTCTGATTCCATTTCAGTCTTGGCATACTTGCTGCCTTCAGGAAACGAATGACAGGCTGGTAAATTTGAGTGCTTTTTATATCCAATGAGTCAACATTTTGCACATGCATCATGCTTTTTATAAAGATGTATTTGTGAGCATTACCATGTTCACTAAAAGTGAGTGAATTCAAACCCTATATGCAATCCTTCTGTTTTCAAAAGAGAGTGGTGTTGTGGGTCACTGACATCATACATACATACATACATACATACATACATACAAACAAACATACATATATATATATATTTGAAAGATCCTTGATATAAAAACATGTTGAAACAGATATTGTTATACTTGGGGATGGTCATATTTTGCCAATTGTTTGTTAATTGGCAAACAAATGACTGTGCCCAAGTATAACAATATATATGTGTGTACATGCGTGAGTGTATTATGACATGCACAGCTGCCAGTACAGAAGTATTACCGAGTAGCATGTACCAAACTTTTGCTAAATCATTTTAGGTGCACATGTAGTCATGTGTAGACACAGACGCCCCTTGGCTCTCCCACCCATGAGCCAGCAGAACAACCAGGATATGATAGGTGAAAGAAGAGAGGAGTGCACCAGCACTGGGATGGTATTTATTTTCAGCCGAGATAACTGGAACGCCGTCAAAGAAGATGCCTTGCTCAAGGAGTCACCATGCAGCCCAGTTATCTTGAGTGGAAGTGGGGAACATTGTTAATTCTTGTATATTATCACTTTTGTTTACAAAAACATACCAACCATCATATAAACATATACAAGTCATTCCAATATAGGCAGAAGTCTAGAAATTTCTAGCACTATAACTATTGCGGAAGGATTCGTATATACTCATTGGATAGAAGGCAATGTATTTATGAACATAAAAGGTAATATATATATGTGTGTGTGTGTATATATATATGCATGGATATATGTATGTGTATGTGTGTGTGTGCATTTATGCATGTGACTCTGTGTGTGTGTGTGTGTGTGTGCTAGCAAGTCTGTGTTTTGTGTGTATGTGTATATATACGTATTATATACATAGAGAAGAGGGAGAAAGAGAAAGAAAACTAAAGTAGGAGAAAGAGGGGGAGAGTAACTGGGGTAGGGAGAAAATACTTTTGCTTTTATCATGAGAAAATATTCTACAAATTCCATAAGCTGTAAACACAAATAACAAAGTCAGAGAACTACAACTAATGTTCACATACAGACATCACTCTCTCTCTCTCTCGCTTTCTCTATCTATCTAAATCTCTCTCTCCCTCTCTCTCTCTATGTGTGTATATATAT
>NC_068981.1:177570382-177575002 GCF_001194135.2 Octopus bimaculoides | reverse complement strand
TATATATATATGAACATCAGGCCTCACCGAGGCAATGACTAGTGACCGAGACCTTTAGAAATATGCAGTGCGTGAGAAGACCTGGCAAGCCAAGTGAGAGCATAACCCGTGGCCTATGCCAGAGGTGTAACCAGCCCATTTATGCGTACCTTTCTTTCATATACACCAAACTCTGCTTGCGAAGACTTGTTGAGGCAAGTGAAATTGAAATCAAATCAAATTTGATGACTGGCACATATGCCAGTGGAGCGCTAAGAGCACCATCTAAGTGTGATCGTTGCCAGAGCAGCTGACTGGCTTCTATGCCGGTGGCACGTAAAAATACCAGTGGCATGTGAAAAAACATTCGAGCAAGGTTGTAGCCAGTGCCGCTGGACTGGCTCCTGTGCAGATGACACATAAAAAACACCACTTGAGCGTGACCGTTGCCAGTACCACCTGACTGGCCCTCGTACCGATGGCACATAAAAGCACCCATTACACTCTCGAAGTGGTTGGCGTTAGGAAGGGCATCCAGCTGTAGAAACTCTGCCAGATCAGATTGGAACCTGGTGCAGCCATCTGGTTTGCCAGTCCTCAGTCAAATTGTCCAACCCATGGTAGCATTGAAACAGCTGGTAAGCGATGATGATGATGAAGATGATACATATATTATATATATATATATATATATATAATAATAATAATAATAATCATAATAATAATCCTCTGTCTTGAAATGTGACCACTGATTGTCAACAAAGAATCACTGTTCATAGACAAATGGTGTCATCTATTTGCAGTTTCCCATGAAAATATGTCCAGGCTGTTCATTGATATATTAGGGGAAATATTGTTTTGCTTGGAAACAAGTGAAGATTGGCAACAAGAAGAGTGTCTGGTTATAGAGAATCTTACATCGAAGTCACATCTGAGCCATTCAAGCATAGAAAAGTGGACATTAAAAATGAAAATGAATCTCTCTCTCTCTTTATATATATATATATATATATATCGAAAGAGAGAGTCAGATAAATAGAGATACACACATATGTGTATGTATACAGAGAGAGAGAGAGAGAAGGAGAAAGAGATGTGTATGTGTGAATGTCTAATTCAGAGAAATGCTGTGTGTTTGTGTCATTAGATTATTAAACTTGTACAACAGGAAAAGTGAAAAAGAAGGAACTGATGAAACGGTTAGGAAGTGGATCAGTGTTGTAGTTGTTGTGCAAGGCCACAATGAGTGGCTGTAAGGGATGCATATACTCAGGCTGACAACAAAATATGACCCATAGATCCATCTTCTTATTTATACCATGTGTTAACTTAGCTAAAGAGTAAACTGCACAATCTGATGCTGGTTTATTAGAATCTGGACATATTCCACTTTCTCCATTGTGCAGTCAATTTCTTACAGCCATAGGTTTTTGTGGTGGCCACAGTGGAAGCTGGCAAAGTGGACTTATTCAAAATACAGCAGTTATTGTTCAACTGTTCTTATTATTTGTAGTGTGTGAAGGAGGCAAGCTGGCAGAACTGTTAGCACAGCAGGCAAAATGCTTAGCAGCATTTCATCTGTCTTTACGTTCTGAGTTCAAATTCCACCAAGGTAGACTTTGCTTGTCATCCTTCGGGGGTTGATGAAATAATTACCAGTTGAAAACTGGGGTCAATGTAATCAACTTATCCCTCTCTCAAAATTACTGGCCTTGTGCCAAAATATGAAATCATTATTAGTAGCGTGTGAAGGCAGACAACTAGCAGAAGCATTTGCATGTTGGACAAAATGCTTAGCAGCATTTCTTCTGGTTTTACATTCTGAGGTCAAATTTTGCCAAGGTCAATTTGCCTTTCATCCTTTCAGCATTGGTGAAATAAGTACCAGTTATGCACTGGGGTTGATGTAATTGACTAGCCCCCTCCCACAAAATTTCCATTTAGCCCTCAGTCAGCCCTTAACATGCATACCTGTAATCAAAGATATTAAAGCAATGACAATCTCAACTTTTTCCCCATGTGCAAAAAACCTATGTCTACATTATAACAATGTCTCCTTTTTTAAAATAGTAGGGTTTCACTTCAAGGAAATTTGGCTGCTATTTCTGGCAGGTCAGCTGGCCTTGCAAAAATTTGCCTCATTGCTATTGTAGTTATGTTCTGGGGTGTTGTGTATGTATCTACATGTTTGGAGGTGGGTTTTGTTTTACATGTGGTGGCAGGTCTGTGATTGTTGAAACTTGGGTGTGGCAACAAAATATGCCTCTCACATATCCTGGTGGTCTTTCAATTTTCTCATTTTTGTTTTGTTGTGTTGGTACTTGGTGCTTGAAATTGCAAAATGTTCCTCAAATATTACTCGGTATCTTAAAAATGGATAAATCATCATCATCATCGTCATTGTCATAGCTATCAGTTTTACATCTACCTTTTCCATATTGGTAGAAGCTGGACGAAACTTATTGAGGCTGTATGTTTACACTGGGTGTTCTTCTTGACACCAACACTTGATTTTCAAGTATCTTTTATCTTTGTCTTTCAGTTATTTGATTGAGACCATGCTGGGGCACTGCCTTGAACAAATTTTAAGTCAAACAAATTGATTCCAGTATTTTATTTTTAAAGCCTGGTAATTAATCTTTCTGTCTCTTTTGCTGAACTACTAAGTTATGGGGACATAAACACACCAACACCAGTTGTCAAGCAGTGATGGAGGTTAAAAATAGACACACACACACACACACATGCAGATGCACACACATACAACCAAGCTTCTTTCACTTTCTGTCTACCAAATCCACCTACAAGGCTTTGGTCAGCCCGAGGCTATAGTAGAAGACACTTGTCCAAGGTGCCACACAATGGGTCCGAACCTGGAACCATGTGGTTGGGAAGCAAACTTCTTACCACACAACCACACCTTTTTATCCTACTGATTTTCACAAAGGATGAAACCACTGAGCTACAGGACACACTGTGTTTTTGCCAAAATGGTGACAATATGAAGATACATGAAAAGACTCACACATACCCACACACACACACACACACAATAGGTTTCTGTACAGTTTCTGTCAACTAAATCTCACCCACAAAACATTGGTTGGCTCAAAGCTATTATAGAAAACACTTGCCCAAGGTTCCACACAGTGGGATTGGATCTAAGAAATATGGTTATACAATGAACTTCTTAACCACACAGCCATGCTTGCATCTATAAATAGACCAGATAAACATATCCTGAATATAATATGCTAGAAAAAACTACAAGTTGGTCATGACTTAAATGTCAGTTGATCAATGTTTTTTCTTCAGACAAGTGGACAGGTGTAGAAACGAAATCTGAGGATGCAAAGAATGTGAGTTAACCAGGTAATCATAGAATATAGTTGACTAAGCAAATCTTGAAAGAAAGTAATTAAAATTAACTCTAGTATGTAGAGAGACACACAAATGAAGTATTACAAAATATAAAACAGCAATATAAAAAAAGGAAGTCATTTTTGACTCTTCCAACACTATATTAGAAAACAAAAGGAGCAAATGTTAATATACATATGAAAATTAAACTTGATAATATTAATAATAAATTGTCAAGAATATATATACACACACATATACACATGCATATGCATATGATGATGATCAGGTTAAGTGGGTGGATACATTTTGTTTACATTTACATTTAATAGTTTCACAAATAGTATTAATCTAAATTCTTTAGAAATAGAAAATGAACTTTAATCAGCTTGAGCTATTATGAAGAAATATACTTTATTTCAACTACTTCAGTATAGTTTTCTCTCAAGGGTCTTTGTCACATGATCAATTCAATTTGCTTGTTTGGTCCTTTTTTTTTCTAATTTTGTTTTTGATTATGAGTGTGTGTGTGTGTGTGTGTGTGTGTGTGTGTGTGTGTGTATGCATGCATGTGTGCGTGTGTTTTGTTTAATTTTTCTATTGTTTGTTTTTTTATACTTTTAAAAATCATTGGAAAAGAATATAGGACAAACCTGTTATATTAATGATTTACAACAATTGCTGTTTTCTGTGGAAGAAATGGAAGAAATTTGTATGATAAATTGATTTTTTTTAATATATTATTTTATTACTTATTTATTTTATTTTGCAATTTTCTATTTACAGTCTAACAGTAATGTTAGCAACTAGATGAAGGTTTTAGGGTTTAGAAATAGCACAAGAACTACTGTGTAGATGGTGCAGTTGGAGGTGGAAATGGTGGGCAAATTGATGTAGAAAAAGCAAAAGTTACTAGATAGGAAGGCTGGCAGTGAAATAGGTTGGGGGATGTTTGTGGTTTGGATGGGGGTGTAAATATCAATGTAAAGTGTATTGAAAAGAATGCCAGAGAAGAGTTGGATAGGAGGAATTGAAATTTAAGAGAAACAGAAAATAATAATTACATGATGAAATGAAAGGGGAAAAATTTTTTGAAAAGTGTGGTGGTTGTTGTGGGAAGTAGTTGTGATAGTGATTATAGTATTTGCGATAGAAGTGATGGTGGTGGAAGCAGATAGTGTGGGTTGGGGGGGGGGAATAAGTGGAGATGAGTTGGGGTTGAATGAAGTCAGATGATGTTGGTGGGGATAAGATGTGTGGTGGTAAAGATGGTTATGAAGT
>NC_068981.1:177568120-177570264 GCF_001194135.2 Octopus bimaculoides | reverse complement strand
CATACATAAATGCATACATATATCTATCTATTTATCTATCTATCTATCTATCTATCTATCTATATATATATATATATATATATATATATATATATAGTGGTGGTGAGGAAGTTTAGATTATGTTGGTGTTGGTGGTGGGGGAAATATGTGGTTGTGGAGTTAGGGGATGGAGCAGCAATGATAGCAGTGGAAGTGAAGGTGGTGGAATGCCAGGGGGGGATGGTGCTGGAGTATTAACAATGATGTTGTTGGCAGTGATGAAATAATGGTGAGGTGTGGTAGGTAAGTGAGTGGTTAGAAGAGAAAGTAAAAGAAAGACGCTAAGAAAAAAAAGCAAGACGAAAAATAGCTGGTCAAAATGAAAGAGAAAGTGAAAGTTGGGTCTTTCACACTGAGTTTTGGTGGGAACTGTATGGGATGAAGTGTAGGAATTGAGAATATTTCACAGATGTATAGTAGATGGCCATGGTGATAAACTTGACAGGAAGAGCCTATAAAATATTGGCATACATTACTGACTGTTTACTTAATCTCTACACAAAAGGTTATTTTAGTATATTCAGGTATCAGTAACAGACTCTGGTCTTTAGAGAAAAGAAGTAAAGAAACTATAAAAGAAAATAATAAAATAGAATAAAATAAATATCACTTTGGAAATACTAATCAAAATGATAGAGAGAAGAAATGAGATGTTTGTTCAAGGGAAAGGGAATAAGGGTTGTGGGGGAGAAATGAAGAGAAAGTGGGAAGAGATAAGAACAGGAAGAGTGAGAGAATAGAAAGCCTGAGTGTGAGAGGCAGCAAGTAGGAAGGGCCAAAGAAGCTTGTAGAGAAAGAGAATGGATGTTCGTGTGTGCGTGTGTGTGTGTGTGTGTTGGTGTTGTTGTTGTAGTGGTGATGATGATGAAGAGAGGGAGTAAATGGGGAGCTGGAAGAACGACATGAAGCGAAATGTGACAGAGAAGGAAGAAAGACACTAGAGAAGGGAGGAGGAGGAGGAGGAGGTAGAGACAAAAGGATGGCTGCAAAGATGCGTGTGTCTCTGCGTGTGTGTGTGTGTGTGTGTGTTTATGCGTCTGCTTGAGAGAGAGAGAGAGAGAGAGAGAGAGAGAGAGAGAGAGAGAGAGAGAATAAGAAAGAGAAGGAAGTATAATTGATAACAGAGGGAGAAGTCAGAATGAGAGAGAGACGAGACAATCACACATTAATGAGTAGAGAAAGAGTGATAAAGACAAGCGCGCGTGTGTGCACACACGCACATACGCGCTGACAGACACACAGACACACACACACAGAGAAAACAAAGTAAAAGTGAGAAATATAGATGTAAACAGCAAAGAAGAGAGCGAGAAAAAAAAAACAAAAGATAGAAAGAAAAAGGAAAATAAAGGTTAAAAACAATTGTGTATATGTGTGTGTGAATGTGTGTGTAAGAGTGTGTATGTGTGTGTGAAGGTGGTGACATTAGTGTTTCTGTGTGTATGTAAAGGTTGTGAGATTAGAGCGTATATGTGTGTAAAGGTGGGGAGATTACTGTGTGTGTGTGAAAGAAGGCAGTGAGTGAGAGAGAGAGAGAGAGAGAGACGAAATAGGAAGAACAGCGTGTGAGTGGGGCGCGCGTGAGAGTGAGACGATGTGAATGAGCGGTAACAGTGGAATATGTGTATGTGTAAGGAAAAGGTGAGAGAAAGAGAGAGAGTAAGAAAGAAAGAATATGAACAGTGGAAGAGAGAGAGAGAGCAATGTGTATACATTAAGGTATAAGAGATATGAGTGGATAGCGTATACGAGAGAGAAAAAGACAGTGTGAGAAAGTGAGTGATATCTGTGATAAAGAGAGTATAGAGAGAGCGAGAGTAGGAGAGAGAGAGAGTATAGAGAAAGAGAGAGTAGGAGAGAGAGGGAGGCAGAGAAGAAAGTAAGTGAAATAGAAAGAGAAAAGTGAAGAAATTCTTTCATCATTCAAAACTAATCTGTCCAAAAATTGTCATCGGAAACATAGATTCTTTGTTGTCAGCAATGTGCATAGTTAGTGTGGCTGTTGTGGTGGCTGCAAATGGTGCAGTACAGTAGCAAGAGCGGCAAACATGCAAAATATAATTGAATATTGGAGAATAGCATCTTTCCCCGGAGGGAGGTGGGGC
>NC_068981.1:177567101-177568080 GCF_001194135.2 Octopus bimaculoides | reverse complement strand
GGAGGGTGGTGGCAAGAGACAGCTTCTCCTGAAAATTGTTGTCTTGCTGGTAAACGATAACGTTAGCAATGTAGTGTGACATTCAAGGCATTGACTTTTAGAAATAAATCAAGTAGGTTCCATCCTAGTCTGCGCTTTCATTTCTTTTCACTTGCTTATATAGTTGTTTTCTTTCTATCCATCCATTTAGCAAGGGCTTAGATCTTTATTATATTTGAATACAAACTTTGTTCGTGTGTGTGTGTGTTTGCGTGTTATTGAGTGCTCCCCACATTTCCTGTATACAAAGCACCTTTTTGCCCTTGCTCCTCCACTGGTGACATGGTGGAAAGCTGTCAAACCATACCACCGTTAGGACTAGTGACATTCTCTTTAGTGGTGGTACCATAGCAAAGTACCCTGTGCATACAGAAAATGGTTAACAAATGAGTAGAAAAAGCATAGCACTACAAGATCCCTATAGTTCTGTCACGCCAAGGACTGTAAAACTCTCTAGACTTTGTACCACAAGAAAATGCACCTAGTACACTCTGTAAAGTGGTTGGTAAGAGGAAGGGTATCTAGGCATAAGAAGAAACCAAATGGCATGTATGAATACCAGCCTATGGCAGCAAGTGGAACCCACTAACCGATGACTAAGACGATGATCACCAATCTAACCCATTCCAGCATTGAAAGTGGACATAAAAGGATGATGTTGATGATGATGATGTGTGTGTGTGTGTGTGTGTTTGCTGTAGAAAAGAGCAGAATCTCAAAGGTAAATGTTTCCCTGATGTTAATATATATTGCAGTATGAAGGATGTCTTATTTGAAGGACATGTCTGTGTGTGGTAAGAAGTTTTAGAATTCCTGATCTATTCCCATGGCCACAGCAGTTTGAATAAAAGTCTTCTATCATAACCCCTTTAGTTGACTAATATTTTGAGATGTGAAATTTGGAAGCTGGATACCCATCACATGTGTGTGGGAGTGGGGG
>NC_068981.1:177554873-177567083 GCF_001194135.2 Octopus bimaculoides | reverse complement strand
GGGGGGGGGGTGAGGGGGGGACATGCATGGCCTAGGATTTAGGGTATTATCCATAAGGATAACCGTTTCGTTTTTGGACCAGGCAGTGTATTTTGTCCTTCAGCAAAGTGCTGCATTTCACATGACTTCAGCCTACTAACCTGAAATGAGTACTAGTGGCTGATGGTCATTAATCTTGCAGCAGACAGGTGCTTTGTTCATGGCATGTCTTATACTCTCAATGTTTATACTGTTTGGAAACTGTGCACTGGCATAATGAGCCTGTAAACTCTAGGAAAATCTCTCTCTTTCTCTTTGCTCCCCTTTCTCTCTCTCTCTCTCTCTTTGCGCCCCTTTCTCTCTCTCTATATATAACACACATATACATACACACATACATATTTATACATGTACATACACATATTTATACATACATACATACATAAAAGAAAAGGTATAAATAATGGGCTTTATACATTTATTTGTGCATTGTGGACTTACAGCTGTTTCTGACATGTATTTTAGGTGCATTCACCATGCCAGAACTATCATAATGTGGTCATAAATGTATATACATATGTCCAGATATATACACACACACATATACACATATATATATATACATATGAAAATGATGATGGTGATGATTGATTGATACATACATGCATACATTCTGCATCAAAGCACGTTACATATTAATGATATCATGTGTGATATCTGAAAAGGATGGCATTCCCTACTATTTCAACTTTGCATAATCTATGCAAGTCTTGTGTAATTCATCACAAAGTTAATTATTTGTTTGTGGTCTGAAGTGGTATGCTACTGAAACAACTGTAACCATGTTAAACTAATGTTATGCTGGTGTCTTCATCTTTGTCTTCTATTTTACTCTGCGATAATATGTCCCAACTCATTCTATCAGAGATGTGTACCTGAGCTTCTTGCACCAATGGAGTGTATTTTATGGAATCACAACATTGAATACCAGTCTTAACATGCAAATAGACAGGGATTTGATTTGCACACTATATAAAGAACATTCAAAGATTTTATCAATTTGTTTTGCAAGATTCCTGATGTGAAGTCATGAGTTGAAACAGATATTGTGATATCTTGGATGTTTTTTTTTGTTTTTTTTTGCTTGATCAGGAGGAAACATGTGGATTGAAGAGTCGCTGAAGAGGTCACAGATGTGTGACAAAAGACTTACAGACAATGGACATAAAATGAAATAATAACAATAACAAATGAGTGAATAATGAATATATAGTGAGTGTGTTTATTTGGCAAGGAAAAAAAAATGACCATTCCAAAATATAACGATACTTTAAGATTTTGCTAAATACAAACTTAACTCTTGGTTGAGGTGGCTTTTCCTTTGTCTGGCAAGTTATTTTGGGACCTCACTAGGTACTCTCTGTATCAGCATCATCATCATTTAATGTCCAGCATCCATGCTGGTATGAGTTGCACATTTTGAGAAGATCCAATAAGATGGAGGATTGCATTGAGCTCCAATATCTGTTTTGGTAAGGTTTCAACAGCTAAATGCTCTTCCCAATGCTAGTCACTTTATAGAGTGTACTGGGTACTTTTTCCCTGGCACCAGCACTAGAGTGGTCACCAAGTAACTCACAAGACAAAGTAAGATGGGTTTATGCCAGGTTACAAGAGTCTAAAGTATGACAGAGGGACAAGCACAGGTGTCTTGCTAGAGAGGAGAGACATGGCTACTCTGCGTTAAATAAAGTAGTTAGCAAGAAGATAAAAATGGAGTTGACAAGATACAAGAAGGTGAGTACAAGAGAGAAAATGGACAGAGGATAGGGAAGTGTGGGTGGGTAGGTTCATAAGAGTGTGAGAGCAGAGCGACAGATATCTAGAGGTGGGATAGGACTGAATGTAATGAATCATAAATAAGGATGATTGTGGGTTCAATGATAAATATTTGTTTTGGGGGAAAGATGAAAGAAATAGGAGTGACTCAGGAAGGAGGCGATAATGCATATGGTACAATAGGGGTGAAGAGCAGTAATATAATAAACTGTAGATATTTTTAAAATAGGGAGGTAATGTGTGAGGTGGGAGAGTGCAGGGAAAAAGAAAGAGATATACAGTGGCAGAGATGGTTGTCATGAGTACATAGGGATAGAAAGAGTGAGTGGAAGAAAAGATGGATGGGGTCTGTGGACATCAGATCTAAGAGGGTGTTGAAAATAATAGCAGATATGAGAGAGCGTTGAAGATTAGATATGGAAGTCAAAAGATGTAGCTCAGGTGAGAGGGAGAGATAATGGGAAGCACATAATACAGTGATCAGTGAAAAATAAAGGGGGAAGAGATGAAATTGAGAATGAGGGATAGATGTTAAAAAAGGAGTGGTTCCAGAGAGAGGTGGAGGCGGGGCATAGAAGTGGCTGTCTGGTTAAGAAATTTTCTCATCCCAAACATTGGTTTCAGGTTCAGACCCACCACACAGCACCTTGAACAAGGGTCTTCAACTACAGCCACAGGCCAACCAAAGCCTTGTGAGAAAATTTAGCAAATGGAAACTGAAAGAAGCCTGTTGTGTGTGTGCATATGTGTGTGTGTGCATATGTGTGTGTGTGTGAGTCTCTGTGTGAATGTGTGTGTGTGTGTGTTTATGTGAAAGAGTTGTATTTCCCTTGCCTTCATATGTGCTTGCTGGTTTTAAATAATGTCCTCGATGACAGTGTCACCTGCTGACAGTCCCCTATGAGAGCATGTCTGGGCTTCTTGATGTATCTTGACATGTGCAATTTTTATAAATAAAAGGCTCATTCAAATGGTGTATTTTATATCATTGGTGTTTATGCTTGAGTACCTTCTTCAAGGGTTCAGTTAATTTAGTTAATTCTATCAAACCCTGATGCTTATTTCAGGATGGTATTTATTTTATAGGTGCAGGCATAGCTGTGTGATGAGAAGTTTGCTTCCCAACCACATGGTTCTGCATGGCATCTTGGACAAGTGACACCTACTATAGCTTCAAGCTGACCAAAGCCCTGTGAGTGGATTTGGTAGACAGAAACTGAAAGAAGCTTGTTTTCTCTGTGTGTGCGTGTGTGTGTGTGTGTGTGTGTGCATGCGCATGCTCATGCATGTATGTGTGCACATGCATGCACATTCATACATGCATGTGCGTGTGTCTTTGTGTTTGTCTCTCACTAATGTTTAACAATTGATGTCCTCTTAATTTAGCAGTTCAGCAAAAGCAACCAATGGAGTAAGTACCTGGCTTAAAAAGTAGAAGTATTAGGATTGATCTGTTTGACTAAAATTCATCAAGGTGGTGCTCCAGCATGGCAGCAGTCTGATGATTAAAACAAGTAAAAGATAAAAGATATTAACGAATGATGACTGTATAAGTACAGTACAGAAAGAGACAACACAAACAATAGGCGCAGGAGTGGCTATGTGGTAAGTAGCTTGCTTACCAACCACATGGTTCCGAGTTCAGTCCCACTGCGTGGCACCTTGGGCAAGTGTCTTCTACTATAGCCTCGGGCCGACCAAAGCCTTGTGAGTGGATTTGGTAGACGAAAACTGAAAGAAGCCCGTCGTATATATGTATGTGCGTTTGTGTGTGTGTTTATCCCCCCACCGATGCTGGTGTGTTTACGTCCTCGTAACTTAGCGGTTCGGCACAAAGAGACCGATAGAATAAGTACTAGGCTTACAAAGAATAAGTCCTGGGGTCGATTTGCTCGACTAAAGGCGGTGCTCTAGCATGGCCGCAGTCAAATGACTGAAACGAGTAAAAGAGTAAAAGAATAGTAGTAGTAGACATCCGTCGACCATGGATGCCATGGATCTGTGCCCAAAGAAATTGTGTCAGCTGCTGATGGTGGTGCAGAGTCTGTTGTGGCTGTATAGGCCCACACATGAATGGCAGTCATGCATACAGAGACTGCATTTGATGGAGCTCTCTGCTGGCGCTGCTAGCTTTCCTTCCTTCGAGTATGCTTTTCTTTGGTGGCAAGTTCCTGTTTTTCTTCCACTCACTTCATCCCCTTTTGCAATATTTGTCTCCAGTGTGGGTAATCATTTGCAACCTCCTCCTATCTTAGGACATCCACATCAAGTGACTTCATATCCCTCTTACAGACGTGATTGAAGCGAAGATGAGGTTGTCCTCATGCTCTTGTGTCGGTGGCCAATTCCCCATACCGGAGGTCTTTTGGGATCTATCTGTCCAACATGCGATGTAGATGACAGAGCCAGTATAAACAATGCTGCTGGAGCAGGGTGAGTATGCTGGGTGTCTTGGCATAGTTGAGGACTTTGGTATTGGTGATGTGGTTGGTCCACTTGATATCCAAGATGCGTTTCAAATTATGAAGGTGAAAGATGTTGAGACACCACTCCTGTTGGGAGTACAGGCTCCATATCTCATTGCCATAAAGTAGCGTACTAAGGATGCACACCTTATAGACAGCAATCTTGGTGTTTGCAGCCAGTTTTTTGTTTCCCCAGACTTTCTTTGTGAGTCTGGCAAATGTGGAGGATGCTTTTCCGATTTGCCTGTTGATCTCTGGGTCCAGGGAGAGGTCATCAGCGATGGTAGAGCCAAGATAGGTTAATTCATGGACTACCTCCAGCTTGTAGTTGTTGATGGTGTGGGGTGGAGTGCTTCGCACTTTCGCCTACCACTTTGGTCTTCTTCAGACTGATAGTCAGGCTGAATTACTGCCAGGCCTTTGAAAGTTTATCCACGAGGTGCTGCATTTGCTCTTCAAAGTGTGTTGTTAGTGCTGCATTGTCCACAAACAGCATTTCTCTGATAAGTACCTGGCGCACCCTGGATTTTGCTTTCAACCTCAGATATGGTGTAAAGGTAAACACTATCAGTTGATGTCCCAAATGCATGATCCAGCATGACTGCAAAAAAGATGCCAAACAGAGTGTGAACAAGCACACAGTCCTGCTTCATGCTGCTACGTATGTTGAATACCTCCAAAGAAGTGTCATCAAACTGAACAATGCTTTTCATATCCACATGAAATGATTGGACAATCCTGAAGTCTTGGAGAACAACCAATCTTAGCAAGGATTTTGAACAGGCTGTCTCTACTGATGAGGTCAAAAACTTTGCAAGGTCAATGAAGGTGATAAAGAGTGGTTGCCTTTGCTCTCAGTACTTCTGTAGCTGTCAAAGAGAGAAGATCATGTCGATGGTGGAGTGTTCTGATCTAAAACTGCACTGAGACTTGGGTATATCCTCTCAGTAATTTTCTGTTGTCTGTTTAGGACCATGTGGGCAAAGACCTTCCTGTTGATGCTTAACAGCAAGATGCCTTGGTAATTATTGCAATCACCTTTGTTCTTATATAGGATGACAATGTTGCAGTCTCTCATGCCTTCTGGGACTGATCTCTCCTCCCAGCACTGACATAGTAGCTTCAGCAAGTGGCTAAGTGAAAATCAATGTTAACATCAACACAAACACACATATAGATACTTACACATACACACCTTACATATATACAAGGGTGAGCTGAAAAGTTTATAGGCTGACTATGAAACAGTGATGCTACAGCTGTGAAATCTTGCATGCATTAATATCAACTCTTCTTATTAATAACTGCATTGTTTCTTTACAGGTGAACTGACATCTGACTATTCAAAGAAGACTTCAAAAGTAACTAGTAGTGGCTTTTCTTGAAAATGGACAAAATTTGGCATCATGGCGTTATCAGGTACCAGCAGAAAAAAGGTTTGGCCCCATAGGAGATTTGTGCTGACATGGTTGTTACATTAGGGGATGACTCTCCAGCTTACCAAAAGTGCAAAAGTGGGCAGCTGAACTTAGGAGTGGAAGGGAGAGTCTTGAAAATGATGCAAGATCTGGATGTCCTGCAACTGCCACTACTGAAGAAAACTTTGATCATGTTCAACACATGGTAATGGATGACTAGTGATTGACTATAACTCAAATAGCCAATGCTATTAGCATATCCTGTGAAAAAGTTGAGAATATTCTGCACAATGAACTACTCAATAGGTGTCACATCTTCAAAAGTATACTAGGCTGATCACACCATGGGAAAATTTGACATTGTTTCAGGAAGATCCAGCTGATTTCCTCGAACATTTCCTAAAACAAGGTTCATCACTTTTCCAAACACAAAGAGACATTCCATGCAGTGGAAACATCCCTCCTCATCTGCTCCAAAGAAGGCCAAGGTTGTTTTATCTGCAGGGAAGGTGATGGCCTCAGTTTTTTGGGATGCAAAAGGCTTTGTGTTTATCGGCTATCTTTAAAAGAGCCATACCATCAATGGAGAATACTATGTCAACTTGCTGAGGCAGTTACAAAAGGCTATCAAGACCAAATGCACAGGAAAACTGATGACAGGAGTTTTGTTTCATTGAGACAATGCTCCAGCATACAAATCTTTGGTTTCAATGGCTACTGTGCATGATTGTGGCTTTGAACTGATTGATCACCCTCCCTATTCTCTTGATTTGGCCCCATCTGACTATCATCTGTTCCCCAACATGAAAAAACACTTGGCTGGGAGACAGTATTGCAGTGATGATGATGTCGTATCTGCAGTTGATGACTTTTTTGACCAATGGGATCCAAGCAGAAGTGTGTGGACTGCAAGGGGGACTATACTGAAAAATAAACCTCATTTGGCCACATTCCAAGAGAGAATCTTGGTCAGCCTATGAACTTGTCAGCTGACCCTTATGAAATACTCCACTGAATCATGTGATGGGGCAATGAAACGGAGGTTCTATGTTTCCTTGTGACCTAACACCAACAAAATATCCTGATAATAAGTCATTCTCAATGAGTGACAGCATCTATTAACTTTCACTCATTTGATATGGATTAAATCAAGGCTATGAATGGTAGAAGACACATGTCTAAAGTGGTGCACAGTGGAATTGAACATGTAACCATGTGGTTGCAAAATGAAACTCTTAACAAAACAGCCACTTTTGCAACCATGTACATAAAAGATGTTGAAAATTGAATTAACAAATACTACCATAACAGAAATGAGTACATAGCACAAGAAGAGAGACAAGATTTCGGATGACTTTAAAGAGATATAAACTAATCCATATCGGATTAGTGTAGCTGCTTAATGTATGTTACAACTATTACTTATTTTATGAAGCCAAAAAGAATTACTGGAAAAGTCAACTCAGCAAATTAATGTTCAGTTACTGATTGCCAATAAATTCATTTATTCTCTGCTGTTAACTGGTTAAAACTATTTGATATGACTATTATGAAGTAATTACTTGAAGTCAAGTCAAGTAGACTGACCTAAGAACGAATAAAAATACGTGTGTTTCTTTAAGCAATGAAAACAGTTATAACAATACATGAAGAATCAGTAAGAAGACCTTGTTGAGTTGTGAGAAAACATTATTATGGGTCAGTCAGCCAATGAGATGACAACCCCCCAGCCCCCACCCTAGACACAAAAAAAAAAAAAAAGAAGCACTGTCTCTATCTAGAGCTGTGTAAAACATAGTGCCAAAATGTCGGCAACAACTCTAACAGATAGCTGTCACTTGAGATATACTAGTAGCTGAAATAATCATTCAATGTTTAAGTAAATAGATTAAGATTGCCTTTAAGAGCCAGAGGGTCTTTTCTCAGCTGAACAAGAGGAACAATTTAACAACTGACATCTAAAAGAAAGTCACAGTTGTATTTATTTGGTCAGGTATTAAGTAAAGGTTGAAGATAAGGTGAAGAAAGTGCATGTTAAAGGTTGTGTATCACTGTAGGGAATGATGATGAATCAACAGCACATGAACAGATTCATATGTAATGGAGGATGCAGAGATGAATGATGATAGCAAAGAACTGGAAAAGTGGCTTGCTAATGGACGCATTCAAATTGTCTATCCATTATTAACATTTGGGCATTGTTTACAACAAGTTGCTCTTTCTATTTCACTCTCTTTGCATTTCTTTTTCTTTCTCTTACAAACTCTTTCAATATCTCAGATTTATATTTTTCTTTCATTTCAATCCTCACTCTCAATTCACTTCTCTTTTTCTCTTCACTCCTATCTGCTTCTTGTGTGTGTGTGTGTGCATATATGCATACATATGTGTGTGTGTATATATGTGTATACATATATATACACACACACACTCATGTATACATATGTATATATATATATATATATATATATATATATATATATATATATATATATATATATATATACATACATATATATAGACATATATATATACATATATACATATATATATACATATATATATATATATATATACATACACATATATATATGTATATATATATGTATGTATATATATACACACGTGTGTGAATATGCATATTTACATGTTTGTACATGTATATATATATGTACATATTATATGCGAATATGTATATCTACATATGGATGTATATATGCACACACACACACACACAAGTACATAAATATATAGTTATACATATATATATACACATACACACACTCAGGTATTTACAAGTGCATTCCAGAAGTTTTAAAACTTTTCAAGCGATACATGCAAAGAAGTACAAAACCCTAATCTCCTTCAAAGTAGGATCCTCAATTGTTGTAGTGCTCCAGCCACTTCGTGAAGTCCCCCATGGAAGTCCTCTAAAGTGACGGCATCTAGGATTCTTGTCATAGCCTCCTTTATTTTTTTCTTCAGCTTGGGGAACAATCAAAAGTCACAGGGATCAAGGGCTGGACTGTTGGGAGGGTGGGGGACAGTTTTGTTGCCTATCTATGTCAAGTAGTGGGTTACCAGGGTGGAATTGAGGACTAGTGCAGATGCTCTGGCCTTTTGTGATGAAATGTCTTCCCGAAGTCCCGTTGTTCTTTACTCAAATTCTATTTAAGGATGATTGTAAATGCCATCAACTGAAATTAAGTTACATAAATACAGTTCTTTGAAAAACAATATATCAACCTGTTTGAGCCTAGCTTGCCGCGATCTACGAAACCTCTAGGGTTTGGGAGTTGTCCGCTTTCCTTGAATGACTTACTGATAACTATTTCGACAGCAGCGATAACGAGATCTATGCCATCACTTATTTCTGATTCATTTCGTTATCAACTTAATTATATTGGGGTCGATGGCATAGAAATCTACCAGAGAAAATGCACTAAAAGTTATTGATTTAGACATTGCTTATTGTCATAATTGAATATCTTATTAAACAAATAAATATGTTTGTTTGTTTAGCTTTGAAGTAAATATATTTTGTTGCGCATAACATAAAATTAAAAGTGACTAAAATTCTTTTTAAAAAATAATTACTCACACAAACAAAACTAGAAAGCTGAAGTTCGTGGTAATAGTCAGCTGTGTGAGAGATTTCCTTTTAATTTGTCATATATATTAAAGGCTGAATGCGTAATACTTTAACGTTGAAAATATAGTAAACAAGATGACATTAGAGACTATATTTTGAAGAATAAAAGCATGCAAAAAAAATAGACATTAACTAATGAAGAACGATTCCCCTTAACAGGAAGACATGTAATGGCAGCCATCATAATATATTCTTATTTACTGAAATGGAATAATTTTCTCATAAAGAATGCACGATAGAAACAAAAATATTAATCTAAACGAAGGTCAGCTCACATAATTTGCAACTGAAATCCTATTCAGTGTTTAAATCAAAACTTATTCTTTGTAATTAAATTTTAACTCTTCTCAGTGAAACAATTTCACGAATAGTTTAATGGCATTGATTGCAAATATACATTTATGAATTTTATTTCGTTTCTGAATGCAAACCAGCTCAATTGCTTAAACATTAACATTTCTCCCTTATTATTTTACATCGTAAACTGGCTTTAAAATAAATGAATTCTTTTTCAATAACTATTAAGAATCACTTTCAAAAATGGGTTCGTAATCAAAATATCATATATACACAAGAAATTGCTAAACATTTAATGTTTTCGTTCTTCCTGCGTTTTACATGTACCAACAATTACACTATTTGATAATATAGGAGTGTATGCCTGAAATTCAAGATAGTTTTCTATTTACAACATAACACTTTAATCACTATTACTCTGTCAGAGAGAAAGAAAAGTAGCACCAATGAACTTCTTCAGAATCCCAGAGACTTGTGGAGGAAATTATCTTCAGACTCGAGACCTAGTCTAAATGATTACAACAAAAAGAATTTACAATGAGTCGCTCGGTCAATACCACCCTCTGACAACTTGGGCGCCTTTAGCGGAGTACCAATGCATTTGAGCCAGATCTCCGCTTCGAGGGTACCTTACCTGCTTTCTTCTACCATCCTCGGAGGCCCTGTTAAAGGTTATGGACATTGCCTTCTTGCTGGCTAAAATTTTTTTAGAAAAACAACTAACCTCCAGAAAAATAAAAGGCACACAAACATTTTGTAGCAGTGGTGTTAAACCGAAAATCGGATTGTCTGTTAGCTAGACAGTATGAATGTGCCACCTAACGGTCTTCCGCACAGTTTCCATTTCTGTGTCTGGGGTAAGTAAGAATCACAATCTATTTAAACATCTAAAATACTTGACGTATAAAATAAATACCCACTAAAAGAAACAGATCTTATGTGAATTTATGCAATATTTCTACGTTATTTAGGTAAATTGTTGAGACACGCTTATTGCATTAAGTTCAAGTTAAGTTTTTTTTCCTACTCTGTTGTCAAGACAGTAGATACGTAAATCATTGAAATGATGCTCACTGAATTATGTTAATAACTTGCTTCAGCGATACTCTAACATTGAAACCATGCAATGGTGAACTTGGTTCTTGAAGAAGGACGATATTCAATTCGTGAAACAGTCTATATTTTGTCTTGATGGCAGTCAGTGCATCATTATGAGATTCGGTATATTGTTGATTGAGGGATAAGCCTGTAATTAGTGAGTATCAATGATTAAATCCTGCAAATAAAGCGAAGACCGCTCCTATTGATAATATTTAATGGAAATGTGCATCTTACATATGTGTCGAGGAGCATAATATCAAAGGACATGTTGGGACAAGTAAAACAATAATAGCCCCTCTTACATTAAATCCATATTTTTATGATAATTTATTGGGTCAGTGTTTGGATATTAAAATGTTAAGTTTAATCCGTGGAACGTTTTACTTCTGTTGTCTCCTTGATAGGGATGAAGGGTGGGGCACAACGAGGAGTTTTTACTGCATTTTTTTTTTACTCAGAGAAGAAATATAGTTTTTACAAATGTACACTACTTTAAAGAAAAAAACCTATATCAGCTAAGCAAATGATCTTCACTAAATGCAATGCTCACATTATAACATAATCTGAATGATATTTCAGAAAATTATCTCCGTTCTCTTTGAGCATGTAAAAGACACATTTAACTGGGGCAAAATGAGTCAGCCAAGATAAGGTAAATTTGCCTCTTTATTTCTCCAGAATCGCATTTGAAAACAGATGCATACACGTCAATATCCATTCTTTGACATCAGAAATGCAACAAAAATTTTAGGTAAAATAAAAGAGGGTTAGGGAAAAATGGCACATGATGAAATTAACGAAACTTGACTAAATAATAAAAAAAAAAAAACTCAACATAAAACATCCTCTATTGTTTGTTCACAATCTACTGGAGTGGATCTCTTCCTGTTACATCATGCAGTTAAAGAAGAAATTATTGAAATTAGTTATGGTTGATTTTGCCTCATTTTAGACATCGTTTTTTGAACATTGAAAATTATCATTAGTGCGGGGAAAAAATTGACTTGGAATCCAACGGAGGAAACAATATCGAATGTTAAACACCAAAAATTCTCCAGATTTATTAGCAACCTCAATTACAAGTTGAAGAAAAATTTCTTGAAAAAAAAAAATGTACCTGTCACCTGATTATGTTCCAAACTCTATCAACTTCAACAATTATGCTGACCAATTTTTACTCCTAAAGATGATGCAGAAGTACAAAATGATGATGCAATACTTGTAATAATTTCAGTAAATTTTTGTGTAATACCCACACGATTTTCACTAAGTAAAAAAAAAAAAAAATCCTCGGATTTTTTTGCGTGGAATCAAGTACCCTGACCTCCTAATATGTTGTAAATCCCTTATTCTGGTTCGGAAAAAGGAGGGGGCGAGGGGGGGGGACCCCACCCCGTCCCGGAATCATTGGATTTTTTTTTTTTTTTCGTTGAATGAATTCCTGTGACCTCCTAATATG
>NC_068981.1:177533666-177554753 GCF_001194135.2 Octopus bimaculoides | reverse complement strand
CAGTAAATTTTTGTGTAATACCCACACGATTTTCACTAAGTAAAAAAAAAAAAAAATCCTCGGATTTTTTTGCGTGGAATCAAGTACCCTGACCGGGTGTACCAAAGTTGCACCTCTTCTAATACTTCGTAAACTTTCTATATATCATCCATAATCATCTCACGTAATGAATTTATCGATACAAATATTGTATGTGACGTAATTACCGATCGTATGCGTTCTTTATTTGTTTATACTTGTATCATACCGGGCAACTACAAAGTTGGTGGCCCGCTTGTACACTTACTTGTCTATAACTCTGACACCGCCAGTTGACGACAGCTTGACTGCGTTCGCTTCGATTGTTACTCGCGATTTAAAATTTGTTTAACAACATTTTGAGTGTGTGTTTTTGTTTTGTAACCCTTTGCGAAGTAATGGCATCCAAAAAGAGGAAGTGGTACACCCAGAATTTCAAGAAGTCGTGGTTGAAGGATGCTGAGCTTAAAAATATCGTTAGTTGCTTTATAAAAGAGAATGTTTTAGCTGTATCTAAATTATCAGATATTGATCTTAATAACACAACAAATCACAAAGATATGGGTGATGTTTACTTCGATGGATGTACAATGAGATATCTGGAACAAAACCCCATCGTTGGTGGCTTAGCTAGATTCAAAACTGATTGCAAAAATTTTTTAATAGAATTATGCTCTCAAATAAAAACGCGCTTTCCTCTCGATGAAGCTGGAGTGTTTACCATCTTAGAAATACTTGATCCAAAAGAAGCACGCAATCTCACTAACTCTCCTCAGTCGATAATTCCCTTGGCATCAAACTTTCCGGCAATTGCACCAGAAAACATATTTAATGAACTAGACGATGAGTGGAGATTATTTCGGCAATATAAAGATATTCCTGTTTCCTCAAAAAGCATCCTTGAATTCTGGTATTCCATACGCAATTTTAAAGACGGGCTCCACCACACTAAATTTGAGAGGCTGTCACAATTCATGACTAATTTGACGGTGTTACCTCATTCATCAGCGTGCGTGGAGCGCATATTTTCCCAAGTAAATTACACAAAGACAAAGTTCACTAATATGTTGAATGCCGAAACGGTCACCGATCGTCTACTCGCTAAACAAGTAATTACAAGAAAAGGAACGTCATGCATTTCTTGGGAGCCAAACGTTAAACTTATTAAAAGATGAAGTGGATGAGTCTTGTCATCGTAGATATACGAGTAAAAAGAAGAAAATGAGTCTTTCACCATTGAAGGAGTGAATGAAGATAATGTGGATATGTATGGAATTAACAATTAGCTGCCGTATGATATAAAGTAAGTATTAAATTCTGTATTACTTTTGTCATATAACATATTTTATCATTGAATTACCAATTATATACCTATTTTCTAACATCTGGGTTTATAAAATAGGATCTGGGTTTTTTGCAGCAAATAATCTGGGTGTTTATATTATTTGATGAGTGGCAACCCTGATCCTAATTGATGATATGCATTATCAACATTAAATTGGGTGACATAATGAAAGGGTTTTCCGAGTTTATTATTTGCCTACTATATACATCGAGAGTGGAGGCGCAATGACCCAGTGGTTAGGGCAGCGGACTCGTGGTCATAGGATCGCGGTTTCGATTCCCAGACCGGGCGTTGTATGTGTTTATTGAGGGGATGGTGGCGAACCCTGCTGTACTCTTTCACTCTTACTTCCTGTTTCTGTTGTGCCTGTAATTCAAAGGGTCAGCCTTGTCACACTGTGTCACGCTGAATATCCCCGAGAACTACGTTAAGGGTACACGTGTCTGTGGAGTGCTCAGCCACTTGCACGTTAATTTCACGTCGTAAGCAACGGAGTGTCAACAACAACATCGAAAGTATTCTGGAAGTTATTCGACAACGCACCCCGTTTCTCTTAACTGATATTATGTTGGGCAGTGATCATGTACAAGTCAAGTTATTAAATAGTTAAAAAGTTGCCGATTTCTTTCAAAATAAGGAAAGAAAAAAAATTTTTTAATTCATCAATAATAATGTACACCGTCGGAAACGTATCTGTACAAAACTTCATTAAAAAAAGAAAAAAGCATTAAGTTATGAGGAAACAGAATCGGTTAGGGTACTAGACTAATTATGCCATTTACTATTCAACGTGTTATGTTTTTCTTTACACGCACTAAAGCACACATTGCGAGCAACTGACAACTTCGCGACTTCCTTTATTTTCTGTACTTCCTCTGCGTTAAAAATATGTTCTGCTTGTTGTTTAGACGGCTTTGATTGTGCAGACTTCTGAACAAATCCTTTCAGCCACGATAATCCCACTTTTTAGGGCTGTTTAGGCTTTATTATCTAGCGTTGGAGCGCAGGAATTCAATCACTACCTCAACTAAGGTGTAAACTTTGGGAAAAACTGAAAGTTGGGCGAAGGTAAAGAATACGCACACCTGGTGTTTAGAGTTAGGGTTTTTGTTACGCCGAAAACGGGTGGTGTGCGTATTCTTTATCTTCGTCAAAAATGAAAATATTGCATTATTTTTGATAAAATCGTAAGTTGTACTGGTTAATGTTTACATCTTGACCCATTAACCGTTGTACTAAATAAAATGAAATATTAACATTAATTTCGTCGTGAAATTACAACAATAATGAAAATTTTGTCATTATACCTTTCTGAAACACTCGACTTGCTCCCCGCTTGCAAACAAGTACTTTAGCATCCTAAATACACTTTATACTGTGACTGTTTATAATTACTTGATACTATGGTCATTCAGCAAGAAACTGATATTAACCCTAATTCGAAAGTCATCGCCGTCCATAAAGAGAAGTTATCGTCTTCTGTTTCCTACGATAAGTGGTTGTTTAGCTTCCTCAACACCACCTTGAATGGTGTTTGCCCAGCTCCTTAATCGTTTTTGTCAAGAGAGCGATATCCTCATTATCTGTAGCAGGGTTTCTCAACTATTTTTTTTCATCTATAGACCCCTTTGATCACTATTTTATTCTGGTGGACCACCATAGCTATTCGATGTTTAAAAACTAGCTTAGCTTTATAGAAGCTTCTTCCAATATTTCTGTTTTCTTTTTTGCACATCAACTTGTGTAGGCTGAACTATGTAAAATGTCAGAGAAAGAAACCTAGCTGTTTCTTGCAATACCTACCAATACATATAATAGAAATTTTTTTCAGGGGCCCTTTTTACTGTTTTCTGTGTGGCTTCCCAGGGACCATATGGCCCCTGGTTGAGAACCACTAATTTATAACTTTACCCTTTTGAAGACTAATTTGTAGGCACAGCATAGTAAAATGGTTAAAAAGTTTACTTCTCAATCACGACTATGAGGAAAATGTAATTTTCTTAAGCTTTGGGTTGTGATTGAAATTGGGTAGACAGAAACCGTATGGGGGAAGACTCGTCTGGTGGATTGTACTTGTAATGCAAAAGGTGTCACGCTGATTCTGTCTGTGAATTACATTAAGAGTGCGCGTGTCTTTGGAATGCTCGGGTCACTTACACATTAATTCGGGAACAAGTTGTTCAGTTGATCGAACAACTTAATTCCTCATTGACGAACTATGAAAATCTACCGTATGTGTTATTTGAGGGAAATGTGACTGCTATTTCTAGTAGGTCGACTAACCATTTAGAAACTCACACTTTGGTTCGATATGCACTACTTATTTGCGATGTGGGAATAAACTTGAAGGAAAGCGATCTAGCTGTAAATTGCCAACAATTCATTCAACTTCTTAATTTACAGAAATTTAATCCACGAGTTCATAGGAAAGTTGAGGCAGAAAATTGTAATGTAAACTAGTTATGACGTTACTGTGCACCCCTGTACTAATTAACAAATATCATTTTTTTTTATTCCTTTTCAAATATTTTCTTTAAACGTGTTTAATATTCAATGGAATTACAGTGAAACTATTTACCACAAACTAAATAGCGTTTGTTATTTAGCTGCGATCATTTCTGACTGAGCAAACTTTGATCAAAGATTTTCTCGCCAAGGCCACCCTGTATTTTTTTTTTATTCATAGTATATCTATGACTATATTATTTTGTAAATCCTTCCTTTTTCAAGATGGTAAGGTAATAGATCTCGATCTTTTTGACTTTGTAGTACAGTAGAAATAAAATTTAAAAAATTCTGCTCCTGAAATGATAGCTGCTTTAAGGTTAAACATTTAGACCAGTAGTTCTCAACTGGAGTCCATATAACCGACAAGAATAATAGACAAAAAAATTATTTAGAACCACTGATTTAGATTTAAAAAAAAAAGCTATCGAAAACCAAATCTTTATTGTGTTAAGCAAAATTGCACCCATCAAAATTATGAATAACACAGTTTTCCAGATGATCAAGTATTAGAAAAGATATTCTAAAGCCTTAAATTAATATTTATAAAAATCGAGAGGGCACATCCGCTGCAATCAGGTGAATTTTTCTAGCAATTCTATCTATTTCTAGCAATTCGAGCAACTATGTAAAGGTTCTCTTTTTGGCTTCTGTTTTTTTTTTTTTCCGGAGTGGGGGAGGTCACGTGATACAATGTATCGTCTGCTTTTGATATTTGCTTGTGTCGTTACGTTGCCATTCATTTTACTCTCTTTCTTTCTCACCCCCTTTCCTCCTTAATCACTTCTTTCTTTCTCTCCCCCTTTCCTCCTTAATCACCTCTTTCTTCCATTTAAAAAAATTTTCTCACCTTTTTTTCCTCCATTCTCATTTTTATTTCCAAATTCTCGCTGATTTATATATCACGATAAATAGATGAGTTTCAGATTCGTGTAATTAGAATATTAGTTACTGGATTTTAGTGCCTTTTGGGAATACATAGAGGAGAAAATCTTTTCACAAGACAGATCATGAAGAACTTAGATAAGTTGTCAGCTGAGCACTTTGACATGTGCCTCATCTAGGCTAATGTTTCACAACCCTGTAGTGTGCAGACTGGTAATTAGAGTACACTGCATCAAGTTTCTGATATCTGAACTATTGGTGTTTGCATTGGTGATAGGCAAAGTTGTTTGTTCCCATGTCAATACTAATCAAGCATACATGTGATCCAAGACATTTTCATTGTTCCATCCTGTCTTTTTTTTCTGGGTAGAGTGTGGACATAGGAATGCATTATCCAATTTGTTCTTCTTTTCTAAGAGAGTTAAGTATTATATGTGAGAAGCAACAGATAGCAACCTTAATCAAGCAAACCTATGATGAAAAAAACCATTCCAGTTATGACTAACCTGTCTTTTAGGAGTATCTAGGTTTACATTATTATCCATTGTGTCTTTCTTTGGAGTGTTATATGATGGAGATTTGACTGCTATTCTTTGCAGGTCAAACAATTATGCAGAGGTTCCCTCATTCGTTTAAGGATGGCAAAGTAGAATCTGATGGTGAATAGTTGTATCATTTTCTTAGAATTTATTACAAGAGATTGATAAGTCAGTATATCATTTTAACCTAATTGTTGCAACTGGTTTAGTCAGTATTGTTGAGTGGATGAAATGAAAAAGTGTTTCAAAATTACCCTGTAAAACCCAGGCACTTTTTCAGGAACACATATTTTGGTAGAAAATATCTTGAAAAGGTAGGTAAACTATCATATGATGCATTTTTATATAAGTGTTTGATAATAATTAACTGACTGTATTACTTCCAAAGCAAACAGAAAACACATTCAAGGTTGAAATAATATTTTCAGAAAATTAACAATAAGAACTGTTTTTAGACATAGTAAAATAACAAACGATTTTGGTTTTTAGTCTGTCAGTAAGTGCCCCTTCTAAAGAAAAAAGTGCCATAAAAAACTGGTGAAATGAATAGTGTTATGTCAAATAGAAAGGCTGTATTAGAGTATTACTAATTATCAATGTCATAAATTCATACTCAACTAAATAACTGACATTTTTTTTTTTTGAGAAATTCATTTTGTTTCTGTTGATTTTGAAATGTTTTTATTCTTTCTATCATTCAGTTGATAGACAAAACATTTTAGAGAAATATTATTTCTTGTCTATCTTCTTAAAGTTTTGCTGTAAATTTATTTGTAGGTAATCATTACTCAACAGTATTTAATAATGGATGAAAAAACAAGACTGATAACTTCAGGAAAGCTGAATGAGCTATATAGATATGATCTTAATCTAAATTTACATACATTGTCCAGGAGTGGGAACAGTTGCTGCTGCTTTCTTTACTATCTGTTGGATCAGTTGGTTTGAAACAACTAACCAAATGGATAATATACAATTCAGGAATATTACTGTGAACCTATTAAACCAAGTAAGTGAGAGTTTATTATTATTATTGGTTTAACAGCTCTAACAGAAAATAAAAGCAGTTAAGCTTTGAATTCCACTTCTTTCTGTTAATGTCTTTCTTCCCTCTCTTCGATACTCAACTTTATTATTTCCAGTTTTTTTATATGTATTTATACTTCTTTGTAACTAATATTTCTTTTAATACTAATACTTTCTATCTTTTTTCTTTAACCTGATCAAATAATCTCAATCTATTTTGATATAGCAAAATTCTGACCAGAAAGTTCATATCAAGAATGAATCTGCTTTTTACATTTTATTTTTTTATCTTGTTATATTACTTGTATTTATCAAATCCAAAATGCCGAGCAATTTGATTTAGCATGTAGGGTTTTGCCTGATCATAGAATTTAGTTTGCTATGTGTAATTAAAATTTAAGGATGTTTAGAGATAATGATAAAGTTGTATGAGTTTTCCTATATTTTCTAAATACCACTAGAAAGATAGACTCTTCCATAATTTTAAGGTAATTAAACAGCATGAGTTCTTCCAAGGTCTGATGTACAGGTTTGAAAGTGGACAGTTGTTCATACCTGAAAAAATAAGTTTCAAATTATAATGATAAAAGTAAGGTTTATGTAAGTCTTTGCAGGAAATATATAACTGTTCATTGTTGATTCATATATTGTAGGAAACTATAGATTTGTTCATGAATTACTATTCCTTTTGCATTTTGCACATTGATGCACACATATATGGCAGAAGTAACAGAAAGGAAAATAGCATACATATTTGCAACCTGATGGAAATAGAAATGTAGCAGTTGATTTTTCAGTTTACACCAAGTACTTATATCAAATCTCAGGAACCCATATAATTTATTTTTAATAGGATTATTTTATAAATGTTAAAATAGCTAAAATTATTCAATTATCACTTCTTTCCAGCTTTAGAAAATATTTACTTATGTGAGTTAAAATGTGAGTGAAACAACAGCCAGTGCTTTGAGCAGCAACACAGCAACAAGTCACTGTAGAAAGCAAGAGGAGCTAAGGCAAAGAGCCTTTTTAATTCTTGTACATATTGCCATAATGACAGATATTGGTCCAAATAAAAACAGATTACAAAAATAGTGAAGTTCATAGCTTCACCTGACTGTATGAGGTTATTATGTAACCTTTGACCACACTGTATTGAATTGAATGAGCCAAAGGAGATAATTCAAGAAGGCCAATGGCATGAATTTTAGACAGATCAGGCAAGAAATGATGTTCTGAATGATGTATGAAAAAAATTCTCAATATATAAAAAAAATTACCTCTTAACTAGAGAAAGTACTCTAGCAATAATTATTAGTTACATGTAAAACAAGGGGAAATAATTTCAAGAAATTAATTATTAATTTTACAAGAATGTTAATTCACATACTTATATTTTTGTGGTCTTCTTGTTCTTTGAGAGTCACTAACAATTACTGCTAGATTTTTGGTTTCTTTCTTGAAATTTCAATTAAAATTCTTTTACGTTCATCATTACATACATTATCCTTTACTATATTTTTCTTTGAATTAGGAATCGGACTTTGTAATCACAGTTGGCAGTTTGATTTCAAATATTTTTAAAACTGAATAATTTATATAAAATCATCTGTAAAATAATACTCTTTATGGTGTAATTGATAATATAACAAACACAAGTATGATTTAGTCATTCATGAAGGTATTATTTTTACATCACTGACTTGTGAAAAGTTTAGTCACTTGCTGAGAAGGTAAAAATAAAATCTTAAGGAGAAAACTAAGTGTAAGGGAGTGAAACTAATCGACCCTGGAAGATGGCTAATGAAGCTTACATCTAAAATGAATTGTCAATTTATATCAATCCATATCATAGTCTTATGAAGGTAACTGCAGAACAAATACCTACACCAAGTACTTATATCAAATCTTGGGAACCCATATGATTTATTTTTAATAGGATTATTTTATAAATGTTAGAATAACTAAAATTATTCAATTATCACT
The DNA here is from genome assembly GCF_001194135.2 of Octopus bimaculoides. Taxonomy (NCBI): domain Eukaryota; kingdom Metazoa; phylum Mollusca; class Cephalopoda; order Octopoda; family Octopodidae; genus Octopus; species Octopus bimaculoides. The sequence goes on along the minus strand of NC_068981.1, from coordinate 177,546,449 downwards.
TCTTTCCAGCTTTAGAAAATATTTACTGCAAATCTTGTATTTAGACCTTGTATTTCTTGATTATTTTGAGTGCTTTGATTTCATATATTTAATTTTTGTTCAAATAACATATTACATTAATAAAGATATTCAAATATTTTTGGTCACAGGTCAGGTTGTATTTGTTGATTTTTATTATTATTAAAAAAAATTTTTTTTGGTGTCATACTGTTAATCAAATATCCATTTTAAACAAAACTAAATCTACAAAGTTTTTCTATTAAGAATGAAAATTTGTTTTTTTAGTTGAAAAATGAGTTTTTTTTTTTTTTACCTGCTACTGATATTCTTATGTGCTTTTTAGTGTCTAGAGACGGATACACAATTGTGTAGCTTTCTACAGTATATCCATGTTAAGTAATATATGCAGAATGCTATGTGAAATGGTTTTCTAAACAGTTTCTAAAATTCTAAAGAGTTGTTTAATATCACATCAGCTCTGATTGAGCAGATCTATGATCACAGGCACTCCAGCCATGACTATCTCAACTTATTGAATATGCAGAGGTTCCCTTTGACTAGTTATTCATATCACTGTCTTCAGAACTATGGAGAGAAAACAACTGATATAAAAATGTAAGCATATTTTTATGTATCTAAGGGGTCCTCAGATGGGTCTTCCTGTGAGGTCTCCAGCCATCTCAGTCCTCCAAACATCTTGCCTTCAGTTTGTTTCTCCATCTTGCTTTAATAATAAACTTTTAAATGAATTGATCTTTGCATATTGTATGAAATTGTGGAGGCGCAATGGCCCAGTAGTTAGGGCAGCGGACTCGTGGTCATAGGATCGCGGTTTTGATTCCCAGAGCTCCACGAGGCTCCAGCAGGGGATGGTGGCGAACCCTGCTGTACTCTTCCACCACAACTTTCTCTCACTCTTACTTCCTGTTTCTGTTGTACCTGTAATTCAAAAGGGCCAGCCTTGTCACACTGTGTCACGCTGAATATCCCCGAGAACTACGTTAAGGGTACACGTGTCAGTGGAGTGCTCAGCCACTTGCATGTTAATTTCACGAGCAGGCTGTTCCGTTGATCGGATCAGCTGGAACCCTCGTTGTCGTAACCGACGGAGTGCCAACAAATTGTATGAAATTATTTGTATTTCATGTTCATTTAAATTCTATTTTCATTAGATGTTAAATAAATAGTAGATCATTGGAGATGAAACTTTATGGTTATGGCTTTAATGCAATTTATCTTATTTCTCTTTTTAACTTTATTGGGTTACAAGGTTTGGTTGTCATTTGATTCAAAATGTTAAATTATAATGCAATTTAGAAATTCACAAAATTTTGAACATCTGCTTTAAAATCATTAAAGAAATATTGGAACTATACTGTTTTTGTTTTATTACATATTAAGACGATTTTTTGGTACTCAAAATTCACTATTTAAAATGAACAGAGCTGCTATTCTCAGTCCTATTCATCTAAAATATCAGCAGAACACACCTCATGTTTTGCTTCTACTCTGTTGACTGTTGTTGATACAGGCTACCATTAATCTTGAAATCTACGATTATATTCAATTATCACTTGCATTCAGCCTTCTTTGAAAATCAACTTTGAACATTCAACAGCCCATAATTAAGTCATTCCTCGTCAGTCGAAAGCATTTCCTCTACACTAACTTCCAATGTTTCAAATAAACATTATTTTTTATGTGCACCTCATACAGTCTATTCTTTGTGTCAAGAGAGAGAGAGAGAAAGAGTGGGATAATTGTCACAGTTTAAAAAAATATTTAATTTAACTGTTTTACACCTGAGTTTCTATGCTATTATTGCCTCCATTTTCAGTGAACATTTTAGATACTTTGATCAAATGACATAAAAGAGATTGTGTATGTCTTAATATGGAATTTGTTTTAGTGTCATTTACTCAAAATCTATAGCTTTGAGTATTGCAATGGTCCTAATTCCCTCTTCCCACTATTTAATCTGCTTCTTAACTTGTAATTTGCATTACTCTTTGACACTCTCTTTAGCTCACAGAGGGTTGCTGCTTCTTTTCCTTACAAATGGGAGTCAGTGACAACCATTAACACTTTTTTCTAATGAGAGAAGCATTTTGGGGTTCACTTTCATGTTAAAATATGTTATGAAAAGGAAATTCTGAATTTCAACTTGCAAGAAATTTTGTCTCAGTAATCAATCTATCATCAGAGTATGAACATCTATAGAACATCAACAGGGTTAGCAAAGTACTTGACATTAGTGTTACAACATGATTTACTCTTTTAAAACTCATTCAAAATGTCATGGAACTTCTTGTGTGAATTGCTTTATTGCAGTGTCCATTGAGACTCCAGCTGTCCTATTAGCTAGTTGGTGACAGCTCTGCTATTTCTGTACTCATTACTCTTAGCAGCATATGTGCTTCATTGGCTACACACATACACACTCAGTTACATGATAGCTATGCAGGTATATCTTAAAGATCAGTTATATCCCATTCTCTTTTTTAGTGGCTCTGCTTGCTAAACACATACATTTTTGTGAAAATCATATCTGCTGCCTAACTTTCCATGCTTTGGCTTCATCTTCATGCAACTACTACACCTTTTACTTAGCATGTATAATCTCCATGACCCAAAACTCCAAAAATATCCTAGAGCAGAGATACATCATTGTTTCAGTTAATGGTACAGAAACACAAGCACTGTGGATACTTAGAAACTTGTGTATGACACTATATTTCTACCTATGAACAGCATACATCTAAAGCATTCTGCTCTTCCCAAAAGACTTTATAATCATTAACCTTCTATAGTGACCCCTCATAATATAGCTAAGACTATATCAAAGAGGCTGGATTTGCTTCTTATGGCCAGAATATTATTTTAATTTATTTCTATATTGACTATCTACAAAGTGACAGCACAAGTAAGTCAGTCAAGAAGATGACTAGTTCAGAAGATGGTAGTTTGTATCTGGTCACCAGTGCTATATTGTGTTTGTAGCAAAAATATGTAACTTTCAGTTAACAAATTCAGCTAAGTTGTTGAGATCCCTAACTGAGCAGATAAATAGTCAAAGCATATCAATGACCATCTTGTCTTTTGTGTAAGTAACAAATCACACACTAATGTCTTGTGCAAAAACTAGATTACGCTCTGGGAGGGATTTGGCTGCTCTTTCTAGCAAAGTGTCTGTAAAGGCTTCTTATCTATAAATAGATGCTACAGGTAATATAATTTATTGCAGTACTGTAATTGAGTAATTCATTAGTAGTAGTGCTGAGATCACTTGTAGTGTTGGGTTATGAGGAAAGCTCAAGCAATAACTCAAAATCTTATTCAAGAGTTATCTTTTGTCTTGGTTAATACTATAGAAACCAGAAATATGATTTGGTCCTCTGGATTTTTGTGATTTACAACAACTTTTCTAACTTCACACATTTTTGACAATGTACAGAAAACCTTCAAATCCAAGCAAACTACAACCACTTGACCACAAATACACTGAATTCTTCTCTTATTTATTGTTGTTGCAACAGTTTATCCTGGTTCAGATTAACCATTAGCTAGTATAAACATGTACTTGAGGAGGCCCTTTTTTTTTTTTTTTTTCAGTGCTGGATTTACTGTAGTGCATATTGTTAATTGTAGTATTTTATTTTTAAACTAATAAAGTGTTGAAACTTTGCCGTTTTTCTTGTTGTTTTAGTCGTAAGTAAATAATTTGTTTATAATACTGCTATTTTGTGTTGAATAAGTAAATAAATAAAAACTGGTTACATCCAATGTAGCTGTGGAGTCTGGCCTGAAAGAAAACTAAATTTTTAATCTGATATTTTACATTTGGCACTTAAGTCTTAGGCAATAGTGGTTTTGATCAGGCCCTATCTCTGTCCCACCAAAACTTGTTTGATGAACTTGCTTCTTTTGTTATTCTTCTTATGCATCTTGTCTGAGTATAGTGAATACTTTCTTCAACTCTGCCTCTCCAGGGGCAATCATCCTAGCATATATATTCCCCTCACTTAGCTGATCTTCAACTTCACCAAACTATCCTTATCCTTCAATTAGGTATAGCTAGCATGTTTTGAAATTGTAATTTTAGGTTCAATCCTATTGTGCGTCACCTCAAGTTGATTATAAAGTGTTGTGAGTAAAATACTGATAGGTGAAATCTGTAGCAGCCTATCAGAGGGACTACTACTGTTTTAGGTGGTATACTTAATCAGTTGCCTGTTTTAACATCTTTACTTGGGCTATGAGTACCTTTAGCAGAGTTGTTAGTGTTACTAGCATTTGGACTAGGTCCCTGGTCTGATAACTTCTTTTCTTCCTCCTACCAACAGTCATAAAAGCTGTCCTTCATTCTCTGATTAAACCATGAAAAAAGTAAGAAAATTCAAAATATCTAGTAACCTTCAAGAACATAAGAAATCTCTGTCTCCCTAACTTTATTCATACGCTTTCATTTTTTTATAAATTCTTTTCTTTTTGCATTAAATTATACTCTTTTTTTGTATTTTGCTAATTTCAACTGAACTTCAAGTAATATGCGAGGCTATAGCTTTAGCTAAGATTACAAAATAATCCACAGTTAGCTTATCAAAATCTTGGTATTGTTTAGCCAAATGTAAACTAAGATATATCTATTCAGCATGAAACTGATTCTCTTCATTTTAATTTTTTTCCCCTGTATTATTTCTGCACTTGAATTTTCAATACATAACTTCAATTATTCCTAAACTCAAGCTGTTTTATAATTCTTACAAGTTTCTACTAATATGAATCTCATAGCTGGTTTATGCTAATTTTATCAATTTTATCATGTTACAGCTGAGGTCACTGTTTTAAGGGATTCTCTTGTTACAAATTGACTTTCCCTGGGTTTTATTTATATCTATCTGTCTGTCTGCCTGTCTGCCTCTCTGTCTGTTTGTTTATCTATCAATCTAATGCAATAACATCAAAATGACATGCATGCCATTCAGATATAGCCAAGCATACTTTTAACTTGAGGGAAATAGAAGAGACTGGAATAAACAGACGGCAAACAAAATTAAGTTACATTATTAATTGGCATATCTGTCAAAGAAGTGCCATTTCAGAATAATGTAATAGTATAATTTTTAGTGAAGTATTTTTTTTCTTTTTCTGACATACTACACCTGATTGTATTAATGAATCTCTTGCAGTTTCTGTGTTCCACCAAATAACCTCTTTCTCTAAGACCTCTTTTACTTAGGAAGGTGATCTTCACAATGGACATAGCTGATGGCTGGTTCTGTCCTTCCCATGACAGCATGTGTTTGACATAACTCTACTAGTCAGCAGTGCTTGGGCACTGGATGAGTGTGTGCAGAACAGTTTTGTTGCTCTGCACACATCACGGGCAAACCTGGATGACAGCATTCTCGCGCCCGAAATGTTGGACTAGATCTCTGATCTGATGATAACCTTTTCCTCCAACCAGTTTTTGAAGACCTGAAAACAATCACAGGATGCTGTACTTCATTCTTGGATTAAGCCATGAAAAAGATAAGAAAAATTGAAATTTTTCGAAATGACTACCACCCCTGGTTGCACTTCTAGGCCAGAGATTTCTGGCAATTATGCATTGGCCCCTGCCTAAAAGTCGTCCAGAACAGACCAGCAAGTTGATTTTCCTTGGTGTCCAGAGTCCATGAGAATAATGCTCTTGCTCACCTCTATAGAATGCCAAAGTGGAACTTCTACTGACTGCATGGCCCAACTGGTAGATGGCTGTGTGCGCTTGATGACATTCCAAATGCCAGCTGTTGTCTTGGTCTTTGCTTGACCAAGGACTACAACCCTTCTAAGAAATAAGCCGTGGAAATACCCATCTGACAAATAGTGATCACACCTGCTCATTGTCAAGGACGTTTACTGCTAATGGAGCGCCTGACCAGTAGAATGCAAAAGAGTGTCCTAGTCGAATCATACGTGAACTGGAGCTAGTGATGAAGGTCAGGCAATCATATATGACAGAAGCGATGTTCGTTACCTCTGCCCCACTTTTCAGGGACAGTTTTCTTTCAGTTAACCAGAAAATTATAACCTGAATATTCTGACCAAAATAGGGTGATCAAGAACCCCAACTAATTCCAGAACACTGATCGCCAATGGCAAAGTTGACTTCAGTGGTATTTGAACTCTTCTGAGTAAAGAACCAGAAGAAATGCCACCAAGGCGTACTAACGATTCTGCTAGCTGACCGCCGTCAATGATAGTTCTTTCTATTATACGAACAAGGCCTGAAAATTTGAGGGAGAGCAATAGTCGTTACATCGACCCCAGGGCTTAGCTGGAACTTACGTTATCGACCCGGAAAGGATGAAAGGCAAAGTCGACCTCGCTTAGTACAAGGCCATCAGTTTTGAGCGTAGGTGTGCAAGTCGATTACATCGATCCTAGTAATTGACTGGTGCTTTATTTTACGGACTCCATAGAGATGAAGGGCAAAGTTGACCTTGGCGGTATTTGAACTCAAAATATATAAATCCGGAGGAAATGCTGTTAAGTATTTTGTCCAATGCGCCAACGATTTTGCCAGCTCCCCGTCAGTCAATAATCATCCTAAATATATTTATAATTCTGCTTGTTACACAACGTTAGTAAGCACGTGCGTTACGCTCTTTTAGGCAGGTATCACTAAAAAATTGAAATGGTTAAGGCGGCCAACTATCAGAACCGTTAGCACGCCGGAGAAAATGCATAGCAGTATTTCTTCCGGCTCTTTATGTTCTGTGTTCAAGTTCCACTAAGGTTGCCTTTACCTTTCATCCTTTCAGAGTTGATATAAAATGTACCAGTTGAGCACTGATAGTAATTATAAATCTTTCTACTATAGGCACAGTGCGTAAAATTTTGTGGGGAGAGGCTTGTCGATTGCAATGACCCCAGTGCTCAACTGGTAGTTATTTTATCGACTCCGATAAATTGAAAGGCAAAAATAAAAATCTTGTTTACTTGCCTATAGTTTGTTCTTAATTGCGGTATATAGAACTAATATCGGTGAAGAAACATCCACAGACTTTGCTAAAGCTTTATTCTCTTAGCAAAAAATATATGCATATTATTTACATGTTTTATTTCTATGCACGATAGGTATTTTCCTATTAGGTGTTTATTTTCCTGTATACATATTAATACTGTAATTAATATATCTATCGTCTCCATAACGCGTGCGTACCTTTTTCTTTTTACATGAATATTCGAATTCTTGTTAACAAGTATTTATTGTTCATGTCTAATACTTATATTTCCATCGAGACTTTTACACCTGACGTTCTGCTTGTTAGCGCGAGCGGATCATAATAAAACCTGATTCTAGTTGTTTTCTTTCCGCTATCTCTCTTTTATATCTAGCTCCCTCCTCTATCTCTCTTTGTACATTTTGTAATCTGTCCTGTTATAGATCCGTAAATGTAAACTACCAATGCATGACCTGTTAACAATATCTCAAGTATTTATCAGACAAACAAGCAGTAGAAAGAGCGGCAGATTGCTGGTGAAGGGCCTATCTATCAATGCTAACTCGACTCACTGATTTAACTGTTATTTTATAGTACCATCTGTTTGTCCTGATTCAATACCGACCCGTTTGGCTTTCTTTACGCGTGGAAGCAATACTCTCCTTCTGTCTTCCTCTCCCCCTTCACACACACATACTGTGTATATAATAGTAAATTCGTTCTGGACATATCACTGCAGCTTAGGGCAATTTTCCACGTTTCCACCCGGTTCGGAAAAATCACTTCACTTGTTACACAAAACCTACCTCAAATTGAACCTTCACAAATCTGTGGCGTTCTGCATGTTTCAAGAAACCGTTATCTAATTAGCTCTCGTGTTCTTTTGTTGTTTAGCTCCAGTCAGGCGTACTTAGCACTACATTAGCTAATATATCCTTTTTTCTTTAAATACCTGTAGGATGTCATTTGAGGAAGATTTCACTGCTACTTCTAGCAAATCGAGCAATCACTTAAAGGCATGTGTATCATTGCATATATTAGGTGGTCTTTCAACGCGCACACACACACCAGTCATCTCAAATAAAAAGATTATTTACTTTGTTAATAAATACAATTCTGCAGCCTTGTTTTCAAAACCTGCGATAAGTGTATTTTCTCGCACCCACTAGGCTTTTACAAAGGAAGTGAAGTCGATCAACGTGTCTCAGAAAACAAGACACATCAACATAGCTAAGGCTATCGGCGCGTGTACACACACACACATTCACACTCACTTATACACATTGTGATCGGCTTCTTGTTTTCCCTCCCTCTCTGAATACTGGCAGACCTCTCCAGTCCCATAACATACAGCTAATTACGAGCTTTTGTCGTGTGTTAAAAATATATGTCCAACAGTAATTGAAGCAAACACACAGACACAATGCGTGCACTCACTTCTCACACACACACACCGGTTCCAACACACGCGTATATACAACGCACACACAGACACACCGCATAGTATACCTAGCTTACTATGACACACCTGCCCACACACACACACACACTCACTCATACCATGACGTATTGAATTGTTTGGTCGCAGATTCCGATTATTTGTATTTAGCTATTTACACATACACCAAAAAATAGACACATTTAATTTACTAGATCAAATGATAAGTTAGGTAAATGGAATGCAGCTACGTAAAATTTTATCCGGTTTTTCATTCGTAAACACACACACACACATATATATATAATATATATATATATATATACACACATATATAACAGGAGAAGGGCGCGCTAAAATGAGCTATTTGGACAAGGTTTAAAAGAAGGGCTGAAAGGGAAAGTACACTGACAGATATACATATACTTATAATTTGCTATTGTTGCTTGCATGAATTTGTTGGAGAGGGAGAGAAAGACAGAGAGAGAGTGAGTGAGAGAGAGAAAGCGTATGTATGTACAGTAATGTGTGAGTATATGTATGCAATATGAAAGTGGGAGAGAAGTAACGAATACAATTGGTGTACAATCGACAAACAGGAGTGAAGGAACAAGGTATCAATAATGGAGGAGTGTTTACGTGTACATTAATTAATACTGGGGGGGGGGGGCTAATAAAATAAAAATAAAGAAAACGGGAGTAATGTTGGAGTACATTGCATTTGAAAATAGAGAGCAAGGAAGAAGAAATGCTGTGCTTTGGTGACGTCATATTGCGGGAAGCGATATCTGGTGGCGGTAGTTTGAATCTGTTGTTTGATTGGACAACAATGTGATCAGCAACATGCAAGCCTGGACCAACCAGTTCGTCAATATTCGGGACTGTTCGGAATCAATCCGTCAGGGCTGGCAGTATGCTGGTGACAAGGGTAAACGTAGATTCATGTGGAAAACGAGGCTGTGACCTATTTATTTTCTTTTATTCTCTATCTGCTTTCTAGTTTTTCGGTGGAGGGCGTCACGGACACTTGCTATCTATCGATCGATGAGAGGAAAGAAACGTTAAGGATGAGAACATAACTGTTTGTGTGAGTGTGAATGTGAGTGTTTGTGTAGCTAGCTGTAAGTGAACCTTTATAAGCATATTTACTTTATGCTGTGTGTTAAAGAGCGAGCGGTATGAGGGGGAGGATCGGGATGAATGATGAAGAGTGTTTCGGGGGTGAAAAAGAAAGAAAGGGTGAAGGACATTAACTTATTTATCATCATTATTATTATTTGGTCTTTTTCGTTCTAAGCTTGTGGCTGTGTACACGTTTATGTTGGTGGCAATATATGAATCTCTCTCACACTCTTTTTCTGCTCTTCTCTCTATCTCTATCTCTCATCTTTATTAAAAGATTATATAGCAAGGTTAGAGAGAGAGAGAGAGATAGTGACAGCAGAGAAAGACCGAAGAAAAGAAAGAAAATAAGGGTAAGTCGACGACGGAGGGGGGAATTCTTTCTCGTTATAATAATTGAAAGAGAAGTTAACGAAATGGAGTGGGGAATATAAGATTGAATGCATAAAGGGAAGCTGTTTCATAGATATAGCTAAGGTTAACGTTGGCATACAATGTACATAAGGTGAGTTAAAGACACGAAGAGGGTCGGGGAAAGGAAAGGGTAGTAGTGGGGGAGGAGGTAAATAGATGATTGGGAAAGGGAGAGGAAATAAGAGGAAAGCATGGAAATCTTTAGCAACCCACCAGTCAGGGAGAAATGTTAAATGTAAAAGTTGAAGATTAACCATTGTATGAAGGTGGAGAGGCGGAGAAACTTGAAGGTGGAGAGTATTACGAGTGCGTCAATAGCCAAGGTGCCCGTTTATATATGATTACAATAGATTGCAAAGCGGAGTTGATAAATATTACTCAGTGGAAACATTGCAAATAGTTTAACATTTCATTACAGCCGACATCAATTTGGTTTACGTGAGCGTGCATATACATGTAGACACGTACGATTGGATATGCACAAAGCCTTGTATATGTACGTGTGTGTGCAATGACTCTATTTACTATATATATATATATGATTTCGAACAATCTTTCCCGCTACCTAAATATCTCTAAACGTCGCTCTGTCAAGCTACTATCCATATATCTACCTACCGATCTATGTGTCTATCTTAAATACACATCGATCTCTATCAAAAGATCTTTCTACCTATCCACCCATCTAGGTAAGCATCCATCCATTCACATATCAAGGTAACTATTCGTCCGTCCGTGCATCCACCCCTCGATCCCCTCATCCATTTGGGTGACTGACTATTCACCCATCAATCTATCTAGGTAATTATATATTCATCCATCCATCCAGGTGACTATGTGTCCACCCATCCAGGTAACAATATATTTATCTAGGCGACTATGCATCCATTCATTCTTTCTCTATCTAGATAACCCTCCATCTATCCAGGTAACATTCCATCCATCCATCTAGGTAACTATCTTTCTATCGATCTGTCCAAGTATTTATCCTTGCATCTATCCACCTATCCAAGTAACTATCTGACTAGGTAACGCTGTACCCGTCCATCGATCTATACCTGCCTGTCCATCTATCTGTCTACCAGTCTATTAACTATCTATCTATCTGTCCATCCATTTAGATAATGCTTCCGCCCTCCCTCCATCCATCCACCTAGGTAACTATCCATTCATGCATCTATCTATCCATCTATGAAACTCAATCCATCTAAACACCAATTTAGGTAGCTGTCATCCCTCCATCCATCCCTCTATCCATCCATCCGTCCATCCAATCATGCATCTAGGTAAGTATCTGTCCTTCTAAACTAACCTCCATCACTCCATCTAGTTGACTACACTGCAGCTACCCAGGTAACTATCCATGAAACTATCAATACATTTACATAACCATCCATCCATCCATCCATCCATATAACTGTCTATCCATCTATCGCTCAGTTTAGTTATCCAGCCATCCATTCAGAAAAAAAGTATTTCAATCTATCCAGCTATGCAACTATCCATCCATCCATATAGGTAACTATCCGTCCGACTATCCATCGAATTCTCTTGGCTAACGATCCATCCATACATCCATCCCACTTGGTAACCATCCAGCCTTACTGTTCAGTAACTATCCATCCATCCATGCACCCAGGTAATTGTCTATCCATTTATGCATCAATCTAGGTCACTGTCCATCCGTCTATCTATCCATCCATCTAGGTAACTACCTGTCCAGCTAAATAACCATACACCTCTCCCTCTATCCATACATCCATAAAACTGTCAATCCATCTATGTACCTATCCAGCAATCCATTTCCATTACTATCCATGCATCCACCCAGGTGTCTATCCAGCCATCAAAACAAAAAAGGAAAGTAACAGCCTATCCATCCATCCATCAAGAAACATGTTACCCATTCTATCCATCCATTCATCTATGTAACTCTCCATACGTTCATCCAGACATCCATCCATCAATCTAACCATCCATCCATCCATCCATCCATCCATCTACCTGTCCATTTGTCTATCTACATGCCATTCCAACCATCTATCTATCCATTCACCCATCTATCTACCTACCTATCTATCAATCCATCCAATCGTCCATCCAATCTACCCATCCATTCACCTATCTATTTATCTGCCTATCTATCTATCTGTCTATCCATCCATTCATCTATCCATCCTACCATCTGTCCATCCTTCCATCTATCCTTCAGTCCATCCATCTAACCATCCTTCCATGTATCCATCCATCAACCCATCATTCCATCTATCCAGCCAGCCAACCATCCACCTTTCCATCTTTCCCTCCCCTCCATGAATCCATTCATCCATCTCTCCTGTCATCCATCCTTCTATCCACCCATCCATGTTTGCATCTATCTATCTGTTCCATCCATCCATTCCTCCGACTATCCTTCCATCTATCCCCTCTGTTATCTATCTTTCTATCCACCCATCCATGTGTGCACTATCTATCTATCTATCTATCTATCTCTTCTCATGGATGTGCTGTCACATCGGCTGCGAAGGTAAACGTTTATTTGACCTTTTACTGTCCACATTTTGTTGGAATTTTTAAATAATTTTGTTGCGAAGCACCTAGGCTTCATTTGTGTGTATTTTCAAGGGCAGGAATTGACCCCCAGGGGCAGTTTCGGCCCTAGCAAAATACAAAAATTTCCTTCTTGACATTTGAAAAATGTCGAGAAACATAATTTTGGAACGCTTGTCTTGTTCTTTTGACAAGCATTTCCCGAGGCTTCAGATGCCAGAAGAGAAAAAAGAACAGAATAGCGCGTGCTCATGCAGTGACAGGAACGCA
>NC_068981.1:177528116-177528318 GCF_001194135.2 Octopus bimaculoides | reverse complement strand
TTTACCTGTCTATCCATCCATCCATCTGAATATCTATGCAACCGTTCATCTGCTTGTCTATCTGTGCATCCATCATCTGTCTATAAACACATCAATCTATCAATCCATCCACTAATCTATCATTCATTCAATCTATCACTCATCCATTCATCCGTACATTTGCCTATCTACCCATCCATACATCACTTTAATTATCCATTTA
>NC_068981.1:177527212-177528106 GCF_001194135.2 Octopus bimaculoides | reverse complement strand
CCCTCTGTGTTGAGCCCTGTGTGGCTAATAAAGAAACCTATCTATCTACCGATCCATTCATTAATCTATCTATCCATCTATCCCTCCATTCATCCATCCATCTATTTACCTGTCTATCCATCCATCCATCTGAATATCTATGCAACCGTTCATCTGCTTGTCTATCTGTGCATCCATCATCTGTCTATAAACACATCAATCTATCAATCCATCCACTAATCTATCATTCATTCAATCTATCACTCATCCATTCATCCGTACATTTGCCTATCTACCCATCCATACATCACTTTAATTATCCATTTATCCATCCTCTCATTCATCTATCTATATACCTATACATGCGTCTACCCATCCATTATTCAATCTACCTGTTTAACCATCCATCCATCCACTCATTCATCCATCATTCAGTCTGTCTTTTTTTTCCTTCCCCCTCCCAAAAAGAAAAGCTCTACATTGTATTTGTCCCATCTTCGTTGAGCCCTGTGTGGCTAATAAAAGAAATGTATCAGTCCATCCATCCACCTACCTATCAATCCATCCATCCATCCATCCATCCATCCATCCAGCTATCTATCTACCTATCCATCCAACTATCTATCTATCTATCTATCTATCTATCTATATATATATCATCATCGTTTAACGTCCGCTTTCCATGCTAGCATGGGTTGGACGATTTGACTGAGGACTGGTGAAACCGGATGGCAACACCAGGCTCCAGTCTAATTTGGCAGAGTTTCTACAGCTGGATGCCCTTCCTAACGCCAACCACTCAGAGAGTGTAGTGGGTGCTTTTACGTGTCACCCGCACGAAAACGGCCACGCTCGAAATGGTGTCTTTTATGTGCCACCCGCACAAGAACCAGTCCAGGGGCACTGGCAACGATC
>NC_068981.1:177518989-177527202 GCF_001194135.2 Octopus bimaculoides | reverse complement strand
CCAGTCCAGGGGCACTGGCAACGATCTCGCTCGAAAATCCTACGGGAGCCAGTCAGGCGGTACTGGCAACGGCCACGCTCAAAATGGTGCATCTCATGTGCCACCCGCACAAGAACCAGTCCAGGGGCACTGGCAACGATCTTACTTGGCTTGCCGGGTCTTCTCACGCACAGCACATTTCCAAAGGTCTCGGTCAGTAGTCATCGCCTCGGTGAGGCCCAATATATATATATATATATATATATATATATTTATCTATCCATCTATCTATCCTATCTATATATCTGCCTGCCTGCCTGCCTCCCTCCCTCCCTCAACTGGCAGCAAAACGGGAGTATTCCCGTCTCTGTAAAGTGAGGAGCGATGACACTGCTAAAGAAAGATCCAAACAAGGGGAATGTCATAGATAACTTCAGGCCCATCGCTCTGCTCAATGCAAACTTGAAGATTTTGGCCAAGGTGTTAGCTGAGAGGTTGGTGCTTGTCATCAAGAAGCTGGCCGACAAGGTGCAAACGTGCGCCATGCTGGGTAGGAGTATCCATTGACAACCTCCATCTAATATACTACATCATAGACAGGGTAGTTAAGGAACCTGGCATAGTTCGCGTAAATAGTCATGTCCAGAACATTTAGCATCACGCGTTCAGTTCATCAAGGATGCCCCCTCTTGTCACTTCTGTACGTATTGACTCTTAAGCCACTACTTCGGAAGCTGGCAGTGCTGAGGGGCATCCCGCGAAAGCTGGGATGTGGGAAGAGCATGTCTGCATATGCGGACAACATCACCATCATAGTGTTGAGCCACAGGCATATTGACCTGGTCGGTGAGACACTAAAAGAATATGAAGCGGTAACGGGAGCAAAAATTAACTGGGAAAAGTCAGTGGGCTTGCGGCTCAGTACCTAGAGAAGCAAGCCCATGCCATCCAACAGTGTCTCCATTGTGGGACGCTGGACCGACGGACCGGTTAAATTGCTTGGAGTTGGGTTTGGTCCAGACCTCCAAATGGAGAACTGGGGCAAGAAAGCAACTAGGGTGTCCACTCTCACCCAGCAATGGGCCAAGAGGAAGCTATCCCTAAAAGGTTGGGTGGAGGTGGCGAACACATACATCACGTCCATCATCTACTACCGCCTAACCGTCGTGCCTTGTCCCGACCCTACCATCACCAAACTGGAACCCGTTCTCTTCCGCTTCTTATGGAAAGGATGCATTCTGATGGTCAGTCAATCTTTTTGCTGCCAACACCCATTAAAAAGAGGGCTGGGCATGCTGTGGTTGATGATGCGCAGACACGCACTGAGACTGCAACACCTCCAGCTCTACGTAGACAACGGTGAACAGGTGGGGTCGCTGTTTGTGAGGCATGCTTTCCCGCAGCTTGTCTCCATGACTGAACTGCAGTTGGGGATCAAAAAGAGGCTGAGGAAGGGCGAATGGCACAACCAAAGCATTCTATAGGGGATTAGTAGAGGGGAGGTACGACGATGATCTCGGGGCGAACCTGGGTGTCGATGAGGAATACCTGACCCGCCTGTTCAAGACAACTTTCAGGCCGGGACCTATGGACAACTTCCCGAGATCCCTGGCTTGGCAGTGCTATCGAGAAGTGCTACCCATTTGAGATAAGCTCTACAGGTATGGGTCAACCTGCTCGAGATGCGGTCAGAGCGACGAAACCATTCTGCATGCACTTGTACAGTGTCCAACCATTTCCAATCTGTGGGCCTATGTCGAATGACTGCTATTGCGTGTGGGACGAGTCAGTTTATCAGCCGAGTCTGTCGTGAATATTGTCGCGCCTCCTTCCTTGAAACGGGAAAGAAGAGCTATGGTGGACGCGTCTGAAAAGTCTAGAGACAAACACTTTCCTCTCTGGTGAATCTCTCATCAACTTCTTCAAGTATCACTTGAAAAGGAAGGTGAGAGTAGAGAACGATGTTTTGTCTAGTGAATGTTTCAAAAAAAGATGGGTGAATGTAGCAAGGATGGCACGTGTGAATGACGGAGCCACCT
This sequence comes from Octopus bimaculoides, assembly GCF_001194135.2. Classification (NCBI taxonomy): domain Eukaryota; kingdom Metazoa; phylum Mollusca; class Cephalopoda; order Octopoda; family Octopodidae; genus Octopus; species Octopus bimaculoides. The sequence continues at coordinate 177,525,184 of NC_068981.1, read as the reverse complement.
TGAGCATAGTCCTATGAATCAGAAAAAGAGAGTCACTTACTGTAATGTGTTTTTTGCATGACATTATTGCCTGCGGTTACTGTGGTCTTTTCCATAGGCTTTTCTTTCCACGGATAAACCTAATCTGTTTCCCATTTTACACTATAACACTTCTGTGATACATGATCCCTATTGATTGTTTTTTTTTTGACCATGATCCCTTTTGATTGAAATTCTACCCCCACCTACTTTGTATTTTGTCCTCTCTGTGCTAGCTATCCATCCATCCATCCATCCAGCTAGCCAGCCAACCACCCATCCAGCCATCTATCCACCCACCCATCCAGTTATCTATCTATCCATCCATCTATCTTCTTCGAAAGTGTCTGGAACTCAAAGTAAGGGCAGTACTCCTAGACTCAGAGGGTAGGCTGGTCATCTTGGATGTCGATGGCAGTAATGGGTGTGCTCTTCAATTGATAACGGTATACACACCATCCTTAACAGATTGGCCAGACTTCTTTCGATGTCTAGAAGTTTTCCTGGGAACGTCTTGACCGTTACTTTTAGTAGGGAATTAGAATGCTATCTTGGACGTGCATCTAGACTATGTAAGTAGAAATAGGAAGAGAAGGAGGTACAAATGCTTCAAAGACCTGCTCAGACGTTTCTAACTGTCTAATAAGTACTGACTAGGCTACTCGAATGTGCCAATGTGGACATGGACCAACCGTCTAGCCTCAGTCTCTGTTTAATCCATAACTGCAGTTTGACCAAGGAGACAAGCTGCAGGAAAGCACGCCTCACAAACATCTCCAAACAAGTCTGACATATGACAATAAAGCTTGTAGGGTAGACCATCCAAGCCCGGCGACTAGTCTGTCACTCAGTCTGCCATCGCATTCTGTACATCAGTGGCTGTAATGGGACTTTCACAACACTCAGCCTCTCTTGCTGAGAGTCGTAGCAAGCCATGTAGGTAGGCACTAAACCAAACACATGATGTTAAATGGTCTGGGCAGATGACCATTTACACAAACTACCGAGCTGATGCTGCTGTATAAGGCAGCGATCCAATCCTGGAAGACGGGACCGAAACCAGCCGCTCTAAGGACAGCCTCCAAGTAGCGATGGTCTACCCTATCGAAAGCTTTTGACTTATCCAAATTGATCTGTGCTCCACCCATACCAGGTTCCTTAACTACCCTGTCTATGATGTAGCGCATCAGATGAAGTTGTCATGGATACTCCTGCCCGGCACGGTGCACGTTTGCGCATTGTCTTGATGACAAGCACCAACCTCTCGGCTAACAACTTGGCCAAAATCTTCAAATCTGCGATGGATGGATGGATGGATAGATGGATAGCTGGATGGATGGACAGATAGCTAGGTGGATAGATTGATGGATGGTTAGCTAGCTGGATGGATGAATAGTTAGATAGATTCCTTCATTTCTTAGGGCTTGTATCCTAGCTCTAACAATGCAAACTTCATGTTTGACATTGAAGTGTTGGTCAAGGGCCAACCTTGCCACCAGCATGTTGGTCGTGATGCCACTTTTAAATGCCTCTTCTAATTTCTTAATTTGGTCTCCCTCTATTCTATTTCAGTCTATCACTAAAGCCTTGCTAGACCTAACCGATTCTGTTTTAATTGCCTTCTTTAGAGCAAACCACCATTTCTTGTTGACGATGGCTCCCATCAACGTCCTCCTAGCTAATGTACTAATCCAGTCTCTGTAAGCCTGTCGTGCCGAGAGCGATGTGTTCAGCATCCAGTATCTGGGACCCTGCCAATGATTCCTATCTAAGTCAAGCATATAGGCCACAAATTTGTGATCAGTGTAGCTGACTAAGTGAAACTGTGGACAACCTACACTATCCCTGTCTACTGCCCTACAGAATACTCTATCTAAATATGATCTGGACGACCCTATCACAAATTTATAGCCTGCATGCTTGACTTAGACAAGAATCATAGGTAGAGTCCCAGATACTGGAAGCTGAATGCATTGCTCTCGGTGCGACAGGCTTACAGAGACCGAATTAGCACATTAGTTAGGAGGGCGTTGATGGGAGCCGACATCAACAAGAAATGGTGGTTTGCCCTAAAGAGGGCAATTAAAGCAGAATCGGTTAGGTCTAGCAAGGCTTTAGTGATAAACTGAAATAGAATAGAAGGAGACCTAGTTAAGAAGTGGCATCACGACCGATGTACTGGTGGCAAGGTTGGCCCATGATCAACACTTCAATGCCAAACATGAAGTTTGCGTTGTCAGACCTAGGATGCTTGTCCTAAGAAACGAGGGAATTGAAGCCACCCGAGAGGCCTGAGTGGTGGAGGCACAACGTAGAAACAAAGCTACCATTCGGTCTTTCGTAGATAAACAGGGGCACAAGTTACTTGAGCCTGAAAGGATGTGTGAGGCCTTTCAGCAATACTTTGCCCGACTGTTTGGGACAACTGGTGGGTTGGAACACAGGATAGACTTTAGTGCCTACCTGCATGGCTTGCTATGACTCTCAGCAAGAGAGGCTGAGTGTTGTGAAAGTCCCAATACAGCCACTGATGTACAGAATGTGATGGCAGGTTGAGTGAGGGACAAGTCACCGGGCTTGGATGGTCTACCCTACGAGCTTTATTGTCATATACCAGACTTGTTTGGAGATGTCTTGGCAACAGTCTACTGCAACTGGCAACAAAACAGGAGTATTCCCAGTTTTGTGAGCCGAGGAGTGGTGACTCTGCTAAAGAAAGACCCAAACAAGGGGAACGATATAGATAATTTCCGGCCCATGACTCTACTCAATGCAGATTTGAAAATTTTGGCCAAGGTGCTAGCTGAGAGGTTGGCGTTTATCATCGAGAAACTGGTCAACAAGGTGCAAACATGTGCCATGCTGAGCAGAAGTATCCATGACAACCTCCACTTCATGTGCAATATCATAGACAAGGTAGTTAAAGAATCTGGCATGGGTGGAGCACTGATCAATTTGGATCAATCAAAAGCTTTCGATAGGGCTGACCATTGATACTTAGAGGCTGTCCTTAGGGAAGCTGGTTTAGGTCCAGTCTTCCATGTTTGGATCGCTGCTTTATACAGCAGCATCCGCTCAGTAGTTCAGGTAAATGGTCATCTATGTAGGCTATTTAACATCACGTGTTCAGTCTGTCAAGGATGCTCCCTCTCATTGCTTCTGTATGTATTGACCTTAGAATCACTACTGCAGAAGCTGGCGATGCAGAAGGGCATCCTGTGAGAACTGGATGTGGGAGGAGCATGTCTGCATACACAGACAATGTCACTGTCATAGTGTCAAGCCACAGGCATATTGACCTAGTTGGTGAGACACTGAAAGAATTTGAATTGGTAACGGGAGCAAATATTAACTGGGAAAAGTCAGTGGGCTTGTGGCTTGGTACCTGGAGAAGCAAGCCCATGCCGTCCAACAGTGTCTCCATCGTGGGACACTGGACTGACGGACCAGTTAAATTGCTTGGAGTCTGGTTCGGTCCAGACCTCCAAATGGAGAAGAACTGGGATGAGATGGTGAGCAGGGTGGTCACTCTCACCCAGCTATGTGCTGAGAGGAAGCTATCTCTAAAAGGTCAGGCTGAGGTGGCGAATGCATACATTGCATCTGTCATCTACTACCGTCTGACCATCATGCCTTGCCCCGACCCTACCATCATCAAACTGGAACGCATACTCTTCTGCTTTTTGTGGAGGGAAGTGTTCTGATGGTTAGGTGATCCATTTGCTAAATGGAGGGCTGGGTATGCCACGGTTGATGATGCGCAGACATGCGCTGAGACTGCAACATCTCCAGCATCTCATAGAAGATGGTGAATAAGTGTGATTGCTATTTGTGAGATGTGCTTTTCCACAGCTCGTCTCATTGACTGAACTGCAATCATGGATCAAGCAGAGACCGAGGCTGGGTGAATGGCACCATGAGTTTTGCTATGCTCTCGAGCAGCTCTGCTATTTGGTTTCAAACTTGTGTGATTTCAATTCCACCAAGGCGTTCTATAGAGGATTAGAGGAGGGGAGGTGTGACAATGTTCTTGGGTCGACTCTGGGCGTCAACAGGGAATACCTGACTTGCCTCTTCAGGACCACTTTCAGGCCAGGACCTATGAACAATTTCCAGAGATCCCTGGCCTAGCAGTGCTATTGGGGAGCATTGCCTGTTCAAGATAAGGTCTACAGACACAGTTCAAGAATCACTGAACTGACCTGCCTGAGATGCGGTCAGAATGATGAAACTGTTCTGCACACACTTGTGCAATGTCCAAATATTTCAGACCTGTGATCCGATGTTGAACGGCTGCTGTCATGTGTGAGATGAGTCTGGTTGTCAACCGAGTCTATCGTAAATATTGCCCTTAACCAGAAGGGCAAGGCAGTTTTCATCGTACTGGTGGCTATGGCAAAAGAATGTGTATGGTGGACTCGTTTGAAAGGCTTAGGGATAAATACTTTCTTCTCTGGCCAACTTCTCATCAACTTTTTCAAGTATTACTTGGAAAGGAAGGTGAGAGTAGAGAAGGAAGTTTTGTCTAATGAAAAGTTTAATAAAAAGTGGGTGAATGTAGCAAAGATGGTATGCATGAATGACGAAACCACTTTGAGCATTAACCTAAGGAACAAGAAGAGAAAGGGCGCTCTGCTCTCGTGGTTTTTTCCGAGGTCACCGTGGTTTTTTCATAGGTTTTTCTTTCCACAGATAACCCTAGTCAATGTTATATTTTCTTCCCCTTTTGGGAATTTCTGTTGCTAAAATGTTACCTTGTTATCTCTTTGTGTTCACATCCCAAAACGTTTTTGATCCGTACTGATCGATTTTGAAAAGAAAAATTCTACATTGTATAGTGCCCTCTGTGTTTGGTCCTGCATGGCCTAATAAAGAAATCTATCTGTCTGTCTGTCAATGTATCCATCCATCCATCTATCCATCCATCCATCTATCTATCTATCTATCCATCCATCCATCCATCTATCTATCTATCTATCCATCCAACTGTCCATCCACCCTGTCCAGGTATGTGGCTGAGTTTTTTACTTTATTCAACTCAATCATTAGGTCCTGTGTGTAATTCCTGATGGTGTGTTGTGTCCTTGAGCAAGACACTTTATTTCATGTTGCTCCTGTCTACTCAGCTGGTAAAAATGGATAGTACCCGTATTTCAAAGAATGGATCTTGTCACATTGTATGTCACACTCAATGTCCCTGAGAACTATGTTAAAGGTACATGTGTCTTTGGTGTGCTCATCCACTTGCACACTAACCAGACAGTTCTGTTGATCGGATCAACTGGAATCCTCATCGATGTTACCTACAGTGTGCCAGTTTTTATCTATCAGTCCATCCATTCATTCACCCTTCCATCCACCTATATATCCCTCTGTCTATCTACCTGCCTATCTAGATGTCTGTCTATTCATCCATCTACCTGTCTATCCTTCCCTCTACCTATCTCTCTATCTAACCATCCATCATTCCTCGTAGGTATCTATCTATTCATCCATCTATCCGGCTTTCTATTCACCTACATATCTATTCATCCTCCTATCTATCTATGTATCTATCTGCCTGTCCATCCATCCAACTATCCATCTGTATATCTATCTACCTACATGTCTATCTATCCATGCAGCCATCCATCCACCTTCCTGTTTATCTATCCATCTTGTCATCCATTTATCTGACTCTATCCACCCACCACCCACCCACCAACATCCCTGTATGTATGTATCCTTCTACCTATCTTTCCTTCCATCCATATACCTTTCCATCAGTCCGTTTGTCCATCTATCTACCACTGCATCCATCTGTGTCTGTATGTATGTATGTATCTTTCCATCCATCTGTGTACGTATGTAAGTATCTAGCTATCTATCCATCCATCTATTTATCTCATCTATCTATCTCTATGGACGGACGGTAGACGTGTCGGCTCTGTAAGTTTTGCCTTTTTCATGTTTTAAAAAGTTTGTTTGTAAAGTTTATTTTATATACAAAGTTGTATAACAACTTGTAGACTCTCTGGTGCAAGTTTTTTGCGACGGAAATCTGCCCTGTGTGGCACATTTCCAGGATATAAAAACCAATTTCGGCTTTCTAGCCATTTTTTTTTGAGACGATGGCGTCTTGTAGCCATGAAAATCTTTGTGACACGAACGCTGCATTTTGCAGTGTTTCGTTCGAAA
>NC_068981.1:177512252-177513708 GCF_001194135.2 Octopus bimaculoides | reverse complement strand
ATTCTATAAAACGTTTTAAAATTTTGTAAACAGAGAGTTACTCACGTTTCTTGCTTAAATAAAAGAAATTTTATTTAACAAACTGTAACGCTAAAGACCGAGGTTACCGTGGTCTTTTCGTAGGTTTTTCTTTCCACGGATAACCTCCCCATTTATTGGGAATTTTTTGTATTATTTCGTATTTTTTGTAAATACCCCAAACGTTTTGCGATGTTTTTTTCATCGTTGTCCCCACTTTTGTTTTTTTTCTGCTTTGTTTTCGACCCCCTCGAAAAGAAAAACTCTACATTTGTATTTTGTCCCCTCTGTGTTGAGCCCTGTGTGGCTAATAAAGAAACCTATCTCTCAATTCATTCATCTATATCTACCCATCAATCTGTCTACCTATCTATCCATCAACCTATCTTTCTCCCTATCCATCCATCCATTCAACTATTTACAAGTATCTATCTATCTGCCCATCCATCCCTTTTTCTATTTACATACCTGCCTGTATCTCTATCCATCCATTCATGTCTGTCTGTCTGTCTGTCCATCCATCCATCCATCCATCCATCCATCCATCCATCCATCCATCCACTACCTGTCTATCTATCCCTCCGTGTATCTACCTACCTGTCCATTCATTGATCTATCTTCCAGCCTACTTATCCATCCATCCACCTACTTATATATCTATCTATCTAGCTATCTATCCCTTCACTTCGTCTATCTATCTACTTACCTGTCTATCCATCCCTCTCCCTATCAACTAACTGTCTGTTTATATCTATTCCTCCACCCATCCATCCATCTGTCTCTTCACCCAACCATTCATCTAGCTATGTATTCATTAGCTATCCATTCATCCATCCGTCCGTCCATCCATCCATCCGTCCGTCCATCCATCTATCCATCCACCCACCCATCCATCCATCCATCCACTTATCTGTCAGTCTGTGTCTGTTTGTTTATATATCTATCTGTCTATGCATTCACCTATACATCTATCTGTCTGTATATTTATGGATCCATCTATTAGTCATCTATCAACCTTTCTGTCTGTCTTTCAATTTCTGTGTTTATCTGTCCATCTGTCTATCCGTGTGCTTGTCTGTCCATCTATCTGTTTGTCTGTCTGTCTATCTGTCTGTGTACATTATGTATCTGTCTATCTGTCTATGTACATATTTGTCTATCTATGTATCTCTGTGTCTGTCTCTCTATCTATGTATCTCTCTATCTATCTGTCTATGAATCTGGCTGTCTATCTTGATATATATTGGTCTGTTTGTCTGTCTGTGTATTTATTGATCTATCTATCTGTGTATCCCCTTTGCACCTGATCCATCTATGTATTTATTAATCAATTAATCTCTGTACCTATTTTTCAGTTTATGGAACTCTTTTCTCTTCCTCACTTTCTCTTTGTATCTATCTATCTATCTATCTATCTATCTATCTATCTATCTATCTA
>NC_068981.1:177507320-177512242 GCF_001194135.2 Octopus bimaculoides | reverse complement strand
TTTGTCTGTCTGTGTATTTATTGATCTATCTATCTGTGTATCCCCTTTGCACCTGATCCATCTATGTATTTATTAATCAATTAATCTCTGTACCTATTTTTCAGTTTATGGAACTCTTTTCTCTTCCTCACTTTCTCTTTGTATCTATCTATCTATCTATCTATCTATCTATCTATCTATCTATCTATCTATCTATCTATCTATCTATCTATCTATCTGTGTGTGTGTGTATATATATATATATATATATCCATCTGTCAAGGTCACTATCTTTCTCTGTCACTATATTTATCTATATAGGTCACTAACCATCTATCCATCCATTGATCCCTTGATTATCTTCTGTGTGTGTGTGTGTGTGTGTGTCTGTTTATATATCTATGTAAATAACTATCTTTCTATCAAAGTAATTATGTCTGTTGGTAAATACGTATCCATTCATTTGCCTATTTAGATTATTATCTATCTACATAACTATCTGAAACTATACTCATCCAAAACTACAGTGGGACCTTGGTTTACAAATCCTTCTCATCACAAACAAATTCGTCCACGGACAATTTTTTGAACATAAAATGTCTTGGGTGACAAATGGTGTCTTGAGTAACAAGCATCCAAACCAACAACAATAGTTAGTAACAAGCTGAGATTATCAGCAGGAGAGCACCAGTTGTTGTCTAGCTTTCACTTAGTGCACGTCCTTGCTTGAATTTGTCTTACCTTCTCTTGAATTTCTCATATGGGAAAAACAGTTTTGGGTTCTGAACGTTTTAGTGATGAACGGCCTTCAGAAATGAATTAAATTCATATACCAAGGTTCCACTGTATCTGTCTGTCAGTTCATCAATCTATCTGTCTAGTCATCAGTCTATTCCTCATTCGATCTCTCTTTCTATTCATTTATCTCTCTATCTCTTTGTTCAGCCATCTATCTTTTTATCTATCAATCTATCTATGTATCTTTATCCATCTATAACTTTTTATGTATGCATCCATTCATTGATCAACCCATCCATCTCTCCAATCAGTCAATAATCATTCTTTATACAGACATGTATGTGATATAATACACATGTCTGCATATATGTTGTAATATTAACAGTAGTTTGTTGAAAGAGATGAGCTCATATCTGCTTCCTTTCACCAATTAAAGATAACCAGGCAGGCAACTGAAAACACTCAGAATGAATAGAGAAACTTATTGCCAAACATTTCAGCTGATTGCTGTTTTCACAATTTTGTAGATAACAGCAGCAATATACAGTGACTTTTTTTCCTCTTATTTTCATTTGATTTTTAACTAGACACAGTGAAGTTGTGCATGTCTGGTCTACATTTAAAAAATGATAAAGAAGTACAGAAGTATCTTATCCATGAGCAAAATTAAACAGATTTACGATTACCAGCAGCAAGAGACAGTGAAAATGAAAATGTTTAACCATATGACCAGTAACAACAACCTTTTTTCTATAAGGTGTCTTTCATAAAATTAGGAGACTATTGTTATGTGCTGAACAGGAAGAAATGCCATTTTAAAAATATTTTGAATTCACTGACAAATCCATGGAAAATCCTCTTAAGCTTTCAAAGTTAGTGGTACAAGATTATAAATGACAGCAATTAATTATGGAAAGAAGAATGAGGAAAATATTGATGAATCTTGGAGTACACAAGATTTGATAGAGTGAATCTGCAGTGCAGAAGGTCTCTGATCCAAGTAAAAAAAGTTGGATGTATATCTGAGGTGAGTAACTTAGCTTGGGAGTTTTCAGATCAGCTATTGAATAACGTGAACTTTTGTTAAAGTTCTCAAGGATGGTTGACCACTGGTGAGTGACATATGAGAGTATACCTTCAGTAGATCTGTCCTTGGCTGCCATACCGGTCTTCACTGGGAAAGTAAAGAATTTCAAGATGTTTAAGGAGGTGATTAACAATTATTTTAATCACTTTTTGTTATGTTGGAAGTGAGAGTAATAGATCAGTTATAAGCAGATATTTCAGAGATTGCTCTTTTTGCAGATGGGATACATTATTTCTAAATATCAGGGGACATTCATGTAGAGAAGGATTAACTCTTAGTTTCCTGAAGTGCTTTCTCTATATAAATCTCCTAATTCTGTTAGAAACTAGAAACTTTTTAATAAAATGCAATTAGACCAGTGTTAAATGTCTTTAAAATATAACTGCTGCATGAAGTTTGATAAAAATTGGTGATGAGGTATGATTGTTGGTGTACATGTGAATGTCATTTTTACCTGTTGTCAATATGTCACTGTCACCACTCAGGTAGGTTAGATATTGGTAAATTGATTACATGTAGGTGTTTTCATATATATTTACAAGTTATCTATTCTTAGGCATTGATTTTCTGTCTCTGCTGAATTTGTGTTCCAGTGTTTTCTTAATTTGGAAGCTGCACAGCCATCATTACAAAAAAGGATTCCAGGATATGTCTTCATTTCTTCCACTGATGTTATAGAAGTGGTGTTGTCCTGCTGATGCACATACCTTGTAGTCCCATTGTCCATCCTAACAAAAGTTTTTGAGGAAAAAGTTGAAAATACTCAAGGGCTTTGCTTCTAAGTTCAATGATTTTGTAAGTCCCACATCACTAAAGAAAGCATTGATATAATAATCAACTATGTGATCACTCCACTCCTCTGAATCAATAAATCCAAATATAAATTCCAGTTACAATCATTTAGATAACTGGTGTATATGGATGACACCCACAAAGAGGGACGGCAGAATAGTGAAATGTATTGTCTAAAAACCATTGAACTACAGCAGTAAAAGTGACGGTAGAGCCAACCCTTTGTCAACTCATACAATACATTGTGGGTTCCACAAAGCTGGACGTCATGGAAGAGCTGCAATTGCTAAACTTCTCTTGTTCCCCATCAACTTTGATAAGAAGAAAAAATGGTGGGTAAACTATTGGAAGTGGTCAATGACTCAACGGAACAATGTTATCTTTGATGAAACATCATTCACTTTTTTCCTCACTTCAAGGCATATTTATGCCTGGAGACAACTCCCAAAAATGTCTTTGACTCAGGCAACCATATCACAGCATTCTCTTGGCCCTTTAGTTGTTCTCTATAGCAGAGTTAACACCAAGGATTATCTGAGTATTCTGGCTCAACATGTCCCGCTTATAGTAGCACAATCTTCCAGAATGATAATGCACTAATTCACATGACTAATGTTATTCAAAATCAGTAAGAACACAAAAATGAAACAGACCACTTGAATTGGCCTCAACAATCACTTGATTTCAATATAATTTAACATTTTTTTGTGGCTTTTGGAGCAGTGAATGAAGAGCTGTTTCCCTCTCATCATTGATGAAAGATCTTAAGCAGCTTTTACTTAAAGAATGACTTAAATTTCCCCTAACAACCGTTCAGAACCTATACGAGTCAGTTCCTTAATATATTAAAGCTGTGATCAATGCCAAAGGTGGACCAACTTCATATTAAATAATAAAACTTCCATTTAACAAAGTGTTTCCATTATTTTTCCAGCTCCAGTATATATATATCTGGCTTCCATGCCAGTGGCACGTAAATAGCACCATTTGAGCATGATCGTTATCAGCGTTGCCTTACTGGCACTTGTGCTGGTGGCACGTTAGAAAACATTCGAGCGAGGTCATTGCCAGTGCCGCTGGACTGGCTCCTGTGGAGGTGGCATGTAAAAAACACCATTTTGAGCGTGGTCGTTGCCAGTACCGCCTGACTGGCCCACATGCTGGTGGCACATAAAAGCACCCACTACACTCTCGGAGTGGTTGGCATTAGGAAGGGCATCCAGCTGTAGAAACTCTGCCAGATCAGATTGGAGCCTGGTGCAGCCATCCGGTTCACCAGTCCTCAGTCAAATCGTACAACCCTAGCATGGAAAGCAGACGTTAAACGATGATGATGATGATGATGATACACACACATATATATATATGAAAATGAAAATAAAAGAAAAGACAACACAGAAGGAACAAGGGTTAACAACTAAAGCTTTAATGCTTTAATAGAAAGAGAAAGCAGCTTAACATTTTCATCAGAAGAGAGAAGCAATGAAATGACAGAGAGAAAAAAAGAAAAACAGGTGAAAAGTTAGAAACTAGGTGGGAATATGATTCTGTAGTGGGGGAGTTAAGGGAGGAATGTACTGATGTGTAGAGACAGGTATAAGAATGTATCCCTGTCTGGAAGTAGTCATAAGGTGCAGAGAGTCAGTGGTGTGCGTGTGTGTGTTTGTGTTTAATGTGGTATATATATGTATGTTGGGTTGTGGAAGTGTTGTAGCATAGGTTAGTAGGTATTTGTATAATCATTAACTGAAAGCATGTATGTGAGGTGAGAGCAGGTGTGACTGAAGGGAAAAAAGATATTGGTAAAGCCTAGGGGCTGGCAAGGGTATTGTGGTGAAGGTGGTGGTAGGGTCTGTAGTTGGTATAGTTGGTATGTGTGCAAGTTTATTACAAAATTATATGAGAATGTGAAATGCTTTTAACAAAAGGGTAAGTTTAAACTAAAATTTGAAAAAGAGAGAAAATGTATAAATTCTGTGAAGAGAAAAGTCAAACAAATTGGTTAAAAATTACACAACACTGGTAAAAGGTCCAGAAAGTTTGATAGAGTGTCCAAAGAATAAGAAACTGGTAAGATCCACAAGAGAGAGGAGATAAATGTGATGAGATGCTAGCAAAATACATGAAGAAGAAATAGCTATGATGAAAAGGTTTTAAAGCTAAAAGTGATGCATGTGGTGTAAAAAATTGGTTGTATAGTTAAATTCTATCTGTACTACCAATTTTTTTACATCACATGCATCACTCGTGGCTTTAAAACCTGTTCATCACAGCTATTTCTTCTCCATGTATTTATATATATATATATATATATATATATATATAT
>NC_068981.1:177502216-177506963 GCF_001194135.2 Octopus bimaculoides | reverse complement strand
ATATATATATATATATATATATATATATATATATATATATATACACATACATATATATATACATATATATATATATAGAGAGAGAGAGAGAGATTGATAGATACACATACACAGAGTTTCAATGTTCAGGGCTGTTCAGAAGAAAGAGTTGGTCAGTAGAAAATAAAGTGGTAAGGGATGATATTGAGAATGAAGGATAGGTGGAAAAGGAAGTAGTTATAAGGAGGAGGATAAGTGCTGGTACAAAATGTGTAGTTCTGCTCTCATGTAATTACAACAATTCAGTAAATAGTGCTACAGTTAGAAGAATGATGGAGGAATGGGGTATTAGGAAGTTGTGTAGTGGGGGAAGAAACATTAATGGTATATTTTTAGGACTTTCTTTTTTGTTGAGACAGGTTTTCTTGAGCATAGAGAATTGTGAGGCTCAACAATCTGAGGTTGGTCTTCACTACTTTGTCCTACATTTCCTTGGGTCTCCTCTTCCACAGGTTCCATCCACATTTAGTGATTAGCACTTCTTTATACAGCTATTCTCATCCATATGCATCACATAACCATATTAGTGCAGTCTTTTCTGCTGCACACTATCTGATTTTCTTAGATCTTGAAAACATATACATTTTGCTCTTTCAATTCTATTTGTGGAAATGCTCTTTGAATAAGTATGTTATTCAATTCATTCAGTCTTTGATCAGATTTTGTATTTGATAGAACAGTGGAAATTCATTTTGCAAGCTTGCATAGAATATTCAATATTGCATGCATGGTATAAAAGATGGCAAAATAAAGGCTCTTACCTTGAGCTGACAAAACAAACTTTAAAAAAAGGAAACTACTCAACACTCTGACTGAAACTCAATGTGCAGCCTTGCACACTCTCACTAATCCAAAACCTGCTGGTCAGAATGTACAATACACCAGAACTCACTATGCAAATCTGTTGCCCCTGGCTGGCAATTGAAGAAATAAACAGATTGAAAGACCCACTTTGTTATGTGACATCACACTCTCCTTCACTTCCAGTGCCTCACATCTCCTTTCAGCACTAACTCATTACCCTCATAGTATGTTTATGGTGACGGGATGTGAAAAGAAGATACTGCTTTGGATCCGTAGATACTTGTTCCTACTTTCATACTTGAAAAAAATTAAAATTAACTGTTCCCACTAATTGAAATTCATCATGAACTAAATATTATGGTTAATGCTTTAATAAAATTTTCAAATTCTATAACTTCAAAATTATCCTGCCATTGAATGCAACAGTAACCTACATATGTTTTCTAGTTGTCTTTTGACCCTTCTGTTACCATATTTCTGTTGAATGCATTATCTTTTAAATAATGAACAATTTTATTAAATGACTATCATTATTAAACTGATGTTTGGGACATAAATTAGCATGAAATTTTGACAGAAGCTTTTAATTTAGAACACTTTATAATATCATAGAACCAGGAGTTGTCTTGGGTGGGTTGGTATCAAAAGGGTTAAATATGTGTAAAATTTTCTTCTCATAGTAACCCATTACTAAGATGGCAGAAGTAGGAGCAACTTTAGCACCCATCACATCACCTTCCTTGATATTTGTTGGTATGCTATGCCATTAAATATGAAATAATTGTTTCATAATATGAATCGTAGTTCACCGTTGATGAAGTTTTTACTCAATATGTTCTGCTAACTCAAATTACTATGTATTAAGTAAATATTTAATCACATTGATTCTGTAATCATAAAGGATATTAGTGTATTGATGAATATATCAATTGAAGGCACATGGCTTAGTGGTTAGGGTATTTGGCTCACAATCATGAGGTCATGAGTTCAATACCTACCAGCATGTTGCATCATTGAACAAGACACTTTATTTTACATTGCTCTAGTCACATTCTGTGTCCTGCTAAATCTCCTTGAGAACTATGTACCTGTGAAGTGCTCAGCCACTTGCACGTTAATTTCATGATCAGGATGTTCCATTGGTTAGATGAATTGGAGCACTCATCATTGCAACCAACAGCTAGTTGATATATCAATTAACAACATCAAGAGAAACAATAGCTGTATCTTGGCTAACTATTTTCGGTAAATTTTCCAATTTATCTAGATCACTATAAATATAACTCTGTATAGTTTTAAGTAGGGTTTTAAAAAAATGTCCAAAAAATTAGCCTATGTGTTTTGGTATGCTGCTATAATCAGTCTTAATTTAAAATCATTTGGAGATGTTATTTTGATATATTTAATTTTAGAGTTAAAACGCATTACTTTTAGCTTAATTTTTTATGTATTTTGGGTAGGTTATAGAAATTGCTGGTTTTGCATGTGAAACTACTCATAATAAGATTTTTTAGTAGTCCAACATTTACAGAACATATTCAATTTATTCAATAAAAATTTCTAACTATTTTTGAACTAGTGGGGCCCATGGATATTTCACAGAATTAACAGTAAACTTACTGGGTTATTTCTGAAAATGTTATCCAAAAAACCTGAAGTGTAGTCTGTGTTGTGTGTATGGAAAGACAATCGCTCATCTGCTACTCATTGAAAAGTGAAAGAAATTGGAATACAATGATTACTTAA
Organism: Octopus bimaculoides; assembly: GCF_001194135.2. Classification (NCBI taxonomy): domain Eukaryota; kingdom Metazoa; phylum Mollusca; class Cephalopoda; order Octopoda; family Octopodidae; genus Octopus; species Octopus bimaculoides. The sequence continues at coordinate 177,504,374 of NC_068981.1, read as the reverse complement.
TGCACTTTATATATACACTTTATATACTTTATGCACAATTTTATAAACTGAATACACAACACTCATAAAATATTCACTCTTATTTTTCCATTTTCCCCATAAACAAAAAAAGTATCTCATACATATGATACAACCTTTAGTTAAACTGCATATATCTACCATATAAATAAGCATGAATATTTCACAAAATTGTACTTATGTACATGTGTTAAGTGATATAAAAAAAACATAGTTCAATTTTTAAAAAATACACTTTTCACTATCCTATCTCCATCACCACCATCATCATCTCTCTCCTCCCTCTCTCTTTCTCTCCCTCTCTCTTTCTCTCTCTTTCTCTCCCTCTCTCTTTCTCTCCCTCTCTCTTTCTCTCCCTCTCTCTTTCTCTCCCTCTCTCTTTCTCTCCCTCTCTCTTTCTCTCCCTCTCTCTTTCTCTCCCTCCTCTCTCTCTTTCATTCTTTCTTTAACCTCATCATCAGAGCATCACCCCTCTGCTAAAATTATATTTTTAACTCTCCTCCTCTATTGCCAACTAACATTTTTAATCATGTTATAAATATTATGTTCCTCCTACCTCACAACATGGATGCTTCTTTCGCCCTCTTTTTCTCTGTCTTTCTTTTTCTCTCTTTTTCTTTCTTCTTCTTTCTGTCTCACCCTTTGCCTTATCCCCTTTTTCTCTCTCCTCTATTTCCCTTCAACTAATCATGTGTGAGCATTACAATTACATTCCCTCTATCTCTCATCATGGACACTTCTCTCTCCCTCTTTTTCTTTTCTTTCTCTCTCTTTTTCTCTAATCACAGGAAAGCATTACCTATGGGCTAAGTAATGCAATGTCAAGCAGGATTATGATAAGATGCTTATTTTTGTCTATTTTGTCATAGTAATTATCATTTTCTAACATTTTAAAAACAAGTTCTTTATAGTAATTTGTATCAATGATAACAACAGCACTACCTTTATCAGCTCCATAAACTGTAATTTCAATGTCTTTTTGTAGATCATTCACATTTTTCTATTCTTGAGAAATTTCATTTTATGTTCCTATTTTCATTCAATTCAGTTGGGAAATTCATTGTGTTATCACAGTGTCAAAGGTATTATTCCTCCCGTTCTTTTAACAAAAATTGCTTTTCATCATCATTATAATCGCTTTCAAAAAAATGCTTGACTAGTCTGAGTTTTTAATAGAATTCTATTATTTTATTTTTCATGTCAGAAAAGTTGGAATTTTGTAGGGTATCGGTAAATTTTAACCCACTTTTTAATATGTTTACTTGAATATCAGTTATTGTTTTCTTTGATAAACTAATAACCTTTGGTTTTTCTTGTACCTAAAAGTAGAATTAGACATACAAACATCTGATGGCTAGAAAATTTACCTTTTGTAATATGACAGAAAATAATAACAAAGTAGATGTTTATGAAAAATGGCAATAATTTTACCACATAAACTACAAATCAAACCCTAAACTGCACCAAAACAACAAAGAAAAGCATGGAAATAAATGTCATAGCAGATGAGTATGGAAACAGAACTTCTAAGACTATGAACTGCATCAAATGAAGACAATCCTAAAACATTGATTAACAAATGGAAGAATGTGCCAAGAAAGCAGAAAGATGATTTTTGCAAAATATAAAAATTCAAGAAACATATCTAGGGTGCATACACAAGCTTCCACCACCTCAGTTGTGAACAAACACATTATACATTTTGAATTTCAGTTATGTTATGCTAGCATAGTTGGGTAGGTCTTCTCAAGCACTGTGTATTGTTAACTATCTCAAACTTTTGTCATTTCCTAAAGCTCAATATCCTCAGCTCAGCTTTCACCACTCTATCCCACATCTTCCTGGGTCCCCTTCTTTCACAGGCACCATCTACTTTCAGGAATCATCACTCCTTTACACAAGTGTCCTTATCTAAAACAATCATATACTCATACCAACACCAACTTCTCTCTTCTTGTGCACAACATTTGATTCCTCTTCTGCCCAGTTTTTCTCTCAATACATTTATACTCGGTTATTCATGCACACTTACATTGCACATTCAGCAGAACATGGTTATTTCATTTCTTCCTAGTTTTTGCAGAGCTAGCAGTGATATATATATGTCTATATATATATATATATATATATATATATATAT
>NC_068981.1:177500270-177501571 GCF_001194135.2 Octopus bimaculoides | reverse complement strand
AATGGAAGAAAACTCCGGCAGAAACCAAGGCTGCGATTTAAGGACTGTTGCAGGACACTGACTGGGAGAACAATGCCTGTCATCGCCACAGATGGAGGAAGCAGGTTAAGGAGGGGATCGACACTTTTGAGAGAGCACGTATCCAGCATGAAGAACTTAAGCAAGCTGCGCGAAAGCACACAGCTCGTATAGTGAATGGGGAAAGCTTGGTCTGCAATGTTTGCAGTCGTGTATGCTTGTCAAGAGCAGGGCTCAATAGCCACCAACAGAGCCGCAAATGCAAAATATAAGTTAGTGCTAGAGTGCACAATGTTCCTGAAGGTCGGCAATGGTCTTCCTCGGTCATGAGTGGACGGTCATCATATGTATTTGTATATTTATAAATATATGTATATATATATTTGTATATATGTATATATATGCATGTATATATATATGCATATATATATACATCATCATCATCAGCATTTAACGTCCGTTTTCCATGCTAGCATGGGTTCGATTTGACTGGGGACCGGCGAACCAGATGGCTACACCAGACTCCCAAGACAGTTTAAGTGATTTTCAATTGTTGCTTGTGATACTTTTAACCTCTTTGCAATCTGTCACACAGTTATAGGACAATCAGATTCGAATATGGCTTTGATTCGATCATCATCAGCTTCAGTAGGTCAACTAGAATGTTTGTCATCTTTGCATGAAAAATCTGCAGAACAGAATTTTTAAAACCATTTCTAATATGTGCGTTCTTTTAAGCAATCAACACCATAAACTTCACATATCTCGTTTTGAGCCTCAGCAGCCTTCTTACCTTTACAGAAATAAAAAGGTAAAATATGGCGAAAATTTCGTTCTTGCGCTCCATATTAAAATTGGCACTTAATAGCTGTAAACAAAATTATGCACCAATTGCATCTAAAGTAAGGTAAAAGTAACAGCTATCAAAAGTTAAAAAAAAAAAATCATAGCATTAACAAAAGTCGTTAAAAAAATCTTAACTTTATCTATTTGCAAAAAACGAAATTACTTTCATGTCAACCCAACATATATGTATGTGTGTGCATACATACATACATATATATATATATATATGTGTTTTTCGAGCGAGATCGTTGCCGGTGCCCCTGGACTGGCTCATGTGCGGGCGACACATGAAATCTTTCGAGCGAGATCGTTGCCAGTGACCCTGGACTGGCTCTTGTGCGGGTGACACATGAAATGTTTTGAGCGGGATCGTTGCCAGTGCCCCTGGACTGGCTCATGTGCGGGCAACACATGAAATCTTTCGAGCGAGATCATTG
>NC_068981.1:177489893-177499530 GCF_001194135.2 Octopus bimaculoides | reverse complement strand
GTTTCGCGAGCGAGATGAGCGTGGCCATTTCCAGTACCGCTTGACTGGCCTTCGTGCGGGTGACACGTAAAAGCACCCACTACACTCTCTGAGTGGTTGGCGTTAGGAAGGGCATCCAGCTCATCCAGCTGTGGAAACACTGCCGGGTCGGATTGGAGCCTGGTGTAGCCATCTGGTTTCACCAGTCCTCAGTCAAATCGTCCAACCCATGCTAGCATGGAAAGCGGACGTTAAACGACGATGATGATAATATATATAAAGTACTGTGGTATACTTGAATACACACAAAAAATATGTATAAAACCTAGCCAAAGATTAAGAATGACTAAAATCATTTCACAATGCTGAAAGCATGTTTGTCGATTTGATAACCAACATATAACTATATGTTATTGTCTGAACTTTTGGGGCTAAAATGTAATAAAATATAAGTACTTGATAAATGAATAGTAAAATGTCAGTAAGTTCATAACATGTTCAGTGCTTTTATGGTATACAGCTATTAAATGTACAAAATCATGTGTTTAACTAAATGGATATGGGTTTTTTGTTTTGTTATTTTTTACATTAAGATTAAACTTCATTAATATGAAGCCAGATGCACAATCTGTGCTGTAAACCTCAGAAATATCCTTTCCCTTGAATTCATATACATATGCAACCAGATGCACATGAAACAAGAAAATATTTCTTTGGCATGATCCATAAATAAGTACTGTAAGCTATATAGATATCTTATCAATATTCTAACTTTCATAGTCAATAGAAGAGATACAGTTACTCTGAATTACGGAAATGCTTGATAGCAAATAAATTGGATAGAATAACAGATTTTAATTTGTCTGTATAGAAGTATGGATGTCAAAAGAACAATAACATAGATAATGATATTGAAATATCTTATTACAAGTGTACTAATAGCATCATATACAAATATCTAGATATATACTAAATTAAATATTTTCTCTATTCTGTTATCTGTGTCTGTTAACCTAGACAAGAACTGTATTTTTATTAGATTTGATTGAGAATTGCATATTTTGCGTCATTCAGAACTCACTGGCTAGATAAGGTCAAGGCAGCCAGTTGTAATATTGTTGGTGATGAGTGGAGATAAAATTATTGAATTAGGGATCTACAAAATGTATCCAAGTCAGTTTAGGGGTTCTACCACAAACGTTTCCCTCTGACATTCTTTCTAATCAGTAATAAAATGAAAATATAAAATAAAGGTGGTGAGTAATAAATTCATTAAATCTCATATTTCTTATTCACCTTAACTTTTACAGCATTGAATTTATCATTGAAATATCCAGAATCAATAATACTAATCTTAGAGGCTACTTATTAAATGTAAACAAAATATGAAGAAAATATTTCACATTACTTTGCTAAAACAAATTTAATTGCAGTTTTCTATTAAATAGTTATTTATAATTTTGAAATTAGTTTATGATACTAATTTTAACTTTTAGGTAAATGAAGTTAAAGTTCTCTCTTATTAAAAGCATGTGCTGACAGAAAAATATATATAAATTTTAGCTAGTTAAATTTCAAATTATGACTTATGCTGCATGTTCTAAATTATATGTAATCTAATTTACTTACTTTGTCAACGTTTTTAATTCACTTTAGAGATTCCATGACTTGCAATTTTCTGTGATTTATTATCCCTTTTCAGCTAATATTTAAAAATGACAAAAAGCAATTATGAAGTTGCAGAAATTTTTTTAATGAAATATTTAATTTTACATTTGCGTTGTAGCCTTATTTAATATGCAATGTTTTGTTCATTCTTCTGAGTCAGGGTAGTGATACTAAAAAGGGAAATCTTGATACTACAGCAAGCAACTATGGTACTCTTTTTAAATATCATCAGGTTTGCACATCACTTTTGTCTAGCACTTTTGAAGCCTTTGTGGACAACTACTGTAGCCTCCTAAACTCATCATCATTTTCTATAAAAGAGGAATCTTAGATGCTCATGAGTACTGCAGTGTATTTTCCAATTAACAAATGCATACTCCTACTTTGCAATCACACCAGGATTTCTGATAGTTAAAATTTTCACTAAACTATTTCTGTAGATTTTATGTGTGTAAAACTTTAAAACTGGGCTTACTTTCAGTGTTATTAAAGTTTCATGTATGTTCTTTAATGCTGGATTAAATATTCAACTTTCATGTAGAGTTAATTTGAAAACAAAATACTTATGATTAATGATTTTGCTTAGATTAAATTTAATAAAACAATTAAAACTGTTTTAATTTTTGTTGGATTTAAAAAACAAAAGTATAAAAACTAAAGGCTCAGTTTTTGATTGTGCTAATACCTATATTATAGAGTATTGATAACTATGGATTTAATGTAGAGTTTATTTGACAGTAAGATTTTTTAAAAATAATGTTTAGAACAATGTTAATCCTTTTTGTGAGATAGAACAAATTCTTATCTCTTGAAGTTCTCATATACTTTTAGGTGGTGTTTATCGTTGCAATTATTATTGTTTTCTCTCAAGCTGACATTGCAGGGGATCAAAACCTAATTTATATATTAAAATACATACTGCTCTTAAACTGCAATAACATAAAACTGAAAGAAAAACATAGAACTTGACTGGAGAGAGACCTTTCTTAAAAAGTAAAGGTTCTTAATTATTGAAAATTCTACTATTTCTTAAATATACAGTAATGGATTACATATATCCACACGCTCTCTTTCTTTGTCTTTTGTTCCCCACTCCCTTTCTGTTCTGGTCTTCATCTGCTTTAGTAGATTATGGTGTGGAATTTTTTTTGTTGTATTGAGATTTTAAAACAGTAGATATCTTGCTAATGCTGCTTTCTATCAAAAAACATGTTTAAATACACATCTAATTTAGATATGGCTATAAAACCAAGCTGCTGGAAATACAAGTTGTATAATAAGTTCTGAACCTTCAATATTTGCTTAGCAAATACAACACCAAAATTATATTTTCAGCTTTCCTTGTTCACCCATTAAGATTAGCTGAAATAAAAACAATACTTTAATGAACTAATGATACCTAGATGTATTTCTTCTACCTAGATGTATTTCTTCAACTATATTTGACTGCTATTACATCTATATCAGTGGCATGTAACCTTATATTTAGTAAAATAAACATACTACAACTGGAGGCTGTTTGAATTTTAATAAAATCAATTAACATTTTCAGTTATTGGTCAAAAACACTCTTCAAATCAGATTACGACAACAGAGACAGATGTCAAATATAACATTTGGAGAAGTCATTTCATCAATTATTCAATTCTTACAAAAAAAGTGCTTATAAATGTCATCAAAGTTTTTGCAACTTTTGAGTGAAGCCTGACTTAAGACTTTTAATTCACCTTCAGTGTTCGACACACAGAAGAGAAGGGATATGATATACTACCATAAAGTAATTAAAAGGAAAATATTAACAAATCTTTCACCTTAACAAACATGAAATCATACAATTATACTAGTTGTTAAATAAGAGCTTAGTTACATAGGTTACTAAAGAAGAAACAGACTTATAAACAGATTTTTTTTTTACACAGGGTATGTAAAATTAAGAAAGTAGTTAACAAGTTGTGTTGAAAGACAATCAAGTCACATTTGAACTTTATTAATATTTTTCAAAAGGTGAATTTGAACACTTTTCTTCCATTGTTGAATTACTTGGCATTGAAAAGCCTCTCATCTCTGAAAAAAAGACAGTTTCCAAGTAGGTTTCCAATGTTTTTCTTCTCATGAGTTTATTAATTTTTTTATAAAGAGGCAGGTTCATATCCCTCTTTTATATACAGTAGTGAATATATCTTCTAACAAAACTTATTTACAACTTCCATGAGGGACAAACAGAGACCATCAGTGGTTGAATATCAAATGTAACATCCTTCTTTTAGCAAACTAGAATCCTATCAACCAACTCAAATTTGGTTCTTCATAGGTGTATTTGAAAGGTCTTTTTGTGCATTTACCAGAAGAGTGTGTGGTTTCTAATCTTATGTAATAAAGTAGAATGTTTTGTAAACAAAATGTTAGTTCAGACAGAACTTAGAGATTATCTGTCAGTATTACTGAGCAAGAAAGAAATTTTGTTATCACTAAAAAGATAATAGTTATTTCTGAGAAGAAGGAAAAGCCTTCAGCATCACTTCTTCAAGATAGTAAAAAGAAAACATAGTGTTTATAAATGCATGGTAATGGAGAGTTAGTTTGCTTTGTCTAGATTGGATATTCTGTTAAATGTTACAGAACATGAAAAAAAAGGAACAAAATTGCTATAAAAATTGTTGGTAGAAAATCTCTTTTGTACACAATGAAATAAGATTTAGTTAAGGATAACTATGGTAAGAAGAGAGGCAGTAGTTTTATAAATCATCTGAGAAACAGTCAAGCAAACTGACAATGAGATATGACATAGCTACCGAATTGGACATAACAAGCATTGAAAATTATATCTTTGGCATTTGGCAAGCAATAAAATAAAAGTAGGAAGTATTGTATATATTGAAAAGATAGAAGATAGAGTAGTGGGTTGTCATGTGGTAGACAAGGAAACAAAGTCTAACACGCAGAAGGAGGGGAAAATGTGTAAATAATTTATTAACTATGTAACATGAAAGATTATATATACCTCAGTATTTATTATTTAAGAACCTATGCAAACAAGTTAGCTTGTTGGCATGGTTTGTGTGGTGAAATACTTTGGATAAATGTGTAAGTTTATTGTATTTTGAAGATCTTTGTTAATTTTGAAATGTTCATTGAGTATGTATTGGGGCATTTGTACATTACATAAATTTATTTATGAGCTAACCATGCCAACATGGAAATATAGATGTTAAAATGGTTCTGTTGATGAAATTATTACAGATGGTTTGCTGGTATTAGGGCATTTAGTGAATCTATTGTTTAGTACTTTCACCATTATTAATGTAATATGATAAATGTCTAAATGACTGAAATGAGTTGTTCTTAATAAGATTATAATTTTTCAGTCTATTAACTTCATCTTTACATTTTACATTGTTTTAATTGGCTTCATCACTGATTATCACCAGATGTCTTAGTTCTGTATGTGTACATAGTATTAAATTGGATTCAAACTAAAGAGTCCCATATTTCTAAACTGAAGGTTGCAATGTTCTTAATCACCAAGTCATATTCATATATATATATATATATATATATATATATATATATATATATAATACAGTTTGTGATGATTTGAAATCAAATTGATTGAAACATAGCATAAATGTAAATATTGACACAAATCTCTTGTCTCTAAGGATCAGATTGAAAAATTATGAGCTTATATCTTGTTTTAAATGTTATATATATCTAAACTGATAAACCTGTTACTATTTGTTAGTAGCTCTGCATATAGCAGGGTGGATGGGAACTTAAAGTACTCAAAGGAGAAGGGCAGTGCTATGACTTTGGCAGGCACTTCAGACCAGTGAAGATTTGTGTTGTTGATTTCCAGTTTGAAATGGAAAGGATAAATAGGATAAGTAAGTAAGTATCTGCAAGAAACATGATTATTTTATTTTTTAATTATTGATTAGGTCTGGAAAAGGGGCTGTGTTCATGTCCTTCACAGCCCTCTCTGAAACCAGTCAGACTGACCCAGTTAACATTCCACTTGAATAGTTGCAATATGAGAGATCTGAAACCAGGATACAGTCAGTAAAGGATTAGCATAGTTCATGATGGATCTGTATTTTTTTTATGCAACTGTTATTGTTTCTTTCTGTTGGTCAAACCTAGTGCCTGTAATTGCTCTTAGTATATTTATGCATTGCTTTACTATGTATACTGTGAATGTTGCAGAGGAGTTGTATAATTTCTATATTAAAGCTATCATGTATTTTGAGCTAGATTTGTGAGTAGTGGGAAGTTAAGTGTTGTAATCTGAATCCATGTTGTGATTTGGAAAGGGAGATGTGTAGGTCAGTGGTGTCAAAAATTAGTCATTATAGAATTTTGGGGCTTTAGAATTATGATTCTGTGCATCATTCTGGGATTTTGGCAGTATTAGTACGAGCAGTTGTAGATGTTGTTGTGTGAAAGGATGTTTTCAGGCCCTAGGTGTTTTAGTTATATGTTTGTGATTTTGTTTAGCCATAAAGGTTTTTAGCAGCATTACCACCCACACCCAAACATGGGAGCAATACTCCATTGTGTCCCACTTGAACCTTGTAGAATGTTTTGGTTTTGAAGTGGAAGTTTAGTTATTGTAATGTAGCTTTGGCAGTTTTATGTTGAGGGTGTATGTATTTTACAAGAGCGAGAGAGAGAAGTCTCATTGCTGACCAGGACATTTATAGGAAATATGAGGGTTTTGTTTGTGCAGTTAGTAACCTACTGAAGTAATTTGTTTAATATACTGGACAGCTAATCTAGCACCATCCTTTATTTTCTTTTGGGATGTACACCTATTTTCATATAAGTATTTGGTGTCTGTGTACTTGGTATACTTTATGCACATATCTAATTGCTATTTTGAATGGTTAACACTATAAGCAACACTTTGGTAGTCATTAAAGCATTAAACAAAATGCCTTTACATTATTTAGTTTGGTTTCTTGTGTTCTGAGTTCAAATCCTGCTGAGATCAGTTTTGTCTTTCATTCCTCTGGGGTTGATAAGTAAAGCACCAGTTTCAGGTGATGGACTGATAGAATCATTAGAACACTGGACAAGATACTTTGTGGTATTTGTTCTGGCTCATGTTATACTTAGTCTGCCTTTAGCAGAGTCCACTTTTTTGCATGCATTTGGGAGTGAAAAAGGAAGAATATCTTCAAACTTGAAACCTGGCCCAAATGCATGCAAAAAAGTAGACTCTGCTAAAGGTAGACTAAGTATAACATGAGCCAGAACAAATGATGTTATAAAAGCTGTGAGTTCTTAAGTTCTGCCAAAGACTCGTTCTAAAGAGTTCCTATAAATTAAACTGATGATTTTATTCTGAAAGATATCTTTTATGATTTGACAGATAACTAATGTCCTAGGACATTGCTAAATAAATATCCATTTAATCTATGCTGCAATGAAAAAAGATAAATTGGTACGAATTTTGGTAACCACAATGGTATCTGTAGGTACTGAATCAAACTAAAGCCGAAGTAACACGTTTATCATAACATATATCTCCCTCAATTTGAACATGGAATTTATATATTCTTGATTAACTCTTCTACATCACTATATTTCTGATTGACTCTTCTACATCGCTATATATTTAGTTACAAGGAACTCCATTATTTGCAATCACAGCATGTTTACAATCAAACATTTGATATATTTTGAAACCATATCCTCTCTCAGGCCTTCGTATTTTCCTCTCATATTTATCATTTAGAACATTATTCACGTCTCTTCACTCCAGCGTAAAATATAGATTATCAAAATGGATATTCCAATTGATTCTTTCTTGGAAGTTCAAAAGGCAGTACTCAAGCTCCTTTTCTTAGAATGTAATAAATTACCTTCTGTCACGAGATAACTTTCTAATTTCCCAATATATATAGGGAATGTTTGTCCCACCCTTTTCACTTACAAACCATTTACCACATGTTTAATTCCTTTCGGCATTCCACGTCAAACTACCCATTTCCCTCACTTACGGATAAAAATATTTCAACCTTTAATCTGAAAGGCTACTTTAGTTTATTGGAAGTCAGTATCTGTTATGTTTATGAGAGATGTCTCTGAGCAAATAGCAAATCTATTGTGCAAGTGTTTTTCTGTTTATAAGTTCTTTGACCTCTCAGGAAGGCCATCTGCCTCCTAAGCTCCCGATGTCAAAATAAAGTCCATTTAACTATAAAAACACGAAGAATTTTTATGTGTTTAGAACACGATAAATTAAACATCAACATAATAAAGTCGTACACATTTTGCAGACAATAGACATATCACATAGACACACCTGATATTACACATAACATCCATGATTCAACATCGTATATGAACTCGGTTAATTGTATCGACATATTACGACATCTTCACACATCAATTTGATATTCTGCTCACATGTGTGCAATTCAACAGTAGATATACACCATTTGATAACGTGGCTCTGTATGTGTGTATCTATCTATCTATCTACCTACCTATCTACACACAATTCTCATAATATTGCGACCGCATAGGTTACATCTAACTGTATATTTCGATAATATATGTGCACACTCAAACTATACACTGTAATCATCCATCTACACCATATGCTCACTTAATCACAGCCGCAACATACACTTCCACATGCAGAAAGAAAACTCATGCAGGATAGATACATATACACACAGTTGTGTGCGACCCCAGCTCATTGACACAACACATGGTGTCGTTAACCATACGTACAGTGACATCAGGAATCAGTCGTACTATAATGCTAAATGAAGGACAATGAATAACGTAGATTACATGCAATAGTGGGAAAGTCCAGGGGTGGTGAGGAAGGGAGGAGACAATACGAGAGAAAAGGTAGGAATGGCAGCCAAACTGAAAAATGATATGTGAGAAATCAAGGAGTGTTTGAATAAAGCAAAGAAGAAATGACAGAAGGATGTAAATATTAAGTACATAAAAAAAAACAACCTGAAAACAAATACACAGAAAACGTAAAAAAAAAACAAACGGCGATGAATGGAGTGGAAAGTAGCAATTGTTGAGAAAAGGAGTGTGATAAACGGGAGCGAGGAGCAGTTAGAGTGAGTATAAGACGGAGGGGGAGTTTAAGGAATATGATCCAAGCTAGTCTCCTCCTTCGGCGTGTAGGTTTGTAACAGTATTTGTCTGTGTCTGAGTGTCTCTGTGCTTAACAGTTGTGGGTGTATTCACAGTTATACTTGCTTACATGTGTACGTGTGCTTATGAGTGAGTATATTAATGTGTATCCAGCTTTGTATTTGTGTGTTTCTGTATATTTATATAATCAGTTACACACACACATATGCGTGCACCTAGATACATAAGCTAGTTGATATACGCACATATATTTATATATATATGCGTTTATATGTCTAGTCGAGGTATATTTTGACTGTTTTTATGTTATTTCATTTTCATCTTACATATCTACATTTCTAGTGTCTCTGTATGTCTGTATAGGTTGTCAGTATTGATTGTATGCGTGTATGCATATCAATATATATATGTGAATATAAGTATAGCTGTGTTTTGTGTGTGAGAGTTAATGAGAGAAGAAGAGAATAGCAGGGAGATACAGAGAGTAAGAGGGTGGAGGGAAAAGCCGTCGGTACAAGTCGGCCAAGCTGAGTAATGTTTAATCAAAGCGCATGACTATCAGCGCTCCTTTTCCTACTGTTGATTTGCTTGCTGACATGATGGCAACATCGGCTTTTGTGTAAGGGGGGGGGGAAGAGCGAGAGAGGTGCTCGCTACAGCAGTCACTACCGATGCTGCCTTCTCGACCGACAGACTGACAAACGGACACACAGACTTACCGGCAGACCAACCGGCTTGTCAGCCAGTCACTTATCTCCCTCTCACCTTCTCTCACTTTCTTTTATTAATGCTATATTTAATACCCACCATTATAATGAACTCCTCACACTGTCTTGTATTTCTTTCTCATACCATATATATA
>NC_068981.1:177485369-177489093 GCF_001194135.2 Octopus bimaculoides | reverse complement strand
GGGGGGGGGGGAGAAAACACATCTCATGGATTTGCGGTAGTAGGAAGTGATGCATCAAGATATCAAGTTAATCTTCAAATGGGAGACCTGGTCCTACTGCTTTCAACAGTCGGCTCTGTTAAAGGCACACAAGAGTCGGGTCGTGGTATGAAATTGGGCATGGACATTAGGTGTGCCACCCAAGAACACTTACAGTCCATCTGACGGACTTCCCTTACAGTTGCTGTCAGTCTACCTGATTCTATGCTACTCAGATTCAATCAGGTCCCGAGTGCGAAGCGAATCTCTGATTAATGCGTGCGCAGCATACACTCGTATGTGTGTGCGCGTGTGTAGTTATATAAGATGTGTGTGTGTGTATGGGATTATATATGCATCTGTGCGAATGTATAGGTGCGTAAATTGTGTGTGTGAATGTATGTATGTATGTGTATATATAGGTGAGTAAATTGTGTGTAAATATGTGTCTGTATGTCTGTGTGTATATATATGTGTGTGTATATATGTATATGTGTGCGTATGTATATGTATTATATGTTTGTGTATATATGTATATACACATATAATACACATATATATAATCTATAATATATACTCTTTATTTTACTTGTTTCAGTCATTTGACTGTGGCCATGCTGGAGCACCGCCTTTAGTCGAGCAAAACGACCCCAGGACTTATTCTTTGTAAGCCTAGTACTTATTCTATCAGTCTCTTTTGCTGAACCGCTAGTTTACGGAGACGTAAACACACCACCATGGGTTGTCAAGCGATGTTGGAGGGACAAACACAGACACACAAACACATACATATGTGTCTACCAAATCTACTCACAAGGCTTTGGTCGGCCCGAGGCTATAGTAGAAGACACTTGCCCAAGGTGCCACGCAGTGGGACTGAACCCGGAACCATGTGGTTCGTAAGCAAGCTACTTACCACACAGCCACTCCTACGCCTATATATATATATATATATATATATATGTACACACACACACACACACACACACACACACATATAAACTTAGATATGTTTCGATCAAAGATTGGTCCAGGCCATGTCTAACTTAATAGCACCACCTGATAGGATTATCTAAATCCTTTTTACAGTCAAGTTTTGTCTATGGTCCATTCAAGTAGTGAGTTCTTATTGAGTGAGTTGTATCCAGGTATGGGTGGTTTGTCTGGTATTCTTTGAAGAAAGGTGTCTAGGCTCCATTTAAAGCTGATAGGATCCATTCCTCTTTTATCTGTTTCGGGACAATGTTAAACAGGGCAGGGCCTGTTGAGGAAAATAAATTATGCCGCAGTGTACCTATATGTTGTGATCCTGAATTGGGCAGGGGACGTATGGCCCATGGTCCCAGCCTTGGATGAACCTTGAAACTAATGTTCAGGTCGTTTGGGCAATGCTGGCGGTATATTTTCCACATCGTACAAATGATGTACCGCTCGCGGCGGCGCTGGAGAGAGTAAAGCTTCAAGGCTTTAAGGTGGTCCCAGTAATCAAGATCAGTCATGCCCTTAATTCGTTTGGTGAGTGCCCTCTGGGGTGATTCAATCCTCGAGATGTTTTGTTTTGTATGGGGAGACCACAAGGGGCAGCAGTATTCGAGGTGTGGCCGTACAAAGGAGGAGAAAAGTGGAATGATGACACCTTGTTCTCTGGACTGGAAGGTTCTTAAGATCCAGGAGCTCATCCTACGAGCTATATTGACCTTATTGTTGATGTGGGCACTCCAATTGAGATTGTTGTCAACAATTACACCCAGATCTCTGATATTGTTGGATGCCGTGAGCGTTACCCCTGATATATATATATATTTTTTGTAGTTTCAGCTCATAGCTGTGGCCATGCTGGAGCACCGCAGTTTTGCTACACTTAAATTACTGAGATCTTCCTTTAATATATGGCACTTGGGGAAGAATGGAGTTTGATGTAGCAATCCCTCATTTGCACCTCTTGCCATGAGGTAGGTTCATCTGGGACTCTTGACAGGAAGAGGTCCAGCCTTGATTTAAAAACACCTACATCTATTTTGTGCAGTTTCCTCAGGCTCTTTGGGAGAATATTAAAAAGCTGTGGGCCCCTGAAACCCAGGCTGTTGCAGTAACTGGTCCTGAAGCGCGATGGCTTTGTTAGGATCATTAGTACTATGCAGTGTCGACCCGTTCTGGCATTGCTGTAGCTTTCAATGCCAAAATTTGGCAAAATTCCTTCCAGCATCTTCCAGTTGTATATTACTGCATACCTCTCCTGCCTTCGCTCCAGGGTGTAGAGTCTTAGCTGTTTCAGCCTTTCCCAGTAGCTGAGCTGTTGCAAAGAGATGATCTTCTTTGTGAAGCTTCACTGGATTGCTTCAAGATCCGCTGTTAATTTTATACTGTTGGGTGACCATAACTGGGAGCAGTAATCCAGGTGGCTGAGGATGAATGTCCTCCAGAGGACCATCATGGTTTCCTTACCTCTGGTTCTGAATGTTCTCAGGATCCATCCAGCCAGTCATCTGCACTTTGTCACCATCCTGGTAATGTGCACTTGGAAAGAGGTATTATCACTCATATCAATACCCAGGTCCCTCACTGATTTAGGCTCTGGGATTGTAATTCCCTGTGGACCAGTGTACCCTGTAAGTTTCATATTCAGTTTTGGACGCTGGTAGCACAGAGCTTGGAATTTTTCAGCTTTAAACTGCATATTATTATCCTCAGTCCATCTGTAAATTGAGTCCAACTCCTGCTGCAGATGTGTATTTTCTGTATTTTCTGCGAGACTTTCGTATCGTCTGTGTAGCTAGCAAGGGTGGCTATCAGGGCAGTTGAGGGCATTTCTGAGAGGGTCACTATGAAAAGCAGTGGTCCCAAGACAGTGCCATGTGAAACATTGTTCACTATTTGTGTTTTCATTGAGGTGGCTCCATTGGCCACTACTGCCTGACTTCTATCTTTCAGAAAGTCATGTAACCATTCTCCAAGTTTTCCATCTATGCCGAGATCATGCAGTTTGTAGCATATCATACCACGATCCACTTTGTCAAAAGCTTTTACAAAATCAAGGTATATTACATCCACATTTGAGCTGTTGAGTAACTGCCTCAACACCCAGTCATAATGTTGTAAGAGCTGCTACCTGGTCGGCAGCAATGCTGAGTATCACTCAGCAAGTTATTTTCTTCAGGGAATGTGATTAGTTTCCCTCCGACTATCCGTTCCATGACTTTGCTGATGTGTGAAGTCAGAGAGATAGGCCTATAAGTTTTGGCATCTGCTCTGCTTCCCCCTTTATAGATTGGGCATATTATTTCCTCCTTCAGCTTGCTTGGCAGTCTGCCATTTGCAAGAAAGCTCTGGAAGAGAATCTGGAGGGGTTTTGCTAGGGCATGCTTACATGATTTGAGGAGGATCGCTGGGAAACCATCAGGACCAGCAGTTGAGTTTGTGTCCACCACATCTATGGCTAGTAGTATATCCTCTTCGCTAATGTCAATGTATCCCATTGTAATTGCCTCGCTGGTTATAGGTGAGGCGAAAAAGAAGTTCACTGGTTCGTCCACTTGTCTGTGTTCCAACGGGGTGGTAAAGACACTTTTGAACTGGTCATTCAGTACCTCACTGATCCTGGTTGGACTGTCTGTGAGGGAGCCATCCTTTTGGAAGAGGGAGTCCTATCTTGCAACGTACTGAGGCTGTTTCTTTCGTGTAATGAAAGAAAATAGATATTATATAT
>NC_068981.1:177481475-177484330 GCF_001194135.2 Octopus bimaculoides | reverse complement strand
TATATATATATATATATATAAAACGTATATATATATATATATATATATATAATATATAATATATATATAATATATATATAATATATAATATATATATAATATATAATATAATATATAATATATATATAATATATAATATATAATATAATATATAATATATATATAATATATAATATATATATATATATATATATATATATATATAATATAAAACATATATATATAATATATAATATAAAACATATATATAATATATAATATAAAACACATATATATAATATATAATATAAAACATATATATAATATAAAACATATATATATATAATATAATATAATACATATATATATTATATATATATAGTAGTAGCATACCGATTCGCAAAGGTATATCCATTAATTATTAGTTATAAATATATATTTACAGACAGGTCATTTTTATGTATATCTGTGACACACGCAAAATACACTTGTACAAATCTAATGATGGAATACATCACTTGGAATAAAGATTTTGTAATTGCACATATATCGTCAAGAGCTATACATTTATATTCTTGCGAATTATCATATCACATACATTTTTAAATGATTTAGCTAATGATGTTTACATATTTTTTCATTTTCTGAAGTCACTCTTTGCATTTAAAAAAAAAAAATCATGCCAAGTAATCTCAGATTTTTAAAAGATGCTCCTCCCTTTTAAGGTGTTCATGTATATGTGACGAACACACATACACGAGCAACTTTGGTTGATATTAATATTGTTACACACACACACACACACACACACACACACACACACACACACACACACACACTTTCACATATACACACAAAAAGTACCGCGCCTATCAGCTGACTTATCATTTATCCTGTCGTAGCAACAGTGATTATTTTAAATAATGGAATAGGTTTAATATGAGGTATGTGTTTATGGTGGAGATTAGCAATTGTCACATCAAAGTGAAAAATTTAGCATAGTAATGGTAACAATTTTGATTGACCATTGATTAAATCAGATTAATATAATTTTCTCTTTTACTTATAAACATTTATTTAATAAATTTGTAACATTTATTTGCAGTCACGTACTCACTATCATGTATCAAATGATATGCACCATGTCAGGTATCTTGTCATATTACATAATATCACACACACATGCATAATATAATTACATCATAATATACAGGCTGATGTGGGAGTCTTGTGTGGTCACTCGGCCTGCTAGAAATAGCAATCAAATCTCTTAAATTATTGCCTTATCTTAAAAATTGCTACACATTGCATCAGAGTTCCTTGCACATAAAAAATAGTTGGAATGATGACTGCTGCATTACCTTTGGTAGTAGGTCCACTTCATCAGAGCTGACATAGAGTTAAACAATAACATCACAATATAAATTATACAAATCAAAACACAATAATCACAGCTAATGATGTTGTGCTTATGCATTGGTATTGAACTAATTAGGGCTGACTTGATATGTATATACTTACATACAGAGACACATACACATATCAGATATGGGTTTGATGGTGGACTATCCATAATAGCTAGATTACAGTTTCTTCAACTAACCAACTTCCAATGCATCTCAGAGCTTCAATAGGCAGATGATGCTGTAGTCTGTGATTTTTGTTATGAATGGGACGTTGGAGGCAATGGGTTGTATGCAATGTTTTGAGTGATGCGGGTGCTTCAAAAGTAGAAGAATCTCCCTGGAAGACGATGAGTGATCCACAAGCGTCACCCCTGGAAATGTGGAGAAAATTCATCAGCTTGTGCATGAGAATCATCAGAGGACAATCTGATTTGAGGAAGGGCACTCGATGAAAGTGACTGGATTTGTGAAGCATGAAGAATCCAATTCTTCACAACGACAATGCACCCTGTCATCGAGCTGTCCTCACTTGTGAGTTTCTCACTAAAAACAACTTGGTATTGCTTCTGCACCTGCCCTATTCACCATATTTATCAACTGTAGACTTCTATCTCTTCCCCAAGGGGAAAATGTAGTTCAAAGGTCCCCATTTTAACACTCTTGTCGAAATCAAGAATGAATTGCAGAAGGTCCTCAACTCGCTTTTGGAAAACGAGTTCCAGGCTGTATTCCAAAAGTGGCAGAAACACTGGGACTGGTGTATTGCTGCACAAGGTGACTATTTCGAAGGAGATGATGTTAAAGGTATATAAGTTATCAGAACCTTTTGATACCACCTCATATATGTTCCTCATATGTATTTGTGTCACTAATCCTTACCTGTTTTTCAAACAAAGGATTTTGTTAATATTCCACAAGTCTTCACGAATGTATGGTGGCTGATCATAATCTCAACAAGTCATGTAAACATCATATTACAGGCTTTGTCAAGTGAAACTATGGAATGTTAATATTCACATGCATTTGCACATATGTAAATATATACACACAGATGCATGTACAACAGGTTTCCTACAGTTTTGCCTGCCAAGTTCACTCAAAAAGCACTGGCTGATCTAGAACTATAATAGAAGACACTTGCCCAAGGTGCCACACAGTGGGACTGAACCAGAAACTGTATGGCTGTAGAGTAACCATGCAATCATGACAAATGTGTGTCTCTCTCTCACATATGCATCTATTGGACAAATGAAAGAGGAATGCTCAATACAAGGGTAATCCCATAGGTAAGGTCTCCAAAGCACTGGGGATGCAAGGAAACCGTGCAGCTATAGGCAACACGGTTCTGTTTGTTGTGCATGAATTTGCCCCTGCGCATGCATCGCTGCCATGCTCAGCCTTGGCTTGCAGGTTGTATCTGATGGAGCTCCTGATTGACACTACCGTCAAGTATATATAGATGTATGTGTA
>NC_068981.1:177450671-177477492 GCF_001194135.2 Octopus bimaculoides | reverse complement strand
GGTCATCAGCATAGAGAAGCTCCCAGGGACATCCTGTCTTAAATTCCCCTGTTATTGCCTGGAGGACTATGATAAATAGGAGGGGGCTGAGGATTGAACCTTGGTGGACTCCTACCTCTACCCGGAATTCTTCACTGTACTCGTTGCCAACCCTCACCTTACTGACAGCGTCTCTGTACATGACTCGCACAGCTCTCACTAACCATTCTTCTATCCCTAGTTTCCTCATTGACCACCAGATAAGGGATCGGGGGACCCTGTCAAAGGCTTTCTCCATGTCAACGAAAGTGAGGTACAGAGGTTTATCTTTGGCTAGGTATTTCTCCTGCAGCTGCCTTACCAGAAGTATAGCATCAGTAGCGCTTTTCCCTGGCATGAACCCAAACTGCATCTCATCTAAACTGACTCTCTCCCAAATTAGTTGGGCTATGACCCTCTCCGTGACTTTCATTACCTGATCTAACAACTTCATGCCTCTGGAATTATTTGTATCTAAAGCGTCACCTTTACTTTTGTAGCAGTTGACTATGGTGCTGCTACACCAGTCATTGGGTATGACTCCTTCGTGTATCACCTGGTTAACAATATGGGTGACTAGGCCATAGCTGACACTGCCAGATATTTTGAGCATCTCTGCAGTGATTCCTGATGGGCCGGGAGCTTTCCTTGTCAAAACTGGCTGACAACAGCAAGGCTACAATGTTATGACCTCTGTAGAGTAGAGTCACTTTCAACTGTTTATTTCTTCCATGGCTCTGGTTACTACATAGTCTCCAGCTGTAACTCCTTAACTGAACTGATGTCTAAGTGCCTCAACCTCATTCTTTTACCTTTAGTTACTTCCCTCCTGTTTCCCTTTCATGACTTTGACCATATGTTTTGACTTTTCAACTATTTTTTCCTTTCTAATTCTTCTCACTTCTTAACCATGGACATTAAATCTCTATACTTTCACTCCCACAATGACAGTCTCCTGGTTGTCCAATACTTACTCAATTGTAACATCCCCCAACCCAGAATGTGCACCCTAAGCTACTTCTCTTTTGCTGGTGAAGTCTACCAATAGGTATCTGGGATTACAATTGAAATGAAAATATGTCCCAACTTTGACAACCTGCTCATTGTCTATGCCAAGGCCCAAATCTCACAATTTACCAGACTTACCTTAGAACTATTTCATCACTATTTAGATGGCTGTAGTTGTGCCACCTGCCTCTTCCATGATCATTTGAGCACTTTCATCTCATTTGTTGTGTATGTAAGTATACACGCACACACACACACACATGAAGTATATGTGTGTATGTCTATATATGTGTGTTTGAACATTTAACATCTATTTTTTCATGCAACCATGGATTTGGATGGAATTTATAAACATTGGCACATACACTTTCTTACACATGCACTCTCTCATAAACATACATGTATGTGTGTGTGAGAGAGAGTGTGTATGTATGTACACGCAACATTTCTATCAAAAACATATATGCATGTACACAAACACATACTTATCCCCTACACACACAATGCAACAATGAAATTATTGTGGTTAGTTTTTCATATTGTACAACAACTAATCCTGTTTGTATGCAACTAATGAACATAGAAATTTTGAATGTCTTTATTTTCCTGAAAAATATTTCAACTTGCCAGAAGATTTATTCATTAGACACATTTCCATATATGTATAAAGAGTTATTTATAAACAAACCTATTCAATTGATAATGCATCATCACATATAATTTTCATAATTTTTTATGTATACTATGATATTACATAATCTTTGCTAATTTTTGATGTGTGTGCATGTTCTTATGTGTGTTTATATGTTTTTAAGTAGATGCAATAGGGTTGACTAGTTCAGAAGTTCACTCTACAATCACAATCAGGTTTTTTTAGCTTTGTATGTGAAATTGGGTAGGTGGAAACTGTTGGCTGATTTGTATGTCAGATTTGCAGTCCTGTTACTTGTAAGTTGTGTGACTCTGTGTGTGTGTGTGTATTATGAGCTGTGCATGCATTTGTACAGACTGCTTTTGTGCATATATTTGTGCATAGTGGGTACCTTGAATGTTGACAGTTATTGACAAGTAGTAAGAAATGAGAGGAGGTATTAATCTCACAGTTAAATTTAACATACAGTGATATCAATCTTCCTTTTACTTTTAATAGATGTCAATGTTCTGTTAGTCTGACATTTACAACAACCATTAATAAATCGTATATATTTTCGGTTTCTTTTGTAAGGATTTTCAATACATTTACTTAAGATGAACATATTTGACATTGTTATTGATGGTATATGTACACTAGTTAAAAAATATAATATGCTTGTTTGTTTTAATACAGTTTTACAGCTTTCTTTTATATGTTTTAGATTTGTTTAAAATCTAAATATTTACGTAAATAATAGAGGAGTGAAGGAGAGGTAGAAAAAGGAAGTGAGAGTGAGAAATATGGTTTATTTACAATTTTGTTAAACAGGTAGTAGACACATGGTCTATCAACCTAGTGAAAATAGCATCCAAATCTCTTACAAATCATATCCTTAAATAAAGGCTCTATTGAACAGTGTAGATCCTGATATTCAAACAACAGAATTGTTATGACTAGAATGCTTACTACTACTGCTGATCTGGGACTACATGACAATACCAAAGTTTACTTTGCACAAAAATTTATATTGTAATGCTGAGAAAATGTTTAACATGTATGGATGCATGTTATACAGCAAATAAACATCATCTGACATAGAACTCCATAATTTAGATTAGATTCATATATTTTTACAACTGTCATTCTTTATGATGTATATCCTAACCATAATGACTAGAACTCTGCCCTCTTGGCAGTGTCTCTGCTAATATAACTAATAACCCTTACTAGGCTTCGTAGTTCAATGCAGAAGCTGTTGTCGGTTTTATGCAGCTGCCCCCTACATTGTTAAGTGCAGAGAACTGTACATATGATAATTATTTACATTTAAGTAGGCTGGACCATTGAGAATTGACTGTGCCAAGGACACAATGCAACACCAATAACTGAATACAGAACTACTGTTCTTTCAGCTGTTGACTTGACCAATTGCAACACTTGCTAAAAGTTATAGCTAATAAATTACATATTTACAGACCAGACTGAAACTAACCAACCAATCATAAAGCTATGTTCCTATCACTTTTGAATCTTTATTACAAGTGGACAATGCACCAATTGTTTGTACTTATTTTGAAATACAGCATCACCAAGTAATTTACTTTCAGATGAAGGTGACATATAGCAGTATCTTTTGTACTTTAAAAAATTTTTTTATTGATGGAGTAAATTTTTTTCATGGTAGCAAATATAGTTATTCAATTATTAACTGACACCTAACAGTATTTCCTATGTTGATTGGTAGTTATTGACACACTTCCATAATTAACCTATATTTGGCTTATATAGCCCACCTCCTAGGCAAATCAATATCATTGATCTTACATTTTCATATTGTGGGTTTTTAAAAATAACACTTCTCTTTTTTCTTTTATTAATTTGGATAAAAATGCATGTTCTTTTCAAGCAGTAAACATGATAGCAAGAATTTGAAAGGCATAAACAGCAATAACATCAGTGTTAACCAAAGCAAATATACTATATCTATATTTATTATAAGTGTGATAGATTTGCTAAAATATTTCAGTATCAGTAACAACCAGTGTACCAAAAATTATCTCAAAAAATTAATTCTGTACTATTATTAGATGACAACAATGATCATGATGGTATTGATCAGCTCCAATGAAGCAAGGCCTATGATCAAAGCATTTCATCCTATTTTATTTTCAGATAATCTATTAAAGACTCCATTATGCAAAATGTCCTTCTTTTTTTTTTAAGATAGTTGGGTGAAATTTGAAAGGAATTTGGCTGCTATTTATACATGGCCCTTGATAGTAATGTTGGTAATAGCACTGAGGAAGATGGAAGGCTGTCTGTCTTCTCAGTTTTTGTAAGCCATATTTTCTGATATCCCCAGGAACTTGTATGAATGTATATGGGAACTGCTAGTAAATATGTATTTCAAAAACCAAGAAATTAGTAAAAATTCTCATTCAGACCATCACTGTAAAAAGTTACCATAGACGTAGGTTGCAGGGAGATGAAAATGATGGTGATGATGGTTTTGATTGTGGTAACCAACAGAAAATCATTCAGTAACTCTAGAGAAGTGTTTAAAGAAAAACATCAATAATTACAAGTTTACTCTTTTCTTTTTTCTTGTTTCACTCATTAGACTATGGCCATGCTGGGGCACTACCTTGAAGAATTTCTAGTCGAATGTATTGACCCCAGTACTTGTTTTTTAAAGCCTGATACTTATTCTATTGGTCTCTTTTTGCCAAACTGCAAAGTTAAGGGACATAAACACACCAGCACCAGCTGTCAAGTACTAGTGGGGGGGGGGACACACACACACACACACACACACACACACACACACACACACACACACACACACACACACACACACACACACACACACAAAATGGGCTTCTTTCAGTTTCCATCTACCAAATCCACTCACAAGGCTTTGGTTAGCCTCGGGGTATAGTAGAAGAAACTTGCCCAAAGTGTCACGCAGTGGGACTAAACCTGGAACCATGTGGTTGGGAAGCAAGCTTTTTAAGACACAGCCACATTTATTATTTAAATTCGACTATTATGAATAAATTTTATTTGAGAATCTGAATATGATTGTTTAAATATTCATCAGAAGTAATTGTAAGATTTGAAATAATTCAAGTGAGCCAACTTCCAGTGGTACCAAATAAAAAAGTAGTTGTAGTGATTATATAAGAGATGGTGAGCAAAATAATTAACAAAAACTTATGTCAACTGCTGCAAATCTTGATCAAACATAGTAGCTGAAATGCTGAAAGCATCAGGATGCAGAGGAGTATCCATGGTTATTCCCTTTGCTAAGTACATAATTCTGAATGAGTTAATTTTAAAGTACCATATAAGCTGCTATCAAGGCAAAGATAATGTTTAGGAAAAGATTATAGAAAGCCTGCACTAATAAATTAATTAAATGTAGTACAAAAAGTTACAAGACCATTATTGGATGAAATATATCAATATAGAATATTTTGATTTATGCTTTAATGTGAAAGCAAAAATTGTAAAACACTTGCAAGAGTACATAACACAGAGTTCATCTCCTCTTCTTTTGCCCAGTTATTCCTGGGAGTTGTGTGTATAGAGTCCTCAAGCATGCCTCCCATTGGGTCCTGTCAGAAGCAGCCATCTCTAATTGATCCAGCTGGGTCCCCAAGCAAGACCAACTGAGCTCATGGATGTTATTCAGTCGTCTTGTTTGTGGTTTACCCCTGGATCTACTGGCAATTATTGGTTTTGCCTGTAAAACCTGTCCAGTGATATTATCCTGAGACATTCTTACCACATGACCATTGTATTGGAGTTGTGATCTCTGTTTGGAGAGGTAGGGGATCTACCTGGAGTACCTCTCTGATCTCTGAGCTCCACACTCTATTAAGTAATGTTACTCCAAAGACCCTTCGGAGGAACCCCATCTCAGCCACTTGTATTCATGATCACATTATTTTGGTCAATACCCAAAATCCATGACCATAGGTAAGAGTAGGCACAAACACTGAATTGAAAATAGCGAGTTTGGCTTTTACACTTACCTCTCTTTTTTTGATAACTGAATGTTGAAACTGGCATATTACTGCACCAGCTCCTGCATTTCTTGCATTTAATTTAGCCTCTTGCCTTCCATCACTCATAAAAATGGCCCTGCAGTACTTGAACTTTTCCACCTGCTTCAGTGGACTCTACTGACATGTAGAGTGCATTGTACAGTCTTCCTTGAAAAGACAAGTGTCTTGGTCTTTGCTGAACTGATTTTCGTTCCTGCTGTGCAGCACTTGGCAGCAAACCTGTCAAGTGCATGTTGAAGATCACCTTCTGACAAGTTGAGTAGTATCATATCATCTGCAAATTCCAGCTGACTGATCCTACACTCATCAGTCTCATTACCACTTCCAACTCGGTTGCACATGTCAACCCTGCCCGTAAGGATTATGAATAAGAGAAGTAACAGTATACACCTTTGGCAGAGTCCAGCATCGAGATTAAATGGTTTCAACTTAGCACCATTAATCTGAACACAAATACTAGGGTATTCATATAGCGACTTCAAGGCAACAAGAATTTGTCCATCAATCCCATACTCATACAGAACCATCCACAACAAGTCTCATCTTGTGCATTATATGCCTTTTTAAAGTGTATAAAGCAAGCATATACCGCTTGACCATACTTCCACAATTTCTTGAAAACATGTTGCAGCCCACTTAAATTATAACCATTTATTAAAAAGCAGATTACACAACAGTGGTATTACTGGTGTTAACTGTTGTTGTGATGTATTGTGGGATGGGGAGTTGTCTCTGTGTTGGTGCAAAGGAAAAGTCCAGCTCGGTTGCCTACCATCACATCCAACAAAGCTCAAGAAAAACTGACTTATTATTGAGTCAACACAAAGACATAACATAAAGTATGAGATCATTGTTGTCAATATGGTGGCTGTGATGGCAAAAGCAGCAGTCATGTTTGTTAAAGAATTTCTTCACTTTAACATTGTTGGCATACAATGAATTTCTCATTCTGAGATTCAAGGAAAACTCTGCAAAAATATTATTGTTTTTGTTTTTTTTTTTGTTACTAGAGGTAAATCAAAGGCATTTGTTCTGTCTTATTTTGCAACGCTCTGCAAGAGATCCTGAACCTTTTAATAGAATGTTTCAGTCATTTGGATTTGACCCTTTACATATATTTAGAGATTTGAATGATGATCTACGCATCTTGCAGTTAAATTAACAGTTACACGGCAAATTTAGAGCTTCAGACCATGTAAAACCTTTAAGATGTCCTTTATGCTGACAAGATAATAACATCTCTGGAAATTTTCTTTTCATAAGTATCAAAGATAATTCCTTTTATTTTCAGCAAATTGTAAATCTTGATTCTTGATTCAGCGTTCCAAAGGATCATTGCATTATTCTCACCCTGCTGGCTGGGCATTCCGTTGGTTATGATGATGAGTGTTCCAGTTGATTTGATTAATGAAAGTAATGTGTGCATTCCACAGAGACACATACCTTTAACATAGTTCTCAGGGAGATTCAGCATGATACACTGAGGCCCCATTGAATTGCAGGTACAAACTCATTTTTGCCAATTGAATGAACTGGAGCAATATGAAATAAAATGTCTTGCTCAAGGACACAACATACTGTTGGGAATTGAACTCATGACCTTGAGCCAAATACATTAATCACTAAGCTGCATGCCTTCACATTCTTGTTCTATCATATCTTTTACTATGCATCACACTTTCTAATGATAAAGATTGTTAGTAATGTGTACTGAAAAAGAAGAAATACAAAAATATATATAAGATTGATGTTAGATAATTCTTCCTTATCAGATGGCATTATCCCCTTGTGTATATTAGAAAGGGTCATGAATAATCATTAAAATGGAAAGCCATGCAAATATTGACATGTTGATCAAGACTTTCACTGAAGAAAAAAGAATTTTTAAATCAAATTTAGAATAAATAAGATTTGAATAAGTTTCAATACACAATATCTTAGCATTGAGTTTATATATTATATAATCACAGAAATTAGAAGAAAAGATGTGATAATTATATATTATAGATCCAAAGTTGCTGGGATTGACAAATCTTCTCAATTGACTGGAGTATAATTTTACCTGTTACATCATGATTGGCCATTGGAATGAATAATTGATCGATAGTTTGGTAGGTTACACTTCTGTGTAGGTATCCTCAGGCATGAAGAAAATATGCACTAATAGCAGAGTTAAGTCATAAAAGCTTATTAAATCTAGCATGCTAATCAAAAAAATTAAATTGTATGTAACTGGTAAGCAAATCTTTCGAACCTGGATTTTTGAACTGATATCATCACTGCAACCAGTGAAGGATCCTTATACTGCTGTAATTTGCAGTAAAATATCTCAGTTTTATCCTGTGTACATTGGATGGTGTAGTTTTAGATACATTTTGTTGGAATAAGACTTAGGCAACAAGAACATTTTAGAATTAATAAACTGTTATGGTTATAAGATAGAAGCAATGTCTCCTTTTGAGTAGAATTTTACTTGTATTTTGCATAACCACTGGAAATAAATTTATTGATATCAGTTTATGAAACACTTTAGGAATGGAGTTTGGAATACTATCAACACTATTTGTCCATTGAATATTAAATTGTTTTGCTGTGTCATTTTCTGAGCAACTACTGCCTATTATAGCAAATGAAGAAGAGTTCTACATGTCCATTGGTCAGCTTTAATTGCTTATCATGCAAGAATTATATTTCTCTGGATGTATATAATTTAGATGCTCTTGATGGAATGTATAGAAAAGAGATCCATGCTTCTTTGAAAATCTCTCCTTCGTAATTTTACACTGGATATGTCTGTAGTCCATAAGTAATGGTTGAATCCATTGAATAGAAACCCTAGAATTTGAAATAGCAATTTTGTAGTTATCAAGTGAATGAAATATCAGAAGAACTAAATGTTCACTGTAGATTTTACAACAAAAAGAGATAATAAACACGCAATCTTTGAAGAGGAAACATCAAAGGAAACTGTTCAAAACATTTATTACTATGTAGAAAGCATACAAAGGACAGAGACAATTAGAGAGTGGTGATACAAACCTTGCCAGAATGAGAAAATGGATATAAAACCAATGATGATAATATAAAACAAAACCTCAGTCTTCTTTGAAATACTAACTTTAATGGTCATGGAAGAAAGAGGGCTTGTAGGATATAAAATATATAGAATATATATAAGATAGTGCTGCTGTTGATGATAATAATAGACCAGTATCTCTAGTCATCCATGAGCTATCTAAAATCAAATGATCAATGTAAGTAGAGAAAAACAGAGGCATCAAGAAATGGATTGTAGTTAAAAAGAATCACTGAAGGGAGTAGATTTGTTAGTGAAGTGTAAGAGTATGAGTTAGAAAAATTAATTAAATTTTAAAATATCAGTTAATTATTGTATTTTTAAAATGTTTTTGTTAGTGGAGAAGCCAGTGTCCATGATCTGTTACATGGCCTCTGAGACTAATGGGACAAAGGTATACTCTGAATGTTCACAACAAAGTGAACTCAGCTAAAGGCACCCTAGGTGTTAGGTGGTAGTACTAAACTGGGTAATGGGCTTAGTCTACTCAAGTAATAGTGGGATTTGAACTCAGAATGCAAAGAGCTGGAAAAGTGCCACAAAGTATCTAGTCCAATGTTCTTACAGTTCTACTAATGCACTGCCTTGGATTGGTAATTTTTTTATTAACCTCAAAAGGATGAGAGTTGACCATGGTTGGAATTGAATTCAGAGTGTAGAGAACCAGAAGAAATACCATGAAGCATTCTGTCTAATACTGTAATGACACTGCCAATTTGTTATGTAGAAGAATGTATTTCTTATTATTTTTCACTTTATTTTGTTCATGCTTTAATTGAGCAAAAGTTGCTCACACGTAACAAAATACTTTCGGCAAAACAGCACGTATTTTGTTTTGCTTTCATCATCATCATCATCATCATCATCGTTTAACGTCCGCTTTCCATGCTAGCATGGGTTGGACGATTTGACTGAGGACTGGTGAAACCGGATGGCAACACCAGGCTCCAATCTGATTTGGCAGAGTTTCTACAGCTGGATGCCCTTCCTAACGCCAACCACTCAGAGAGTGTAGTGGGTGCTTTTACGTGTCACCCGCACGAAGGCCAGTCAGGCGGTACTGGCAACGGCCATGCTCAAAATGGTGTATTTTATGTGCCACCCGCACAAGAGCCAGTCCAGAGGCACTATCTCTCATATTTTCTACAATTTAGCGGTTTAAGTCAAGATTTTTGTTAACTGAAAGTCACTGTTTGTTTTTACATGGCCAAAATTTTTTTAAAAATTCAAAAACATCAGATGGTATACACATACATTGTGAATCCCTTGTGAGAACTATTAGAAAAGGTGTTGAGAAATTGTTGTCTGATTTGAGGCTGGAAGTTTGAACAGACCATGTAGAGTTTAGATTAATAAAATATTTAGTCATAGCAGGACCAATTAGAAAGTTGCATATACACACACCTGTTCAATGTGTACTTGCAGAAGGAAAAGAAAACATGTATTAAATATTTATGATACTGTTACTGATGCAGATTATAGTGGAAAGAGAACTATAGAAAGTAGTATAAAAGAAAGAAAATACCAGATAAGAGAGAGAGGAGATAAAGGGAGGGTTGTATGTGTGCATGGAACCGTAGTATTGTAGATGAAATATTTGGAAAGAAATATTTAGAAATTGACTGCTGTTGCTCATGTAAAAACCAATCTAACTGCTGTAGACATGGTGGTGGTAGTGGTCGTGGGTCAGGTGAATGGCAAACTATTACAAGATTACTGTTTTAAACAAGTGTGCAACATTGATGAGTGGCCTCCTGTAACCATAGTGAAGAGTAAAAGTGAAGAGAGGGAAAAAAAAGAGAAAAAAATTTAGCACATTCTATCCTATATGTCTATGGATCTCAGTCACAGAAAATAATCTATTAGTGTTATCTCTAATAGTATTCATTGTTGTTGGCTCAATCTAATCTACATTGATCCTGAGTTAAATATTTTCAAATTTAGAAAATATGAAAATGACGAATTTATGCTCCGAGTTGGACTACAAACATGACTTCTTTTTGTTATGTTATACTTTTTGATTGTCATTATATTCCATAAAAACACATGTTGGAGAGAGGATTGGACTCATAACCTAATTTCTTTCTTTTTAATAAATCATTAAGTAGTAGTATATTTTAAAAAAAAAAAAGCATTTACGTCTAATGGGATATGATTGATTTTATCAAATTTTGTGTATGTGTTTGTTGATTATGTCTTACAAAAATTTTTTAATAAGTTGAGTTTTACTCTACTACATGTCTAGCCTGAAATAGTTACTGAGCTCAAATGATATTCATATAAATTTTCCCAAATGCTCATTTGCTTTTAACTCCATTGATCTGTTAGGAATCGATGTTTAAGTGATTAGCAGGTGGGACTGCAAGGCATTTCAAAACTGATTGTGGCAATGTCAATAGTATTAGCATGAATAGAAAGGGTTCACTTTTAACTTTTAATCTTATGTGATTGTGATAAATGCAATAACTATGTACAACAATGTTGTTGAGAGATCATCACTCTTCTACCTTTTCTAATTTTAATTTTTTTTATTTTTACTTTTTATAGATTATTGACAAGCTAGCTAATATCAACATTTGTTTGATTGAAGTCATGGAGAATTTGTAAATGTTTTGCAGTCAATCAATGTATTGATTGTTTATTGGTTTTTTTATCAATAGATAAAGCAATGGAAAAATCTAGTGAAGTCTGTTAATTTGATGAAGGATTGCCTTGTTGAACCTATTGACCTTTCCAGTTATTTATTGGTGTGCACTTCTCTGTTCCACTGTGCTTTAAAATGCTTGTGAACTATTGGCACTAGTAGGGACCATGAGTAGTAGTAATTTACTGAAATGTAAATGATTTTATATATGATTTAGTTAGATGTAATAATGTGACTTGTTACTTTATATTTATAAAAAGAATTATCAATTCTTTATCAAATAATGTGAAGATTTCTCTTGCTATCGCTCTTCTTTTGTGTCTTTGACACTTCTGATTAAAGGTTGTCTGAACTAGACCTAAAATGACTTAACGATAAAGTAAAAAGAATATAGATGATAAATACATGAACACTTTTATGACCTTTCATAAAGGGAGTAATGTTTAATTGTTTTTAACATTTTGTTCACATTTGTGCTTGATATTTGGATTATGATACAATAAACTCTTTGCCAGTTGCCATAAGTAAGAGTTATCCTATAAAGATGCACAAGAAATGTATGTAAATGATAGAAGCCATTTCCATTGATGACATAGCAATATAAGAAATCCATCAAGTTTTGGGAAAAACAATCAGCATGTTTACTATTCTTTTCAGTAGTGCATTTATTAAATTAAGGTTATCTTTATCTTTTACTTGTTTCAGTCATTGGACTGTGTTTTTCTCTCTCTCTCTCTCTTTTTTTTTTTTGGTAAGAATTCATAATGCCATAAAATGTTCTCAGCTAGACTTGTGTTTTGTTCACTCACTGAAGAATACTGAAGAAAGCATGAATGAAAAATACATATAAAGAAGCCTGTAGAATGCAGCTGACAGAGGCAGTGTTGTTTATCATACAAAGTACAAATATTGAAATGAATGAATGTATGATTAAGTATCATTTGCTGAGTATTCAATGTAAATCTGGGTGGTGGACCGTATTCAGTAGATCTAGGGTAGAATCTAGTTTGAAAGCTATTTTGTGCTGGCATAACAAGCACTTTTTTTTTTACTGTATTATTCCATAACATTAGTTTAACAAAAATATATGTAGTTTCTAGAATAGTGTAAATTATACTACTGCTCTTGTATGAGGGATTGATATTAATTTGAATTTGGACCTCATAATTGAGAACACTTCTAATAATTCTTAAGTTATATTTTAGAATGGGGAGTGAGAAAGCTCATCGAATGAATGGCTTTGGAGAGCTGCCATATTACAAGGTAATAAAAAAATAATAGTATTTTACTATCTATTGTTTCGGGTGAGTTACCAGGACCAAAACCATTCCCTTTCTCTCCAAGTGTTCCTGTCTTCCATGACATTTTTGTGTTCTATTTGTAACTCAACATCTTTAGAGAGTTGATCAATGTATGTCATTCTGGGTTGTCTGACATGAAAATTCCCATGATTGGAGATCCATTAAAGGAGCTCATTTACTGATTCCTCTTAGCTTTGATAGCAATTACCAACATATTTTGTCCTCCTCTCTCAAATGATTGATAATATATTGGGGCTATTTCCATAAAGTTCTTCTTTTGTTGGATGGTGTTTCCATGATTTGTTGAGAACAGTATGCAACATATATGTGCATGCTGTTCCCATAAAAATTGCTTTCTACAATTTTTTGTAGTGACCATACTAATAAGCCATAAAGAAGAACTGATTCTACTATGAAAAGAATTCCCTTTACATTTGGTCAAGCAGTGTAGACTTCCAAAAATCTACAATGCTATGTTGCATAATCAAATCCAACATGTGATGTTGTGTAATTGAATCCAACTTGGAATTAAGTCATTCATCTTCCAAACCAGAATGGATTCAGAAAGAACAGATCAACATTTGGACAGATATTGACTGTGAGAAGAATCATTGAAGACTCCTTCAATAAGCAAAGAATTTAGAAGCAGTGTTGTTCTTTGTGAACTCAAAAGCGTTTGATTCACAGCATCAAGATAAAGTGGCTCAAATACTATGGACCTATAGAATACTGCAAGAAACAATGGATGCAATCATGATGCTTTTTAAGAATACAAAATTGATGGCGCAATGGTGATACAGATCTCTTTGATAATGAGGTAAGAGTACTATAGGGTAATAGTATTCATAGTGAAATTTATAATTGCTATTCAATAAGTAACTCCAATCAGGTTGCTTAAGCAAACCTATTGGACTCTTGTTGACTCATTTTAATGAAGAATTTAGAATAGGCTCTGAGGACAGATACTTATGAATGAGGTCTTTTGCTCACAGATTATTTGTGATAATGTAGTCAAAGGCACATAAAATACACCATTTTGAGCGTGGCCGTTGCCAGTACCGCCTGACTGGCCTTCATAGGATTTTCGAGCAAGATCGTTGCCAGTGCCCCTGGACTGGCTCTTGTGCAGGTGGCACATAAAATGCACCATTTTGAGCATGGCTGTTGCCAGTACCGCCTGACTGGCCTTCGTGCGGATGACACATAAAAGCACCCACTACATTCTCTGAGTGGTTGGCGTTAGGAAGGGCATCCAGCTGTAGAAACTCTGCCAAATGAGATTGGAGCCTGGTGTTGCCATCCGGTTTCACTAGTCCTCAGTCAAATCGTCCAACCCATGCTAGCATGGAAAGCGGATGTTAAACGATGATGATGATGAAAAGTCCTCTTGTCTCAGAAACTATTAGTTGTAGGAACCTTCAAATTCCAGTATTATGAAGAAAAGGGGCATGATCTAAGAAAATAGGCAGTGACTGACAATTGAGCAACCAAAGATGCAAAATAGTTTCAGGATCTTTCATGACAACTACATATCTTCAATATTGACCATAATTTATCATACAAGAGTACATTATTCAATAAATTAGTGTATTAAGAATGATAGGGCATTAATCAATCAGAAATATGCACATTATATTATAAATGATTATATAAATAAGCAATAATAAATCTCTGAGCAAAATGTAAACAGTAGCAGCACGACATTGTGAGGTATATTTGCAACTGAAATGTGGCTGACCCATAGGGGACAATGTCACTGTTGTTTATAGCCCCAGGAAGACATCTCCTCCTGCTGACTAACGACACACTATCTGTGTCTGATCAGTATTTGCAAAGGGAAATCATCGTTCCCATCTCTAGCCTTATGTGATACACACGAACCCGGGTTTCTGAGTAACCCGTCATCAGCATGTGACAATCACCAGCTAGGGATGAGAACTGGTTCCATACACAAAATACTATATGTTTTTTCCAGTGACAAACCGTTGCTGATCTCAAAAAAGGAGAAACAAGCAATGATGAATCTCTGAGCAAGATGTAAATAGTAGCAGCATGACATTGTGAAGTATATTTGCCACCCAAATGTGGCGAATATACTTCATAAATATATAAATATAAATTTGTTTATTTGCTTTGCATTAAATCAATGTAAAATTTGTTTGGAAGTCATTACCTATGTGGACTTGATATTTTTGTTGCTACCAGAGTAGAAATTGTGATTTTACATGAAGAAAGTTACAATTATTGTTAGTTAGGGACCCAACTTGGAGTATCTATTAACACAGTAAGTAGGATGGTCATTTTAATTAGATCAAAAGTCTAATTTTAGTTTTGCAAAGCAATCATGACAGCTGAGTGGTACTTCCCACAAAAACAGACCAAGCCGTTGTCAGAGCAGCAAAGAAAAATCCATTTGCATGTTCAGTTGTTGAATAGGCTGACTTACAACCATGAAATCGATTTTGTATTGTTGGGTAATTACTGTAATATGTAAAATAAAATGTTTCATTTTTATATTTCATTACTGGCAGTATGACCCTCCCAAAGAACAATAAGATAAAATGTCTTTCTTTTAAAGTTTTCTTATTTATCCTAGTGAATGATGAATTATGGCCCAGTATCAATTACATGATAACTTTACTCCTTTTCAGAATTGATATCACTTAGCTGATATGTACAAATGAATCTGAAATATCACTCTATTTTCCCTTAAGTCCAACTTCCACAAATTAAATCATTACTAAATAAATAAATAAATAAATAATAATAAAACATATCACTAAATTCTAACTCAACATTTGAGTTGTTACAAGTGGGGTACTGAAAAGTTCTTGGCTTTAAGGGTATATTGTGAAAGGCCTGGTTGGAGGCCCAACCTTCCAAGCAAGTTCTTTTACAAGGATTAGAAAAACTGAAGGACTACTGCAATGTGTGTGTGAATGTGAAAGGGGAATATGTTCAATAAAATCATAATTAACTGATCCTCTTGTATTTTCTTTTACCCAAAGCCAGGAATTTTTCAGCACCCATTTGTAATTACCATCATGTTAAAAAAATTGAAGAAAGGAAACTTTGGAGAAGTTCACTTGATAAACAGACAAAATAAATGCACATGATGCAAACAGGAAGTCTTTTGACAGATAATTCCTACTATAATGAAGTTAAATTTTGTTTCTTGTACAAAAGACTGTTTAATTCCAGTTTTCTACCACAGACAACACTGAATTGTGGTTACGTGCAATGGTGGGTTCTTGTAGTATAGGGCATTAAGATTTAATGACAAGTATATGAGAAAGTTAAGTCTAGGGAGTTGTTATTAATGACAAAATACTAACAAAATATTTAATGCCTGTGAGAGAAGAAATATAATTGCTGTCGTCCTAAGTAGTGCATGTTTTTGCATAAGCTGCTGAATATACACAAAAAATTTGAGAAACAGCCACATGAATAGTTAGAAACTGGATGGTATCTGTAAAAAATTACTTAACTGGTATGAACTTGTGAATGGTTACTAAATAAAAAATATATTCAAAGTGACAGAAGAAGGTTCGGAGGTGTGCAGAAAAAGATTTTGTTTCATAAGAGAGATTATGCTGGATTAAAATGTATGAAAAAAAAAAGTGTAATATTGTAAGCATAACCAATTTATTTCAGCATTGAAAAATGGATATTACAGTGATGATGATTGTGGTGAGAAATGCTGAGCAATCATTGCAAATAAACTAACATTTTATTCAGTTCCAATTATCTATACTTGTTAGAAATTTCAGAAAGTTAGAAAATGTTGGGTTATAAAGCACACAGCTTGTTTTCATTTGCTGCAGAAAGAAATATTTCGATGAAAAAAATGTGTCCACAGGCTCTGCATTTGTATTTTTGCCATAACTACTACATTGCTGTTCTATGTTGTGATGACACGACATGAAGACAAGAGAACAACAAACCTATAGCCTTCAGGGTCTAGTAAAAGGAATGTTCCACTTGCATTGACATACCGAAAATATCTCATCCATTAATGGAATATTTTAACATCATGACAGTTGAACAAGAGATAACAAAGAGATTGACTGACAGGCTTCTTTTCTTTGTGTATTAAAAGTGGGGATAGAGCATTGCATAGTTACGATTATTTTATCTGCAGCATAATTTTGTACTTTTACATATCTGATTAATGAATTCAAAAGAAAGGTGAACCTGATTAGAAACATGCTAGTCTCCTTTCTTTCATAGATGTTTCTTTTAATAATTTCCTGTATATTAAGATCAATGAGTTTCTATGTGCATACATATCTGTGTGTTTGTATAGGATTATGTTCTGTCAAGTGATTCCAATATTTTGCTATATTTCTTTATCACTATAATAAAAGTTTATACTTTACATTATAATGAGTAAGCATGTTGAAGTCTGATATTTCAAAAAATGAGTCCGTTGTAAGAAAAGCTTATAAAAATCATTTGTGAAATGAGAGTATTGTTATGTGGAAGTTTGCGATCAGACTCATGCAAAGTGCTTAATTAAAAGTTATTATCGCTACTACCACAGCAGCTGCTGGTGGTGTTGCTGCTCCTCTTTCATTTCCACCTGCTACCACTATAACTACTACTACTATTACTACTACTACTGCTGCTGCTACTACTACTACTACTACTACTACTACTACTACTACTACTACTACTACTACTACTACTACTACTGCAAATTAGTTGTTTTTCAGTATTTCATATTGTTCCTTTGTTTTGATTTCAAATGTTTAAATGTGTGTGTGTGTGTGTATATATATATATATATATATATATATATATATATATATATACATACATGTATGTATGTATGTGTGTATGTAAATCATACATCATCATCACTTGGAAGATTGTGCAAGTATACACAAATTCTTCAGAGTATATAAGCCTTTCATATTTTTCACAAGGAATGTTTAAAAATTAACTTCCTGTGTGTTACATTGGATCTTTGTACTGGACTTAGTAAATACATCTATAGGTTAATAAAACCTTTCATTCAACAGTGTTGTCATGAAATTAATACAAGTGATAATGATGAGAAGAAAATAGCAAGTAGAAATAATCAGGATATGGACATAAGTAGATCCATAAATAGAAATATGTTCAATAAATTTACTAATAGTAAATTTCTGGATGTGTTTAAACACACTCAGAAATAACGTTAGCATGTGTTGTGCTACCTTGAATAGAATGACTTCCTATTGTAGCAGGAAGAACTGTAATATCAGTGTTAAAAGAAATACCATTCTAACTGATTTAAACCATAAAAGACTGTTTCTCAAAATTCTAGCAGCTTTGGAACTAATTCATTCTACTATAGGCATAAAGCCTGAAATTTTGTGGGAGGGTGATATTTGATTATATTGATTCCAGTACTCAATAGGTACTTATTTTATCTACCCTGAAAGGTAAGAGGTAAAGTCAATCTTGGCACATTTTGAATTCAGAATGTAAAGTTGGGAAAATACCACATTTAGTCTGGTGCAGTAATGATTCTGCCAGCTTTGGAACTAATAAGGTAGATAATATAAATAACCATAATCTACATAGCAATGTTAAATCTAATCAACCATCTACTAATTATTTCTAACTTAGGCACAAGACCAGAAGTTTTGAGAGGGTTGATACCTTCAGCCCTAGTTTTTGATTTTATGGACCCCAAAAGGATGAAAAGGCTAAGTTGAATATACAACGTAAATAGCTGAACAAATACTGAGATATTTTATCTGATGCTCCAATGATTCTGTTAACCCACTGTTCTTCAACCACCTTGCAATAATGATATATGAGAAACTTTGGTAATGTTTAAAGAATTAAGAAGAGGAATATAGCACAATATAAATCCTCCATACTCTTCATAAAGAAAACTTTCCTGCCAAAACATAAATACTACCAAAGTTTCAATATTTGTACTGAAAAAACTTTCACTACTTCAAATTTAGCTGATAGCATTACTGCCTCTATTATAAATTTAACAAAGTATTTATCAAATATTATTAATAATAAGGCTAATGACAACCCTGATAGTGATTTCAGCACTCACCCTGGTAACACAGGTGATGGATGCTGGTGCAATGCCTCTATCAATTATGCATGTGTAGGAGAAACTAACAGCAATAAAAGGTAATTCTAATTGGCAATAATCCAGTTATTAATAGCAATGATAATAACGTAGAAGTAGATGTAACAGCACCTACTGACTCTGTTATCAAACAAGTTACCTTATCTACCATACACCTATATGAAATATCACCTACCATTAGACATATTAATATGAGTTGTTAAAAAGTAGATGTGATTGTAGAGTTGCTAATCTGTACCCCTTAAAAGGTACTGTCTCAGGAAAAAAATGTAATATATTACTGTAATGTCACCAACCATAATGGAATTAAGCAATATAGAGTCTCTGCTTCCAACTTTTCAAAATCAGCTCTTCTTCATAGAAATTCTCCTTTTTGCAATTCTTAATTAAAACATCCAACATCTTTGTTGGAATACTTATGGAACCTGAAATCTAAAGTCATCAAATTTAAACTTGATTAAAATATTTTAGGCTTGGAAGAACCATATAAAGGTGAAAAGTGTAAATGTTGCTTATGCATATGAAACTCTAGAAATCTTGCAAATAAAAACTTGACAAAAAAGTACTCCTTATAACAATTAGGTATCATAATTCCCCATACATTTATTTATAATAGTCACTACCTTCATAAAGTCAATAGTGGTTTTTTTAGAATGATCACCCTTGACTTAAACTTTTTACAACTAAGCAAGAATGCTATAAATTTCCTAAAAGAGGTCTGTTTATACATCCCAAGTAATACTGTTCTCACAAAGGTTAGTCTCGCAGGCATGATTATATATTATGAAGCATGGCTGTGTAGTTTAGAAGTTTGCTTCCCAAACACATGGTTTCATGTTTAGATCCACTGTGTGGCACCTTAGGCATGTATCTTCCACTACAGCTCTGGACTGACCAGAGCCTTGTGATTGGATTTGGTAAATGGAAACTGAAAGAAGCTAATCGTATGTTTCTATGTTTGTGTCCCTTTGTCTTGACATTGCATGATAATTGTAGATGTGTGTCACTGTCACACAAGTAGTGTCATTCATTTTCAATACTCTATGAAAACATGTCTGACCATGGAGAAATATTACCTTGCTTGGAAACAGCTGAGGGTTGATGATAGAAAAAGCATCCTGCCATAGAAAATTTTCCCCATTTAACTCCTTTCAACCCATGGAAGCATGAAAAAGTAGGCATTAAACTGATAATGATCATGACCATAATCATGGTTCTTTCTTTTTACCTGGTTGAGACTGAGTACTTATCTCTGACTCCTGCTTTAGTACCTTATTGCCTAGTGATATTTCCAGGTCTATGATTTAGTTTCACAAATGTTACAATGTGTATTTATGTTACCCATGGTGATACAAGTCTACTTTTCTATGTTTGTGTACATGCTTAAGTGTCAGTGCATGTGTGTGTGCACATATGTGTGTATATATGTCTGTGTGTGTTTGTACACATATATATGTGTATGTATACATGTGTGCTGAGGAGAACGTAAGAAGAGTAGTGGGATTACAAGTAGA
Organism: Octopus bimaculoides; assembly: GCF_001194135.2. Classification (NCBI taxonomy): domain Eukaryota; kingdom Metazoa; phylum Mollusca; class Cephalopoda; order Octopoda; family Octopodidae; genus Octopus; species Octopus bimaculoides. The sequence goes on along the minus strand of NC_068981.1, from coordinate 177,457,124 downwards.
CTAACAGAGAAGATAAACTTAACATACAGAAGGTGCCATGGTAGTAATTTATAAGAGCAATTGCAAATAGATTCTGTGCAGTGCCCAGGCAGCTCTCTAGCAGTAATTGGTAAATTACCTAGTGGATGTAAATTAGCTGTAATTCATCAGGAATCACTGCTGAGATGATTAAAATATTTAGTTGAATGGGATATGGACTGGTCACTCAGATAGTACAGGAGAGTGTCATATCCAGTGACATGTGTAGTGATATCATTGTCAACTACTACTAGGGTAAAGATGATGCATTATGAAAGGGAATTACAGAGGTATTAAACTGATGGGCCAGGTTATAAAAATTACAGAAAGAGTTATGACACAATTAAGAAGTTAAACATAAACACCTTACAGTTTGATTTTTGTGCCAAGAAATACTACCGATGCCTTCTTCCTAGTAAGAGAGATGCAGGAGAAGTATCTAGTCATCTATAAAACCATACCTTGTTTTGTTGACCTTAAGAAAACCTTTGACAGAGTGACTTTCTCTGTGGTCTGGTGATCACTGGAGAAGTTTGTGGTAGATGAAAGGCTTGTGAGAGCTGTACAAGCTACTAGAATGGTATAGTATGAAAGATGAAAGTTAGTGATAAGTGTAGTGACGAATTCAATGTGAAGGTAGATACATCAGGGCTGTCCTTTGCCACCTTCTATTTATTAAAGTCCTCCAAACCATAAAAAGAGTTTAAGACTGGTTGCCCAGGGGAAATTCTCTATGTTGATGACCTAGCTGAATTTAGAAATTAGAAAAGATCTTCCAGACATGGAAACAAAACCTGAAGTCAAGAGGCTTCAAACTGAATTTAGCAAAGACTAAAGTATTGATATGTAAGAAAGGAGGCAGGACCTTGCTACCATTGGAGAATGGCCATACTCAGTATGTGGAAAAGGAATAAGTAGGAATTCAGTATGATGTACCCAGTATAAACTATGGACACACAAAAAATGTAGTGGGATTGTAGGTAGGCTACCAGAAAATATAAACTTTGCATGTAGCAGGTGCACGTGGTAGTACTTCATAGAAACAATTGCCAAGCAGCTCTTTAGCAGTAATTGATAGCTTCTAGTAACTAGTAATTAGTAGAGGAAACGAGAGTTTATATGGCTGAAAACTGGGTGAAAATAAGTTCAGAGACCTATTGAGTCTGCTGGCAACGAAAGATTTCTCCTTCAAAGAGAAGGGCCAATTTTATGATGCTTGTGTATGAAGTGTGATGTTGCATATGAGTGAGACATGTACCTTGAATACAAAGGATACACAAAGGCTAGAAAGAAATGAGGCAAGCATGCTCGGCAGCGCAAAAAGTTGTTTTGCACAAGCATTTCTATAGCCAATTAGACGGATGAAATTTACATACGCTTAATAATGTTACGCAAAACGGCCTTCAGACTTTCCCTATTAATTTCATCGTCTTTTGAATTATGAACATATTTACACCATAAGGGTTTTTTCATTGCAAGGCTTTCTTTTTTAGTTGATTTTCACCTAGCAAGACTTATTGTAGATGGCGTAATAAGTCACACCTGGACAATGTCGGGTTATACTGCTAGTCCACTATAAAACTGGAAGCAGAGCAGATGCTAAGAAACACAGACCTCTCTCCCTCTCTAACCTCTCACATCAGTAAAATCATGGAATAAATTGTTAGAGGCAAGCTGGTCACATTTCTAGAAGACTGTGACTTGGTCCTAGAAGAAAATGATTATGCAGCATGACTCCTGTTCAGAAAAGAGCTACTATAGTATTATGGCTGAGTATTGAAACAGCAGTTCAGCCATTCAAACATAGATGTCATTTATCTCAACTTTGCAAATGCCTTCAGTAAAGTTAATAAGGAAATATGTTATAAGCCACATAATCTCAACATAGTTAGGAAACTAAGGGACTGACAGCATGACTTTTTGGAAGGTAGAAGCCAAGCTGTTGCAGTCAACTGCATTCTTTCAGAGAAGACATTAATTCTTAAGTTGGATCTCTTAGAGATTGCTGCTTGTTATGACTCTCTTGGATATGGCTTCAGTCATACAACCACTCTTATTAGCTACACTAACAATAGAAAAGTATCACAAGCAATCAAGAACTCTGATAATATCTTAAACCTACAGTGAGATCAATGCAGTAGTCAATAGAGATGAAGAAAACATGTAGTTCATTGGTGGAAAATTACAAGCACTGTACTGTCAGCTCTCAAATTCATTACAATCATAATACACAGGATAAGGAGAAATTGTGTTCCCAAAGTCACAATCAGTGCATGACCTGGAAAACTATGAATAATGACACATTATTCCAAATCCCTATTACTAAGATGACTACTATGTTTAGGCAACTGGAAGGATGGATTCTGAGCTCATTGAGAACAAGAGAATACAGGATAAGAAATTGTGTTCCCAAAGTCATCGTTAAACAATGATGATGATGAATTATAGTGACTACATTAATGACAGAACTAGGAGTAATATGATGCTGCTACACAGAAGATTGCCTAAGTGCACCAGATAGAAGCTGAGATAAGCGAGATTCTACTCTCTAGAGCAAAGACATGAACATTGAACAGTAATATAGATATGAAAGATCCTGGAAGGTCTAGCACCAAACTTTGGGATTAAAAGCTTTTCCATCCTTGAATTAGACACCATTGCAGAATACCAAAGGTCCTATCTTCCCCATCTAAAGTCAGGATCCAGTACTAAAACTCCCAGGGCTCAAAGGACCACAACTCTTCAATGCTTTACCAAAAAACTTTTAAGAAATTGACATGGAGCAGAAGTTGGGTATTTTCAGAGATATCTAGATAATCATCTGAGATCCTAAACTGATCTACATCATAGCAAGAAACACAAATAAGGATAACCAAAATAATTTAAAAAAAGACAAATTGAAAGCTGTTGAAATGAAAGAGGCATTAATGGCAGTGTTTCAGTATGGCTGAAAGAGGTACAAGTGTAAAAGAAAACAAGAAAACGTATATATATATATATATATATATATATATATAACCAGTCTGCTTTATAAGTACATGATTTTTAGATCAGCCTCACTGCAAAGAACCTCAGCCAATTGCCTTCTACTACTAGCCCCGAGTTTTTGTGTGAATTTGGTGGATTAAGGCTCTGCAGAAGCCTGTTTTCTGTCTGTCTGTCTGTCTCATACATTTATATGTATGTACACACACACATACATACCATTACACATACATGACTTTGTGGTTATGAAGTTTGCATGGGCAAGTCTCTCCAGCTATGGCCTGGGCTGACCAAAGCCTTATGAATGAACTGGTTGATAGAAGCTGAAAGAAGTCTGTTATATATGTGTGTGTGTGGTTCGTATTTCCTTGTTTTGATATTGCACATTAGTTGTAAACAAGCATCACTGTCATATAAGTGGTTATGTTTGTTTGCAATCTTCTATAAAAACATTCTAATCATTGTACTAATTATGTGCAAAGGACTAGGGGAATATTATTTTTCTTGGAAAAAAGGTGAGGGTTGGTGACAGGATGAGCATTCAGCTATAGAAAATTTGCCTTAACTAAGTTTGCTTGACCCATGCAAACATGGAAAAGTAAATGTTAAAGCAATGATGATCATGATAATATTTATATATGTATGTGTGCATACCCCCCCCCCCCCCATCAAGTTGAGTTAAATTTCTTTTGGATTTTCATTGATGATTTATAGCAACTTGTATTTCCATGTTATATCATTAATTTAATACAACTTGTTCAATCATTGCTGAATTATTTATCTTCTATTTTCATATCTAACAAATAAACATTAATTGTTTATTCTTTATTTATAGTTTTGATAATGAATGCTAAATAAATTACAATTAGAGCCATTTTACACTGCCTGTGGAAAAAGGACTCAGTGCAAGGACAATGGCAAAAGAAATTAATGATGTGGAAGGCCCTGAAACCGTCAACAAATGTGTGACACAAAACTTGTTCAGACGTTTCAAGGAAGGTGAGTGACACCAACCTTGAAGACAAACCATGGTCAGGGAGACCTCTGTTGTGGAAGATGAGGCCTTGCTTGAAATGGTTGAACATCATCCAAGCACAAGCACGCATACATTGTCGGCAGAACTTGGTCCGTCACATAGCACCATCAATCAACACCTCCATAATCTTGGCTTTGAGAACAGACACCATTGAGCCTGGTCATAGGTTACTATGACCAGGCTCAATGGTGTGTAAACATTTGGAAACAGTTGCTCGCAAATCTTTGAGATGTATCAAATTGTACCAAGAGATGAAAAATGCATCTATTTTCATGATCTTAACAAGAGAAATCAATGGCTTTGTTTGGCCAGGCTTCAGAATTTGTTGTCAAACAAGGGCTGTTTGAAAAGAAGGTCATGTGTGTTTGGTGAAATTTTGAGAATGGTATTGCACTTTCAACTTGTTCCAGATGGCCATGCTATGAACGCTAACTTTTATGCTCAACAACTGCAGCAAGTATATGACACTTTGAAAGCTCGCTACCCTGCATTGATCAATTGAAGATTTGCACTCCTACAGCATGACAGTGCCCCAGTACAGACTGTTAATGTGACCAAGTGCAAACTTGAAGAAGTTGAGTAGCTGAAAGTGCTGCCTTACCCTGTCTACAGTCCAGACCTTGCACCACCAAATTACTGCCTTTTACAAGCCATGGCTCACTTCTTGCATGGACAGAGGTTCAACAGTGTGGATGAGGTTAAAAACAGGTGCAAAGGTTTTGAGTACCAGTCAACTGACATATGTATGTAATTGTTAATGCACAATGATGACAACTGACTGTTGTGTGGAAGTAGAACACACCTATTGGACTGTGCAACAATATAAATGGACATACACAGAGTCATTTGAGCAGTGTAAAGCCGAGAGTTGTGTATTGTTGAGGGTTATTACCAGTATCTTGAGTAAAACAATTTGCAAGGACATTATTATTATCCTGTTATATCGTACGTTGAACGTGCGGTACAACACTGACAATAGAATATGATGGGATATATTTTGATGAATAAACACTTTTATATGTAATTTGCATAATCTATTAATTAAAGCTTGAAATACAAAAAAAACTTTTTACTCAACCTGGTATACATACACACATATGTACACATAATGGCATAGGCATGACTGTGACATAAAGAAGTTCTTGTGGTTTAGGATTTTGGTCACATTGGTCACTGTCAGTACTTGCTAGTATCATCTACTATAGCCATTAGCCAACCAATAACAGAATGTAGAGAATGAAATTGAAAGACAGAAATTTAAAAAAGCAATACATTGTTGAAAGTGTACATAAGTGCTATCTCTGGATGGATAGCACAGTTAAGTAGGATTTCAATGATGTATCTTCTTTAGTATGATACACAAACTGCTATTTTAAACTAATGCTGCTTCTGTCACACAACAAATACACACACACGCACATTGTCACCATTTTATATTTTTAATGTTGTGCATGCACATTGTTTTTGATTTTGTTGACTACACAGTATAGTAGGGTCATTTGGGCACTGTCTGTGAGAAAAACAGCACTATGATGCAATTCACTTTGCCAGAAATTTAGAAACAACATGCTGTACTGCTTAGCATTTGTGCCAGAAGCTCCAATATGAACATTTCAGAGTGTTTGGGTGTCAATCCGAGGACAGTGCATGTACCAAGAGTGATAAATATCAAACATCCAGTCAGCATCATGGTGTTTGGAGTGACCACTAGTGATGGCGACGTTATGCCTCCATTCATCTCCCCACACAGCCTCAGTTTCAATACAGAGGCCTACATCAAATGTCTGGAGGAGGTAGTGCTGCCCTGGGTCAAGAGGGTGGCTGCTGGAAGACTCTATGCCTGGTAACAGGACTCTTCACCTTGCCACACAAGCAGGAGAACCCAGTCATGGTTGTCAGACGATTTCCGCAACCACTTCACCCCTAGTATCTGGCCACCTAACTTCCCAGACTGCAACCCCCTTGATTATTATGTATGGGGCACAGTTGAGCAAGAGACCAACAAAATTCCTTGTAACACTAAAGATGAACTGAAGGCAAGGATTATGGCAGCATTCACCAACTTAAACAAGGAGACCATCCAGAAGAGTTGCAGGAGATTCCAAAGTCGTTTGGAGACCGTGGTTGAAGCCAATGGCGATTTTATTGAATAAATTTACACTTTAATATTTCAAGATAGTTTTATGTAATTTTGGTAGTAAATATATCTGTTAAAATGAGATGTCAGTGTTATTTTCATTTTTGCATGATTGAGACAACAATATATTCACCGCACCCTGTATCATCATCATCGTTTAACGTCCGCTTTCCATGCTAGCATGGGTTGGACGATTTGACTGAGGACTGGTGAAACCGGTTGGCAACACCAGGCTCCAGTCTGATTTGGCAGAGTTTCTACAGCTGGATGCCCTTCC
>NC_068981.1:177426388-177449859 GCF_001194135.2 Octopus bimaculoides | reverse complement strand
TATATATATATATATATATATATATATATATATATCATGATAACCATTTGAAGTCCATTTTCCATGTTGGCATTGATTGGATGGTTTGACAAACTGGCAAACCAGAAGACTGCACCAAGCTTCACTATCTGCTTTGGCATGGTTTTTGCAGCTGGATACCCTTCTTAGCACCAACCACTTTACAAAATGTACTGGGTGTTTTTTACATGGCACCAGCAAAATCATCAAGTAACTCACAAGACAAGACCCCTAAACTGACTGGGGAATAGTATTGAGGGCAGTAGCTTTGGAGCAGGTGAAGAGAAGTTAAAGTATGATAGACAGACAGAAACAAAAGTTTTGCTTTATAGGAGATACATGTCTACTCCAGATGGGAAAAAGAGAGGGGAGGAGAAAGAAAGATGATGATGATGATGAAGATGGGATATACCCTCAGGTTACAAGCAGGTGAATATAAGTGAAGTGGTACAGAGACAGTGTGGGCTGGTAGGTAAGTTTGTGAGAGTGTGAAAGGACAGTGAGAGATAGAAGGGAGGGGAACTGATGTGGGTGATGAACCCAGGTGTAAGGAGTGGGGGTGTTAGGAAGATGAGTTGTGAGAGAGAGATCCATTAGGAACAGGTAGTGTACTGGAGCAGAGACATAAACAACATGCCTTTAGGGCTACAATATAACTTAGATGAGGTCTTCACAAGCATGTTGATCTTTTGTCATACTTTCTGCTAGGCTCAACAATTTGGAAGCCATTCTTCACAACTGCGTGTGTGTGGAGAGAAGAGAGATTGAGAGAAATATGTATGTGTGTTTGTAGCAGTGAGTTTGTACTTCTCTTAGTCTTCATGTGTTTGCAGGTTGTAAACTAAAGGCTCATTCAAATGAAAGGGCATCCAGCCATAGAAAGCACTGCCCCAGCCTAGTCTTATCTGACTCATGCAAATGTGGAAATATTGATGTTAAAATGATAACAGTGGTGTTTACATGTATGTGTAGTATGTGCAGCTTTCCTTTTTGCAAGTGTATGTGCATACATTTTGGGATGTTTAACATATTCTAAGTATATATATGCTGCTGCCTCTTTTCATTTTATGTTTGTGTGTGAGTGTCTTAGGGAGAGAGAGCAAGAAAAATAAAGAGAGATAAAATTGTAATAGATTTTTCTTTTGTTTTCTATGGCTATGCCTCTTTTGGGTGCAGTCATATTTTTCAGTGCATGCTTCCATTGTTGTTAGTAAATTAGCTATAGATGTCTTTGCTTAAGCATATCTGTCAGAAAATCATCCTATTGACTATTTCTCTTTCATTTAACATTAACATTAACATTCGTTTATTTGTTTATTTCTTTATGTATTGCTAGTTTAAATATACATTATTGCAATTGAGTAGCAGCCTTGCTTATATAATCCTGAGATTAGACTTTCATTGCGGCATTGACAACTCAGTTATACACAGTTAAATAAAAGTGAGTTTTCTTATGGCTTTTTTTGGAAGACCTAGGATTGATTTTATTGCATAACACCATATGTAATGTTGATTTTACTCAATGATTAGATAAGAGATCCAGTTATATGATATTAACAACATATAATTTTTAACTATTAACAATATGAAATTTATTCTGTTATTTTACCTTGAATTTTTGTTCAGACTTTTCTGATAAGTCATAATGGATTCATATAAAAATTTATTACTATTTGTGTTGTTTTATTGGGTGAATCACCTCTTCATTTTGCGTGCTTTACTTACACCAAGGCCAACATGAATAAATCAAAATATTACTTCCTTCGTTGTTCAGCTTTATTTTATAATGTTACTTCTGTAGCATTTAAATGGATTTCAGAGATTTTGATAATTCATCTGAATGCATAACTCAGCTCTTAAATTCCTTATGAAGCCAAATGGAAAATTAATTAATATTTTCAAAGATAACCAATGATTTAGTAATAGAAATATAAGTATATATGTTAATATATCTAATGCTATGCTGTTTCTATTAATTTATGTCTTATCTTTCTGTTAATCACAGTCTCACAAACTGTCTACACATGCTTGTATACAAATGTGCACATACACATGTGCCCTTCCCCTCTCTCTCTCTCTCTCTCTCTCTCTCTCTCTCTTCATTTGCTCAGTTTATCAGTTAAAGAAGTACAGCTAAACATAGGTCTTTTCCATTATAGCTTGAGAGAAAAAAGTTATTTCCTTTCTATTAAACTTTTGAAACTTTGCTTAAATTTATATCACTGGAAATGGTACTTTGTATATGAGTGTGTGTTGTATGCATGAGCATATTTTGTCTTATTTTGTAAATGATTACACGTGTATAACATGCACATAAAAAATATTGTGCACACAACACCTGCATGCTTATGCACATGTATGTGTGCATGTTTAATAAGATATTCAGAGGAAGAGAAGCAATGCTTATAGCCTTTGTATGATGGTTAGTTTAAACTTTTATATATCTATATCTGTAGGGGAAATATGTGCAGGAGAGATTAAGAGAATTCTGGGGAAGAAGGACTGCTTGAAGTTATTGTGTGATGTCTGGGAGCTGAGTCACAGTAAGGATGATGGATAGAGGAGAGATAAATTGCCTGGGTGGAGAGATTAGGCATCTAGGCTATTATGTTGAGTGAAGAAGTAGAGAAAGCTTCATGTCTAGGAGTTAGTTATTGAAGTGTGTTAGGATTGAATCTTTGCCAATCAATCAAATGTTATTCTTTTAGATGCGATCCAAGATGTATATGTAGCAGTAGCATTGTCCCATTTATGCAAGCAGTAGTCTGGTGTGTATCTCATTTGACCTTTACTGCTAACAACTGCTCAGTTACTTTGAGGATTTAAAAAACAATCTTTGTCTTTGTAATGCAGTTTGAGCACAGTTAATAAATGTGGGATCACCATAAGATATCATCAGAGATTGAGGGGTTAAGCATTGTAGTGACTTTGAAGATTTTAGCTGAGCTGTTCATGAGCTGGAGGTGAATTATCATCATCACCATCATCATTTAGCATTTGTTTTCCATGCTAGCATAGGTTGGATGGTTTGACAGGATCTGGTAAGCTACAAGGCTGCAATGAGCTCCAATGTCAGCTTTGATGTGTTTTCTTTGGCTGGATACCCTTCCTAATGCCAATCACTTTGCAGTGTGTGCTTGGTGCTTTTCTTGTACCAATAGCACTAGAGGGTTTGCCAATTAACTTGCAAGAAGTACAGGTTTATTTTCTTGAAGCATGTAATGATTATGTCTGTGTTTGTGAAAGAGATGAGTTACTAATCTCCCATTCAGCAGTATTGACAAGGTCTCTGTTCATGCTCAGTATGTAACTGTTGCAAAGTGTTTCTATCATATATTCATGAAACCTATGTGAAGAAAGTTAAGGAGCAAAAATAGTATCATCTGATAGGAGTGTATATTGTTAGAAATGACATCAAGCATTTCATTAATGTAGAGAAAGAATAGTTAGTAATAATGGACATAGTTGGTACAAGATAAGATTGAGTGGTAATGGTGCAGAAACTACCCACTCAAGAATCTTACAAATTAAGAAATAAGAAGTAGGCTGCGATCATAGTCCCCCGGCAACTTAACTAGATGTTTTACATGCTAGACATAGTCAACAGCTTTGGTGATGTTACATGTAACTACTATTTTCACTAAAGTTCTGAAGGTTGAGGGATGAAAAATGAGTGACATAGGAAAACAAATCTTTGTTGATCTGGCTCTACAAAATCCATATTGTGGTTGTTAAATAAGGGTGGGAAGTTCAAGGAAATGAACTAGCTGATTGTTAGCATCTATTTCCATCATCTTTGGAATTTTGAAAGTGAGGGTAGTAGTTTGGTAGCTCACAAAGTCAGAGAGGTTGCTGTTAGAAGGATTGAGAAGCAGTTAATAAATGTAGAGGCTTTTTTTCAGGAGTACTGATAGTAGAACCATCTTAGTTGCAAAAGGGTCGATAGGATAATTCCACAAGTCTAGTAAAGAACTTTGTTGCAAGGGATCTAAAGGTTCTACTGCAATTTGAATGATAGAAAAGCTTGCAGGTAGTGTGAATCACAATACATGCATTGTAGGTTATTGTGTGATGTCTGGGGGGTGAGTCACAGTAAGGATGATGGATAGAGGAGAGATAAATTGCCTGGGTGGAGAGACAGGTATAAGATGTTACTTACAAAAAGTAGATATTTGGAAATGATAATAACAGAAGCAAAGCCAATAGGTCAGGTGTTAGAGTTTGTAAAACATTTATCAGTCAGTTGGATAGCCCTCTGAAACTGGTCTTGGATGCTAATGACCACACTCCACAGTAATGCTCTAGATTTGGGTATATATACTCAATAAATTTATATTTTGTAAAGAGACTGAAATTGAAAATGAAGCTTTATCTTTTTGAAGTCATCTGGGGAATATAGTTTTTCAGGGTATTTGAAAGAGATGTTTAACTAGTAATATTGAAAAGTTCTTCATTTGGAAGATGTTAGTGAAAGCATCTACAATAAAGGATTGCATAGTTTGTGTTTATGCGATACTAAAATTCCTTTTATCCTTTGATCATTATTGATGCCAAAAGGGATCCTATTAATAAAAGGCTTATATCAAACAAAATTTGAAGAGAAAATGCTAGATGTTGAATGTTATGCTGTTAGTGGATGAGAAAAAAGAATTAGAGGTAACTGAAAAATACAAGAGATGACAGTTCTCTGAGGGCAATCAGAATTGAACTGTTGGAACATATTGTTGTTTTAGTGGTAAAATATCCCCACCTCACCCATCATCCATTTTGAAAACAATTTTACTTGACTTAGAAAATGGAATTCTGATGAGGTTTTCCTACTTCTATTTCCATATCTTCAAATGTTCTTTTATACATGCTTTTCCTTCCAGTGGAATATTTCTTATGCTACACTTTTATACATACATTTTCATCTATTTTTACTTCAACTCCTTCTTTGGCTTTCTATAGTCTAATGTCTTATTTTATATACACTACATTTTAATGTTTTCATCCAGCCATCTTTTTATGCATACTACATTTTAATAACTTTATTCAGTTACCTTTTTATAGACACTCTATATTCTTACAGTTTTACTTCAACCTCTTTCTGTTAACTTTTGATATTTTCTTTCAATCTCCATTTACAATAAATAAATAAATGGAAATATTTTAGCTTGTTTTTTTTTCAGACATTGATCTGTCTGTTCTTTGATGATGTTATCATTGAGAAAGCTTTGGAGAGTTCAATAGAAGGAAGGAGAGGAAGTTAGAGAGGTACAAGTGACTGGCTGTGTTCTATTGAGAAAATTGTAATGGATGGAGTAATATCAATATTGATGCCATTTTCAAGACCTTGTCTTTTTCATCATACTGGTTAAACTCTTAGTGCTAGTACACAATCATTAACACTTAAATATAACTCAGATGTAATATATAAATACAGAGAGAAAAATAGAAGGAAAGAAAGAGTGATAAATTTATAAGCATATGATGCCTGCAATGCAGCATAGAATCAATACTAGAATCATGAAAGAGTTTCAGAAGAAAGCACTCAATGGAAAGAGGATTTAATGAAGGATAGAAAAATAAGTTTATCAATCCTTGCTAAAAAATATCATACAACTGATGAAAGGTATCTTACACTCAACAAAAAGTTAACTATTTTAGCAATTATTGCTCAAGTGATTTGACGTATTGAATGGGTAGTTACCAACCCTGTCCTGTTGATATTGCTATTGAGTTACTCTAATATATGATGATGATTCATGAACTCAATATGCCAGAAACAGCCCACTTGTCCATTCAAAATATATCTAATCCATAAATCAACACCAGAAGGATATAAAACTCTATTGATGCTGACAAATTTTCTCTAAGCAGAATTTTAGAGTAATAGAGCGAAACATCCCATCTTTAAATCTGACATGTTCAACCGTAACACTTGGTTAGTTTGGCTATTCTTGCTGGATAAGCTAACCTAAGTATTATGATTTAAATATATGATAGCAAATCAAAATTGTTGGAATTGTTTGACAAGAGAAATCTAGCTGTTTTAAATGCATTTAGTTATTGATTGTGAAACAATTTTATTGATATTGTTGGCGTTATTTAACTTACATTATTCACACAGGTACCTAAATTACTATCTTAGATGATGATTCTCTCATTGATGAATTTCGAGTTGAAGGGAATACATTAAACAATGACCTCATATTTCTTCACTTGCGTAGTGAAACCCTAGCAAAGATTTGAACCACAGCTGTCAGTTTTTCCTAATCAAGAATCACAAATTAATGCATCTCAATAAAAGGAAAAGTGTTCCCCTAAAAGGTATTAATGCATACATGAATATGGCTCAACCAATCAATACTGGCTGACTTATTGGTGATGTAGTAAACTTCAAAGTAGCTCAGTGAATTTTCCCACCAACCAGTTTGGCTGAAGATTCTAGAAGCTGACTTACAGCTATAAAATCTGACAAATTCAATCTCATTTCAGAGAGCTACTAATCTGCCTAGAGGAATCTCTATTATTTGTTACAGCAAGTTGATCAGTCTCTCTCTCCCACTCTTTCATTTTTCTTATGTAACATGCCTATGCTGTACTCGACAAAAGGTACCAACCTTAAGTTGTAGCGTTGAGTAAAGCACTTTAATTATATGCAGTGACTTAAATTACCTGCACTACTTTATAACATTACCCAGCAAGTTATATATACTGAAGATCCCTAACTGTTACATTCATTGAATGTTGCTCCATTAATTTGTTGGATGTACATTTGTAAATATATTGATGCTGGTAAATGAAATATTTGAAAACTCAAATTTTAGTATAATCATTGTCTACATGTGCAATTTACCTTACATTGTGAACAACCAGTGAATAATATATGATTAACCATCGCACTAAACCAGTTTAGTCAGCTGAATTTTCTATCAAAGCCACTTCAATTTGATTAGCTGAAGACAATTTTAATACATTTACATTTTTCTGTTGAAATAGTCTTCCTCAAGATGAAGAAGACTCAATAAGAAAATCTCTTTTATAAAAAAACATCAAATATTTGAACGAAGAGTGACAACTTTGTTTTTACATTGTATGTCTGGAAAGTAACCTTAGGTACTAAAGTAAGAAGGCCAAAAGTTCTTTTGATCATTGTGAAAGGATCTGAAGAGCACTCATCCAGATTAAACTCACTTTTATTCAAGGCACTATTTTAAAGGATTTTGTCTATGGAAAAGAGAATTTAGTTTTATCTGAAGATCTGATGAAGTAAAATCAATTTGCAACTTCAAACCAAATTTCATCTTATGCAAGACAATCTTCAGAAAAGAAGATGCTTTCATCCATCACAAGACTTGTTGGTGTTCTCACTTCCTAATTTGCTGTTGAGTTTTCTTGTTGCTGGCCAACCTCTTTATTATTATTATTATTATTATTATTATTATTATTATTATTATTATTATTATTATTAAGGCAGCGAGCTGACAGAATTGTTAACACGCCAGGCAAGTTGCTTGGCAGCATTTCACTTGTCTTCACGTTCTGGGTTCAAATTCTGCTGAAGTCATCTTTGCCTTTCATTCTTCCAGGAGTCAATAAAATAAGTACCAGCTGAGTACTGGGGTCAATGTAATCAACTTACCCACTCCCCAAACTTGCTGGTCTTGTACTAAAATTTGATACCATTATTATTATTATTATTATTATTATTATTATTATTATTATTATTAAGGCGGTGAGCTGGCAGAATTGTTAGAATGCTGGTCAAAAATACTTAGTGGCATTTTGTTCATCTTCGTGTTTTGAGTTCAAATTCCTTCAAGGTTGATGTTACCTTTCATCCCTTTGGGGTTGATAAAATAAATATCAGTTGAATACTGAGGTTGATGTAATCAACTTACCCCTTCCCTAAAATTGCTGGCCCTGTGCCAAAATTTGAAACTATTATTCTTGCTGGGTGTCTTCTTGGCAAAGAAACTCGATGCATACATTGATAGGCCATTAAAATAAAAACACCAGATTGTCCATTTACAAAATCAAATAAAGTTATGTAGAAAAAAATCATTTGCATGGGTGGTAATCATTCTCACAATGACAATAGTCTTCTCAGTATGTGTGATGTACCAGTTAAAACAATCTTTTGCACTCCTTGCAAGGACATTGAGCCTAGGCTCATTCTCAAATGATATTTTGATGCTGCACTTAGCTCAGATTTCAGAACTGCTAGAGTTCTCCCATAACCTTCCTTCCTGATCTTTCATTAATTCTAGATGTTTATAGGTTTGTTCCTGCTCAAGTTCTTTTATAACTGAGTTAACATCTAACATGACTGAATTTGGGGTTTTCAGTTTCCTTTTTTGGAAAGTGGCCTTGGCATACTTATCAAGACCAAACTTCATTCTGATGTTGTCACTGAATGCTTTCACAGTATGTAATATGCCTTCATGCTCATCATTGTCTATGCCATAGATTTTTTAAGTCATCCATATAAAACAGATGGCTTATTTTCTTATTGTCAATTTTATACCCATACTCTGTTCTGTTAAGTTCACTTGTAAGAGGTATTAGAGTTATGCCAAAAATTAGAGGTGAAAGTGAGTTACTTTGGTAAATGACACAGTTGATGCTAATATTGTTTGAAGCTAGTACTCCATTAGAATGATATAATTGGAGATTTGTGTTCCAAAATGACATATTATACTTCAAAAAGTTTGAAATTATTATTATTTCACTTCTCAGAGCTCTAATTTTACTTGTTCATGTTAATTCTGTAAGAGCAGACAGCAACCTGTTGTCAAAGGTCTCACGGGGTCTCTTTCCACAATGCTTAACACCTAAGTGCTAATCTCAAAAATCCTCATTGTCAGTTTTTTGAAAATGTTCTACCCTCATGTCAATTCCAGTTTCTCTAACACATTTCTCAAACCTGGTTGTTAGTGATCCCAGTGCCCTATTATTATTATTATTATTATTATTATTATTATTATTATTATTATTATTATTGTTATTATTATTATGGTAGTGAGCTGGTAGAATTGTTAGCATGCCAGACAAACTGCTTAATGGTAAAGACAAAATACCTTTAAGTATTTACGTTCTGAGTTCAAATTCTCAGAGGTCGACTTTGCCTTTCATTCTTTTGGGTTGATGTATTATATACCAGCCAACCTCTGGGGTTGATATAATCAACTAGCCTTATCCCCTAAAATTTCAGGCATTGTGCCTATTATAGAAAGAATTATCATTATTATTGCCTTTTTCTATGACAAAACATGTTTGATAATGCTCTCATTTCCAGATTACTCTTTTTTTTTTTTTAATATTGGATAACTTTTTCTGTGTTAATTCTTTGAACTAATTCAAAAAAAGGTGACGATTTTTTTCTTTTTTTGCACAGTTTTAGAGAAAAAAATTTTTTTTTACTTATTAGTAGACATTCAACACACAATGTTAATATACAAATATTCCCTCAAATAAAAACACTGACAGCTGCACAAAATGAAAAATAAGACAAATAAAAATGGATGTAGATGTTAAAACAGAGCACAAACATTTTGAAACAAAAAATAATGATGTTTATGAGGTTTTTTTGTTCCCATTTGGAACAGTTTTGATGATTTGCTTAGCAGTTACAACTTTCAGCTTTGCAAATGATATAAATAGATATAAATAAGGTCCCATCAGAAAGACAAGTATGATGACAGTGTGTCATGAGGGACTTTTTCGTTACTTGAGGAATTTATCTGAGAGCAGTCAGGAGAAACTTGATATACTTTTACAAAGACAGAGGAAGCATTTATATGCTCTCTAAGAATGAATTGAAAGAGGTTTTGGGATAGCATCTTGTACATCAATCAAGGTAAGATGTATTGTAATGTCTATTGATTTTCAAAATCAGGAGTGAGACAAAATAGCAGTGAATATAGTAAAATACATATCAGCCCATAGGGTTATATCACAGTATATGGCGCCATTAGTACAAGGAAGAATTCGTTATTTGTAGTGACATTGATTCTGGTTCACTGTGATCTTTGTAGCACAATATGAGAAGTGGGAAAGTACAGAGATAATGAGGAATGATATGGAATCTAAATTATTATCAAGTTTAAGAATTTTATAGGGAGGATATTGTTTGACAGCAGGGTAGATACTGTAGTGTATTCACTAAGTGACCTATTCCAGATACAGTGCATAATGTGACAAATGGGTTCTCAGTCTAAGATATGAGACCGTTATTCTGCTGTCAGGTGAACTTTCTAGAGAGTTAGTAGTTTTGGGAATGTTCTTTTGAAATTATCATGTTTATATTTTGGTTTTGTTGACTGAGACAGTGTTGTTAATTGAATAGGAAGATGCTTTTGAGGATTCTGTTTATTAAGAGTGTTCACGAACAGCATGAGTGTTGATTAATTATGAATGTAAAAGTAAGGAGAATTTTAAACTACTGTCAAATATTTAGGGTCTATGTTTCTAGAGTTTACTGCAATTAGGCCACGTTGATAAGAAAGAAAATGGAAGAAATTAATCAAGTCCTGAAGTACATTCAAGTTGAAAGAATTTGTTACTGCAAGCTATTTGCAATGAAAACATTGATGAGAAAATTAAGATCATTGTGTAAAACAAACTACTTTGTTGAATGATAAATATTTAAGCTGAAAGTGAGTTCATAAAAGTAAAGATAATGTTGGGTTGAGTTAGTCATGTTCTAGAAGTTGAAAAGCTAGGCAAATTAAATAAGAGTGAGCATTAGATATAAGCTGAACTCTGGATTTTGACTTACTGGAACTGTGTTAGTGGCTAAAGAAGGTTTGCTTTGCTTTTTATAAAAGGTGAAAATGTATGGATTTTTGTGTGTGTGTGTGTGTGTGTGTGTGTGCTCATGCACATGCATGTACACTGTTTTTGAGAGTTGAATACTGTATTCGCATTAATACGCTCATGTGAATTTCCACTGCTATTTTTTTTATTATAGAATGCCAGTAAAAATACATATTGTCTATGAATATGCACCAACTAAAAAAAAAGTCAGTGTGTGTATATAAGATATGATATATTTGATAAAAATGGCATAATTAAAAATGAAACCAGCAATAGTTAGGAATGCAAAGAATAATTTATTTCTTCCTTTACTGAAATAAATAAATGCCTCAAATAATAAATAAATACTTCAAAATAAGCAAAACACAATCCACCCTGTAACTTTTATCTTTTTATTTGTCTTAAATTTTCAAATTTCTTAGTTTGGAATATTGGATATTTCATATATGTCATTATATCTTGTATATATATTTGGTTGTTTTGATCTTGTTTAACTCTCATTGTTAGCTAGATGTATATTTTCTTTTGTTAATTTCTCTTCTAAAAACTTTTGAATAAATAATCCTATTTTTGTTTACTTTTCTAAATAATAGATACTTCATTTTCAACAGTACTAGTTTAATAAGTTAACCATGTGCTATTAATAACAGTTAAGAAGTGAAAACAGTACCCTTTAATAATAATCTATTTCAAATTCTATATTTATTCATTTCAGTTATTCATGGATTATAAAAATATCTCTAATTTCTTTTATTATGCATTGTTTTTTCTCTAACAGTCTTTGGATTTCTAAACTTTGAATATGGGAGATTTTGTGTTACATATAGTAATATATATTTCACTGCTTTAATCTGGTTTAAATCTTGACATAGGACAAACATACATCTCCATAAATTTCTCATCTGAAAACTTTCAAATAAATAACTCTACGTTTGTTTACTTTTCAAAAGGAGTGACTTTTGAGCATTTACAGCATTGGCTGTAAAAGTACATCTTTTATATATAAAGTCAACATGATTATGCTTTTCTTCTTTTTTTTTTTTTCCCCCTAGAAAATCAATGTGATTCTGATAACAGCATATATACAGTTTTATTGTTTAATAGGGTCGTTTGAACTCTCTCTTACATTTTCGTCAAAATGATTCTTGGATTTATATGTTTCGATCATCAGACATTTAGGATGTGGCAGGTTTTTAATTCAAAAAAATGAATTGCACAATATAAACATTGTTTAATGTGTCAAAACCATTTAGTGAAATAAATGGAAATATTGTCATTTCGATTGTATACATCATCATCATCATCATCATCATCATCGTTTAACGTCCGCTTTCCATGCTAGCATGGGTTGGACGATTTGACTGAGGACTAGCGAACCAGATGGTTGCACCAGACTCCAATCTGATCTGGCAGAGTTTCTACAGTTGGATGCCCTTCCTAACGCCAACCACTCCGAGAGTGTAGTGGGTTATTATTATTCAGGTCATTGTCCGGAATCGAACTCGGAACCCTGGGGCCAGCAGCCTGTGCTCTCAACCACTATGCCATATGCCCGTGGCATAGTGGTTAAGAGCATGGGCCACCAACCGCAAGACTCTGAGCCCAATTCCAGACAGTGGCCTGAACAGCAACAACAGCAGTAGCACCACCACCACTGCCACCATCATCATCATCAACATCATCGAAAAATACCTTAGGAATGAGAACCCAGGCTCGAAATCTCCCCAAGACACCTGATGAAGGCTGGAGGGCATATCAGCCGAAACGCTGTGTTAACAACAAACAAGATGAGGACAAACATCCGTCAAATGTAAATAATTAACTTTTACCAGTTTGCCAAGCATTCCTCTGGTATAAAATTTACCACTACTCCTAATACATACCCTATCAAGGAATGAGTCACTGTATCGCCACTGCCCACATCAAAATATCGCTGCTCATTTTAATTTACAAACGTGCATTTGATAAACTTCCATTAAAGTTTGAAAGCTATGAACTAGCTTTGAATTTTATATTTTTGTCCAAAGTATCAACAGTTCTGCACAGTGGCTAGGAAAAAAAACAACTTTAAAGCATTAGAAAGATTGATATGTGGTTATTTCTCAGACACTTGAACAAACCTTGACTGATCTGATCAATGTTCCAGTTTTTTCTATCAATAAAACTTTCCAATCATTGTATTATAGTGTAAATGGTGGAGTATCCTACAGACATTTGGTAGAATCAATATGGCAGTGTGTTACAAAGCTTCACCTTTGAATTTCAGGTACAGTCCATTTCAGTATGAATGATTTTGATATATTAATTTATATATTGTTTATATATATTAAACAATATATTGACTGTGAAGTCATGGAAAATATACCTTATATTACCTACTACAACAGTTTATTGAAATACAAAAGTTTTCAGAAGTATATGTCCTTGTATCAGCATTTCTACACGAATTGAAGTATACTGCAGCATATAAATAGAAGACTAAGTACATTTCATCAGTTTTTTTTTGGTTTCAGTTTTACTTTTCACTTCTGAATCTTTTGGATAGAAAGCTTTGAGTATGATACAACTTTATGGGCACAATTGTATGATCTGATCTTATTATGAAATAACATAAATATTTAATGTATTATCACTATGATAGAATAATGTAACATTATTACAATGATTTAAACTCTTCATTACCTATCAGTTAGTTTGAACAATACATATAGTTTACGCTGTCATGAATATAGTCATGCAGTTAAAATTGGAAAATAGATTTAGTTCACATATATAATGTCCAAAAGGATTTAGTTCTCTGGTATAATGCACCTACAATTTCTAGGTTTAAAAGTGTAGGAAAAAAGATTATATATGAATAATTAAGGGTAATAGGTCTGAGAAATTTTGACCTTTTAGCATTACTATCTCTTTATAAAACTAGCTGGCACCGTGTTGTCAAAAATGACGGCTAATTGTAGTATTCTATATATAAGGTAGAAAATAAGGAACATGATAATCACAGATATATACATTCACATACTTCCCTTGTACATGCACACACATACACACATATACTCACACAGAGTTGAAATGCTGTTTGATTTTTCTTTTCAGTGTTTAATGTTCACCATCCCACTTCCATTGTACACACACACACACACACACAAAAACATTCACATGACTCCCTTTTACATACACACACATATACTCTCTCAGAGTTGAAATGCTGTTTGATTTTTCTTTTCACCGTTGGACTTCTATCATCCCACTTCCAAGTTTGCCATCACCCCTTCCTTTCTCATTCATATGTTGTCACAGAGAAAGACGCAAGAGTATTATTATAGTAGATGTTTGCAGTCTTTGTATCAAAATAGGATGCTTCTTTTTCAATACCTGAGTAGTTTCTTTTAAATACTTATCAGTTGTAAGCTTTTCTAATGGTTTGCAAAAAACTTTGCTGTAACAAGTTTGCTAAATTTATTCATAGTCTTTGAAGAGATTAGTGCTAATGTATTAGATTTAATTTTCTCAATCAGGTTGCTATTGATGAATTATAACTCTGTCAATGCATACTGCTGTGGAGTGGACCTGATAGGATTAGTGATGGGTAAAAGTATATTCCTTCATTGGACACGAAACTCAGCTTGCGAAGACCTGTTGGGGCAAGCGAAATCGTGATGGCACCTGTGCCCAGCGTCACCTTTCTGGCACTTGTGCCCGCAGCATGTGTAAGGATTTTTCAAGCGAGATCATTGCCAGTGACCCTGGACTGGCTCTTGTGCGGGTGGCACATAAAATACACCATTTTGAGCATGGCCGTTGCCAGTATCGCCTGACTGGCCTTTGTGCCGGTGACACGTAAAAGCACCCACTACACTCTCGGAGTGGTTGGCGTTAGGAAGGGCATCCACTGTAGAAACTCTGCCAAATCAGATTAGAGCCTGGTGTAGCCATCGGGTTTCACCAGTCCTCAGTCAAATCGTCCAACCTATGCTAGCATGGAAAGCGGACGTTAAACGATGATGATGATGATGATGATTCTTGATACCATTAAAGATTTTATTGATGTCAAGAGAGGCACCTTTCCTTTCACTATAGGTTGTAAAAAGATTATTGATAGTATTGTAAAATAGAAAGGTGTTGAAGGTGAGAGCAAATAAATAGATTGTTAACTGGATCAGAAAAATTACCTTTCTTGGAAATAGAATATATTTGTAAGTTTTATTTTTCAGGATTTGTGCCATAAGAAAAAAAAGGTTGATTGATTTTTTTTGAGGATGATTGATAGACTACATTGTTTTTGAATAATGATTAGAATTCTGTCCTAACCTAAGTTTTTTTGAGCTGTAAGTGATTGAATGATTTAACGCATTTGGTGTTAAATTAGTCAACTTAGGTTGGCAAGGTGAAGTAGGTGAACTAGACTGAACTAGTAGGAAGCCAGACATCCTCCTGATAACCTATCAATAAGCCGACTCTGCTAGCCAGATTGATTTCATCCTCACCAGACAGCGGGATGCAAGGTTGCTCTTAAATACAAAGACCCTCCCTGGTGAAGAATGTACCCCCAGCATAGACTAGTTATTAGTGATTTTACACTTGAGGCCAGAAGGATGACAAGAAGCAGACCAATTCAGAAAAGAAGGATTTGGAAGCTAAAAAACACTTCACATGGTCAGAGATTTAGGGACATCCTCACTGAGAAATCTGATGAGAGGGAGGAGGAGCTACAGACTTGTGACATAGAGGGTAACTGGAAATTCCTGCGGGAGAGCTTAATGAGTGCCACAGACCAAATATCTGCGGCTGGTGCAAAGTCCCTTCCAAACCTAGAGTAACGTAGTGGTGGAATAATACGGCAATTAGAGCAAAAAAACAGGCCTTGAAAGCCTGGAAGGGTGGAGGTAGGAGGGAACTATACCAGATAACCAGAAGGGAGGCTGGGTGACAAGTATACATAGCCAAGGGAGAAGCAGAAAAGAAAAAGTTTGCCAATGTTCAGCGACATGAGGACCAAAGAACTGAAGTATTTAGGATTGCAAGACAGTGTGTAAGAGAAAATAATGATGTCACAGGAGAGAAAAGTGTCCGCATGGATGATGGTGCACTTGCTTTTAATGATTCAGAAAAGACAGAAGCTTGAAGAAGCCATTATGAAAGACTGCTGAACGTGGAGAATGATTGGGAGGAGGAGAGCCTGCCAAATGTCGACCCAGTAGAGGGACCAGCTATGTGAATAGATAGCACCCTGGTAGATAAAGCAATTAAGGATATGAAGTCAGGAAAAGCCCTCCGCCCATCAGGAATCACTGCTGAGGTGCTTAAAATATCTGGTGGTGTGGGTCATGGCGTAGTCACCCATACTGTAAACCAAGTAGTTCATGAAGGAATCATACCCAATGACTGGCATAGCAGCACCATAGTCAACTGCTACAATGGTAAAGGAGATGCGTTAGATAGATGTAACTACAGGGGTATCAAACTGCTGGATCAGGTGATGAAGGTTATGGAGAGGGTTTTACAAATATCTTACATCTACATTTTTTTCTTGTTACTGTAATAGGTCCAGAAATTCTGTTTATTCATTTAGTGTTAAGGAACAATTTGTTTTTATACAGCTGCTATATAAATAGGCTGTAGTTTTTGTGTAAGAGTCATATTTTATTTAAGCATGGATACACGGACACACATGCATGCATACTGCATACAAACATATCATTATACATTTGGTCATATACAACTGTTCTTGCCAAACTGAAGAGACATATACTACAATCACAGTGGGACAACTAGCCAGAAAATAAGCACCTGATGAGAGAAAACTGTTTTGTTGCTTTTGCATATGCATTACAAACAGTAGTTTTCTTGGTGCAGAATACATGTGGCAGTGTTAAACATTAGCACTGTAATTGATTGACCATAATTTTTATTGTGAAAACATGTCTGAGATATCCTGATTTAAATATTTAATATGATTACTCTAAAAAGCTGTATTGTCTGTTATTATTTATTTATTTTACTTTCAGTTTACAAAAAGTTTCCATTCTCTAACGAGCAAAGTGTTATTGTCATTTTAATGATATACATGCATATATATATATATATACACTCAGAGACGTCTATGCATACATAGATACATGCATAGATAGATAGATAGATAGATAGATAGATACATGCATGCATACATACATATATACATTCATTCATTCATTCATTATGAGTTACACCATTTCCATGATCTCTTCCTTCATGTCTACTATATAAAAAGCTGCAACAAAGCTTATTCAGATGAAGCTGAGAAGAAATACTAATGAACTTGGTAATGTTATTGATTCAAACTAATCATACATTATTTGTAACAGATTTATATATTTCTCTTTTACTTTTTAAAATATTACACGCATTCAATAAACCACTGTAAAAGGAAATAGCACAGTACCATTCCAGCCATGACAATACAGTCAATATGTTTTTAATATATATACGACATACATACCTGATATGCACCCCACTTACAATTTTGATTTTTAATTTATTTAAAAAAATATTTTTAGATCTTTATGCTTTATATATTAGAAATTATGATTGTGTTTTTAAAAAATTCACAAATTGAGTCTATGCAAGTCTATACTTTAACCCTAAGCTTTATACTCTTAACTCCATGTCTTAAACCTAATAATAAACCTTCAACCCCTAACCTAAAAACTATTTTTTCCTTGCAGGCTAGTACTCTCCTATGTTTAAGACCTAATTCAGAGAAGATTTCTGATAAAAATGTCAAAAGTGGAAAAGTGAACACTGGCTGTGTACCTTGAAATGGAGAGCATAAAGTGTTTTTCAAAAATCCAATTTTAAAACTTTTCTGTTTTAAAACTGGATTTTAAAACTGAATAGTAAAACAGATTTATAAAGAAGTTTACCCTAGAAAAATTGAAAATCAAAATATTACTCAGATGAGATTCATTTTGTACAACTCTACCAATATATGTTTTAATAATTCATATGATATACATATAATTTAATATAGGCACAAATATGACTGTTGTTAAGAACATCACATGGTAACTGCATGGCTTTGAGTTGATATTACTCAACATCATTGTTAGAAGCATTTAGTTAACATATTAAGCTAGCATTGCTGAAAATAAGATGTTTCAGTGTTTCCAGAGCCCCATGAAAAAGAAAGTTTCAACTTTGCCAGGTGCAGGTGGTTTCCAGGTAAAAAAGTAAAACTGTTTACTTACAAAAAGAAACTATTAAGGAATGAAAGTAAAATAATGGACTGTTACCACTACATTCTATAAAGATTCTTGTGTGATTCTTGTGTAACACCTAATATTTCATTAAAATTCTTAATTAGCATGAACAATTGGCTATTAACTACACTTGAGGGCTCAGAACATCTCATAGCATAAGCACAAGACCAAAGATGAGACTTATGAACAAGTTTCAACTATCTTAATTTTTGCTCAATGCAGGGTGGACATTGCTGGCCACTGTTATCCTGCTGAACAACAGGCCTTAAAAAATGTTATTTTTTGGAGACTTTTGACACCCTAACACAAAATGAAGATAAGTCAGCTATATTGGCATTTCTTGGTATACACACACAACATAAACTGAAGATCTTTCAAAGTTAACAGAAGACAGAGATTTTTGGCACAACATTGTACGATGCATCTTGGTTGTGACTATTTAAAAACTACTCATATGTATGTAAATGCAAATACACAAAGCATAATTACTTTCCAGCCTTATTTATCACATTTAACTTCATTGTAGTAAGGATTTAAAGCTCACTGAAGACTCACATGCAGATGGATACCCATGGAGGTATAACAAAAGGTTTGTCATAAGAAATTGTCCTCATGGACTCATTTTTCCAAGGAAGCTATGTCCTGTGTGATTCATTGAGCTCAAGCTTTTGAATATATAGTGAGCATTAAAATAATAACCCATAAAAAATTTTCACTTTTCCAGTGGTCATTATAGATGTTTTCATCTATCCCATATAGAATTTTAATAATATAATTTAAAGACAATGGAGAATGTGAACACAGAAAATCAATTTATTTACATAATAGTAGTCAATTTCATGTTGTCTACGCATGTTTCAATTCCTACCTTCATTCATATATTACAATTAAATTGCATTATTGAATGTCATTTTCGATGGCCTTAAATCGACATACCTTGTGAGTGAAACTGGGTAAACTGAAACTATATAGATGCCCATTGGATGGGTTGTACTTGTAATTCTAATCTGCAGCCTTATCATAGCACACTGATTCTGTTTGAGAACTATGTTAAGGGTATGTGTGTCTGTGAATGAATGTGCGTGTGTGTGTGCATGTGCATCAGCTTCCACAACCACAGAATAATGTAAAGGGTACAACAGCCATGATTTTTGTTCTCAGCTTCAGACATGGTGTTATGGGAGCCCAGAGACTGTGGGCTGCTCTTTGACAGTTAGTGACCTCATTGTCTAGGGAGCAGGAGTTGGACTAGATTCTGCCAAGAGAAGGAAAAGATGAAACCTCCTCAATTACTTCAGCATGGATAATAATTTTTAGAGGTCTCCTTTCTTCTCCAGGTAGATATTAGGGAAATGTCTTCAGTTTTGCTAAATGGATAGTAAGGAGAAACAATGTTGATTTGATGATTGGCTTCAGGTCAAGATGAGGCAACCATTATTATTAGCATATTGAAGTTCATATATCATAGTTGTAGATTTAAGACTTTTTGTTTTGAGTTATCAAATGTTGAAAACCCTTGCTGATGACAGGTACATTTATGTGTATGTGTGAGTATAATAATATATACAAGTATATAACATACTTGTATATGATATACATATATGTATGTATATAATATCATCATTTTCACTGCGTTTAAGCCTGCTATAATTCAAGAGGCACTGTTTAGCAGCATAGATTCGAAAACCACATGGTTATGAAGCAAACTTTGTATCCACTCAGGCAAGACATTCACAATCTAATTACAATGAACTATTGTAATGGTGTATAGGCTACATGTTCTCCAGTAAGTTGTAAAAAGAATTATGTCATGATATCATGAACTTGACTAGGATGTACTGTTTATAATTATAAATCCAGCATTGAGGATTTTATTAGTTTTAAAACCATTCCCGAGAGTCTTTGCAACTCACCACAAAACATGCAGCCTACATGACTTTACAACTGTTTGATTTGAAAATGAGTTTGTAAAGGTCTTGAAATGTTAGCTTAATGGATTTAGGAATGTTATTGTTCCAAGCTAAACATAAAAGACAAATAATATGAAAATTCTTTAATAATAAAGATCAAATTTGAACATAGTCATGTTTATATATTATTGTCATCTTCATTTAATGTCCTTCCTCTATGCTGGCATTGATTGGATGGTTTGACAGGAACTAGCAAGTCAGAAATCTGTTTCACGCTCTACTGTCTGGCTTGGCATGGTTTCTTAACTAGTGAGAATAGCAGTCAAATGTCCCTCTGATCATATATTATGTTAAAAAAGGAAGAGGCACATTAGATAAGGCAATCCTCAATATCATTGCAAAAAAAAAAAAAAAAAAAAAAAAAAAAAAAAAAGGTTATGAACTTTTTAAATGTGTGGAATGACCAGTTATGATATCAATAAAAGACATAACCATCATATCACCATTTTGCTAAACTGGTGACAAGCTACACCATGGAATGTCAGTATTCACACAAACACACATACGATAGGTTTTCTTACAGTTTCCAGCTACCAAATTCACACAAGTCATTGATCGCCCCAGAACTATAGTAGAAGGTACATCCAGATTCTGTGCAGTAAGATGGAAACTGAAACCACATGATTTGCAGAATAATTTTAATCACTCAGCCATGCCTGTGCCTATAGCCATGCCTTTGGCAATTGCCATGTAGTATTAAGTTAAGACCTTTTACATTTTGGATTCAAATGTTGCTGAGACCAGCTCTGTTTTCCTCCCTGCTAAGGTTCATAAAATAAAGTATCTGTCAATTATTAAGGGTCAATTTAATTGTACCCTACCCCAAATTCCTAGCTTTGTGCATTGTTAGAAATCAATATTTCTAATGTGTCATGTATCCCAACCAGACATCATATTATAGGAACAGCTATGAATCATATTTTTTACAGTAGTCAACAATCATCTAATTTGATATCGATTCTCTTTCTGCTGTTGTCTGCTATCAGCTATACATACAATTGACCACGAAGTGAAATCAAATGAACTATAGGTCTAATTATAGTATAAGCTGCAATGTAATATAAGATGAACTATATTTTTCATTGAAGTGTATAGCTTATGAGAGTTGTTTGAAAATAGTAAATAATAATTTCACTTCTAAATGGTTGTATGTGCAAATGATTGAGTGTGTGTATGAAATCTCAACATGTAGGTGGAACGTGTTTATACAACAGAATATGGCCTACATCAACTTAACTGTGAATACTAATATTTTCATAACTAATCTTATATATTTCCACCCCAGTTATTATTTTTTTTTCCATTTGTCTGCTTCTATGATAAGAACCTTCTAATGTACTTCTTCACCATGCATTTTTCAATGATATAAATCACATGTCCATACTACTACAGCTTTCTCTTTGTACACATAGCACATAGCTTTCCCGTCAGTTAACATTGCACATACAATGGATCACATTGAACTTATCTCCTACACTTATTTCTTTGTCAAACAGTGCGTGGATTCTTATAGACACCTGACGTAACCTATGCTTTGCACTGTTTAATTTTTTCTCTGGTCTCACTAACTTGACTGTCGCCATGGTGGGGCATCAACTTTCATTATATTGAACCCAGCACTTTATCTACAGAGGTATCAAAATGCCAGACCATGTCAGGAAAGTTACAAAATGGGTCATAGCTTAATTAATTAGGAAGAGAGTTAACCTAGGTGAGATGCAGTTTGGTAGAGAAATATGGGCTGTGAAAGCAGAGGCTATGAAAAATCTTGAAAGAAATGAAGTCAGCATGCTCTGCTGGATGTGCAATGTCATTGTACATGAATAATAAAGTATAAATGTGTTGAGAGAAAAACTGGATATAAGAGGCATCAGATGTAATGTGCAAGAGGGAAGACTGTGCTGACATAGTCATGTGATGCATATGGATGCAGATAGCAACATAAAGAAGTGCTGATCTCTAAATGGCGGGAACCTATGGGAGAGGAAAACCTCGGAAGACAAGGAACAAAGTGGAGAAAAATGATCTTCAGATGTTGAGCCTCACAGAGGAGACAATAAAGGACCAAGATGATTGGCAATTTGCTGCACTTGAGACTTAAGTTAGTTACTATACTGAAGTTCCTCACTAGTTTGCAAGTTATGTTACCATAATCAAAACCAGGAATCCTATCAACTAAGTTTGATTAAGTTTTGTGTTGTAGAAAATTTAATGCAAGATGCTAACTGTACTGAATAATTTGGATCACTTTTGAACTTTCCTTTCTTTGATTCAATGCATTTGCTATACACTTTAGTTTGAACGATTTCTTTTCTTCTTTTCTTGCCACTTTAAAAAAAATGAAAGGAAAATTTTGAATTTAGATCTAATTTTCTAGCTAATGTTACTTGAAAAATTACATTAGAACATTGTTCAGATTTAGCATTTCGAAATAAGTATATAAAAATTTATAGAGAATTCTGTTGGAAATAAGAAAGTGAATATCAAGAAATTAGAAAGTAAGAAAACATGTAAAATATTTGAAAGATAATAGTGAAAAAGAAATTGCAAAGAAATTCTTCTGAGTAACATAGAAGGATCTAGATTACACAAGAACTGTGAGAATTTAAAATAATCTAATAACTATGTACAAAAATAATTTTGTATTATATCAAAATGGCAGTGATACAGATTTCAAAAATCGAAGAAAAAAAAAGGATTAAATGAATGCTTAAAAGTAATATTATAATGATAAAAGAAAGAGGCTTGAAATTACTTGGTTATATTTAATTTTTCACAATTGTAAAAATATTTAAGAAATTGAACTCTGCAATGTGATAATAAAGGAATGAATGCAAAGTAACAAATAAATTATGCTTCATGTGAAAATACCAGTGTTATATAATGTTATAGTAGAAATTCAAAACTGTTGTTATGGATAAACTCCACTTCATACTTCAAGACATAGGAATGTATGCGTATATATATATTCATACATGCAAACACACACATACATAAATTTTGTATGTGTATGTAGCAGTTATGTGGTGACTACACAGTCAGAGAAATGGGGCTGTGAAAACAAGGACTGCTGATAAAAGGAAGTTCAGAAAGTAAATTTTCCTGAAAACTTCAATTTATAAAAAATCTCACTTGCTTAGTAAATATTTCTTTCAGTAATTTATTGTAGTTGTAATATATCTCTAATTTAAACAAACTTCAAGGTAACCCAACTACGTTTAGTGTGCTAGAAATAGCAGTGATCACATAATTATTATTGTAAGGCTTATAGTGTTCCAAACAGCCATACCAACAAAATCACTTCTTAATTTTTTCTTTTTTGATTATACTGGTATATTAAAAAATTATCATTTCATCAAAAACATTCATTTAACAAAGTCCAAAAACTTATATTCTTGAAATTGTGCCTCATATCATAAGCCTCAAAAGTTATACAGATATT